>NC_135626.1:9775714-10096071 GCF_053574225.1 Canis aureus
ACGTGCTGCCTGGCAGAGCAAGGGCGCCCTCGTGGCTCACCAGGATGCTCTTGTACATGTTGCCGTTGTCCACGTCCAGGCTGACGCGGATGATGCAGCAGTCGCCCACCTGCTGGTTGTAGAGCGGCAGTGAGGAGCTGTAGCTGCAGACCCCTGAGACGGAGCGCTTGTGGGTGCGTGTGGCGGACACGGGCGTGGTGGAGGCTGAGGAGGAGGAGGTGCTGCTGGAGGCTGAGCTGATGCCGGAGGTCTCCGGGGATGACTGGGAGGTGGACTCCCAGAACTGTGGGGATGGCATGATCAGCAGAAGCCCTGGACCCTGCAGGGCACCCAGGGGATCCTAGGAGCTCTGTTTAGGAGCTTCTTGGCTACTTGTGGGTGGGGCGTGGCGACCTGAGCCCGGGCAGGACCATCAGGGGGAAGGGGTGGGGCAGTCACCTTTTTTTCCTGACCGTCGGGGGACTCTGGGACAAAGCTCATGTTGATCTCATCCACATCAGAGCTGGAGGAGCCGGCTGAGTGGACGCTGAGTGCGTCGGCAAGGTCCCCGCTGCTGAGGTAGGGGCCGCACCTGAGCTGGTCGCAGGACTTGGAGTGAGAGCTGCCACTGGTGCTGAGCTCTGTGCTGGGGGCCTGGCGGCTGCATGGGAGGATCAGCTCACTGGGGGGCCCTCCCCCGGGAGAACGTGCCCAGGTAGGGAACGGTGCCCTGGATGTGCCCGGGGACACATCCCACCCCAGGCCCTACGCTCCACATTCCGGGCTCTGCACCTAGTGCTCGGTCAATCACCAGCCCCGCATCCGTCCCTGTTTTGGGAGTAGTCAATTTAGGATCACTCTACTTTGTGGAGGAGAAAGCAGGCCCAGAGGGGGAAGACAAGGGGGCCAAGGCTTCCCTAAGCCAGGGGGGAGCCCTTCCTGCCAGCCCAGGCACTCACTCGCTCCAGCGCTTGACAATGGCCGTGTTCTTCTTGGCTTTGAGGGTGTTGCTGGCCGACTCGGAGGGGGGCTCCAGCTCACAGGACAGGTTGTAGCTACAGGACAGATGGGAGCCGTGAGGCTGGCAGGGGGGGCACACCCAGGTCCCCCTCCTGGAACCTGCCCGGCAGCGGAGGTCCAGACACCCCAATCTAGCTGACCAAGATCCCACACCACTGGCTCCCTGGGCTGGCCCGGTTCCTGCGCAGCTATACCTCTCCGTCTCGCTGAGCCGCTCCATGGCCCGGAACCAGGCCCCAAAGTGCTCCTCGGGTGCGATGCTGTAATTGTTGCATGCCGACTGGAGCAGCTTGATCTGGGCGATCACCTCAAATTCCTGGGGCCAGAGGGAAGGGCAGGATGGTGCGAGGTGTGGATGGGGTGCAGGGTGTGGCCTGGGGCCCTGGGTCTCTACATCCCCTCCTGCTTTCTACTCCTTCCCGGGCCTACCCTGTCCCTGGAGCTGGGTCCAAACAACCCTTCCCAGGAAGTCGTCCCTGCCCTGGCCTCCCGCGCCCACCCTCCTGTGTATCCAGCTCTCCCAAATATAACAGGAATCGGGGTGGGTGGGTGGGTGGGTCTCTGGTTTCCACATCCTGGCCAACACCTGTGGCCTGCAGCTGCTCACCTTCCTCCTCTTCTCGAAGTTAATCAGTCTTCCCTGGAAGGCAAACAGCCAGAGACCATCAGAAAGTGGCCCCCGTTCAAACAAAAAAAAAAAAAAAAAAAAAAAAAAAGAAAGTGGCCCCTTGCCTGCGACCACCCTTCAACTCCTCTCCGGCTGCACTACCCACAGCACACACCAGGGGGCAGGTGGGTGCACATACCCGTGGCCCTGGGTCCTGGGGGGTGGTGGGCAGAGTCTCAAGGAACTTCTTGCCCAACTCTGACGAGGGGTGGGGATACTGAGGCCTGGGGCAGGAAGGCCCAGCTTGGCCACACCGTGCCTGACCCTGGAGGGCGGGGGCCATGACCTGAGGGAGGGCTGTGTGGAGCCGGGCCAAACCCTCCTGTAGCTCTAGGCCTCACCAGCCGGGCACCTACCTCTTCACACATTGGTGAGGCGGGCAGGTGCCCTGGCATGTGGTACCTGTGAGGTATGCCTAGAGCTGAGAGCTCCGGGCTCAGTGGGAGTGCTTCCCCCTGGGGCTCTAGGACCCCGGCCCTGCTCCCACCCTGGCCAGGCCCCCAGGGCTCACTCACATACAGATAGTCCTTCATCGCGGTGTCCAGCATCACCAAGTCTGTGAGGAACGTGCCCAGGTAGGGAACAGTGCCCTGGATGACACCCTGTGACATGAGGGTAGGGCGGATGAGCCAGGGCCAAGACTTCCCTCAGCCTCAGCCTCACCCTGGCCTCCCACTTAGAGCTGCCTGGGGACCTTTAGCTGCCTCCCCCAGACTCTCCCCTAGTGTCCATGGACCCCAAACTCCCTCTCATCACCTGCCGGGCCTGGTGTCTTGCACACGGCCAAGGTTCTGTGGCTCTCGGACCCTCCCCACCCCTAAACCCACCATGAGCTTGGCCCTCCTGGACCATTGCCCTGGTGGCCGCCACCAGCACCGTTAAGTCACCAGGTGGTCAGGGTGTGCCCCCCCCACCAGGGCCCAGAGGAGGTCAGATGTAGGGGGCACAGCAGGCACTGCAGCAGCAGGGGGCAGGCTGGGGGTGACCTTCCTCTCCTCACCCGGAGGCCGGCCCCTGCCTCTCTCCAGATTTGCGTACACTCACCGTCTCCTTTGGTCGCTTCTGGGCTCTCTTGGGGTTCATCTCCAGAGTGGCAAACTTGGAGGTCCCCTCCTGAAAGGGTTGAGGGCAGGGTCAGTGAGGCCTTCCCCTCCTCCCCAGTCTGGGCCCCGGTCACTGGTACAAATGCTCTGCCACCACCCGGGTGGCACCTGGCCCTCACTGGGTGTGGGAACGTGGGCCAGCAGCCTGGCCTCCTGGGGGGCCTCCAGGAACTCAGCATCCCATCCCACGTCTGTTCCTCTCACTGTTCTGCCCTCACCCGCTCCGAGGTGGGGGCTCTGCACAAAGCTCCTGTGCATTCCTTTTCTCCTTGCACCTCATTGCCTCCCCATGAGTCCTGAGACCAGAGGGGCCCCAAGCTCCTCATTCCTCCATTTTCCGAGACGGGCAGTAACTCAGAGGAGAGTCCCTCCCGGCGGGAGACCAGCTTCTGCTAACTGGTCTTCCGGCTCATTTGGGGCCCTGTGGTGAGAGCCCAAGACTCCCTGGGATCCTCTGTGGCGTCTGGCCCAGGGCAGAGTGAGGATCCCCTAGTGCACCCAGAGCTGCCTCCCGGGGCTGCTCATTTGGTTCCAAGGCTGGTCAGCCCCTTTGGGATTTGGCCTCCCTCTGTGGTTCCTCATCCCTGGGCAGGCAGGCAGGCAGGCAGGCAGGCAGGCAGGCAGGCTGGCTGCCCTCCCCTTGAGCTGCAGTGTAGACAGAAGGAGCCTCCCACCCCTGGCCCATCCACCCAGCAGCATGGAGGAAGCAGGAAACCTACTAATCCTGCCAGCTCACCCATCCCTTCTGGAACACCCCAGCTGCTCCCACATCATCCCATTGCCAGGGCCTCCTGGTCCCCAAACTGCTCCCCACCAATGGCCACAAACCAAAAAGATCCTCCTCTCTCCAAAGTCCAGACAAGACAGGACTGGAGTTCTTCACACAAACTTTCACTGAGAACTTTCCTCCTCTGGCCAGGCCTTACCTTGATGAGCAGCTCTCTGCTCAGAGAATAGTTGTTCTCATCCGAGAAGATCTCTGACAGCTTCTGGAAGACTCGGAAACTGTCCCTGACGGAAGGAAGGACAGGCTTGGGAATGGCACGATGGGCATGAGCACTGAACTGTTTCTAGAACCCACAGACCCGAACTGCCTGGACGGGTGGTTTGCACCCAGGGTCCTGCGGGGCCCTAAGTGCTCTGTGGACCTGGTGGGGGAGAACTCCGTGTGTGTGGTTGTCCTGATCCTGTGTATCTGTCACCAGTACACACAGGAAAATCTCCAGTGTGGCTCTCCCCGATAGCTGACAGATAACTGAGTCCCAAGGCAGAACTACTGGCCTGAGGCCAATGGATGCTTTGGGGTCCCACCAGCAGGCCCACCCCAGAATTCGCAGCCTCCTGGCAGGTCCCGGGTCCCTCCTGGTGCTCCTGCAGAGAGATGCCTGCCCACCTGGAAACTTCCTCCCATGTCTTCTTCAGCCGGTGGACAGAGTTGCTCTGTAGGGCTGACAGGATAGCATAGAGTGACGAGAAGTTCTTGAGGACCCGGCACTCCTGGCGGAGGGACAGAAGGGCCGAGGTATGGCTTCAGTCCCTACAGCCGGGACCTCCCGTCCTGGGTAAGACGGACGCCTGCCCGCAGAGCCCCCGGGATGCCCCTGGGCCTGGTCAGGAGAGGAGGATGTGGGGTCAGCCTAAGGGAGGGGGTTACAGGGGAGTGAGCACCCAGGTGGCGGGATGTGCAGGTCAAGCCTGGCGTGTCCCTTGGAAGGATGGGCCTGGGGTCTCTGCAGGGCCTTGGAGTTCAGACCACAGCCCTGGGGTCAGATAAAGTGAGAAGGGGGTTCCCAGGGTCCCTGTGAGGCCTACCCTGGCCACTTCGATCCAGTGCTCCACTACCCTGGCCCTGTCCCGGGCTGTCACACTCCGGTCCCCCAGGCAGGTGGTGATGACACAGTTGGCCACACTGTTGAACTGTGTGACAGTGGCGCGGACGGTGGGTGCCAGGTGCTCCTTGCCCTTCTTGTCCCGCTGAGACCAGATGGAGCCCAGGCAGTGGTAGGGCACCACCTTCTTGAACAGCTCCTGGGGATCATGGGGAGTGTCACCTGGCTCTGCCATAGCCCAGGGCAGTGTCCACGCCTCCCCAGTCCCTGGCAGGGTCCCTGGTCAGGGCTTGAGCCTTGCAGGGCCGGGGGTGGGGAGGGGATGGTGCAGGTCCCTGGACTTTGTTCTCTGCCCACCGTGCGTGCCCAGCATGAGTGACCCAGGACGACTCGCTGGAGGAAAGAGGCTTTGGCATTTTTGGCAGCTCATCCTCACTAACTGCAAGCACAGAGGTGGCTCACTCATAGCTGCGCATACTGGGTGGCACCTGCCACTCCCTGTCAGGTCTCAGGTCTGCCCCCCTCCTGCACCCCCACCCAGATGCGCACTCGCTGTGGCTGCTACGCCTATGGGCTCCGCTGTCTGCCATAAGCTAGTACACAGCAGGTGCCTCATAAGTGCTGAGGATGGTGAGGTCTCAGGGAGATAGGAGGGCGACCCGTGGAGCTGGATGCACCTCAGTGAGCTCCACTCCTCTCCCCACCCAGCCTTCAACTGTCTTGCCTCCTGTAATCCGCAGTCCCTGTGTGGAGGGTTGGGCTGGGGAGAGTCCCATCTATATGTCCACAGTCCAGAGACCACACGCTGAATCCTGGTGGAACTGGGACATGGACCCCGACATCAGTTCTGGACCAGGGAATGGCAGGGAATGGACCGGATGCCAGGGGAAGGTGCCCTGCCTGCCCTGCCCAGGAAAGGAGCTCACCGCATCCATCAGTGTAAACTGCTCCGCCACCAGGTCGGGAGGGAACATCAAGACATGAGGCTTCTCATTCAGGCCATTTTCTGCAGCCACAGGCGAAGGCCAGGGAGGCTCGGGTGCGGGAGCTGCCTCTAGCTCTAGAGTTTGTGACAGAGCTGGCTCTAGCTCTGGAGCTGGTGCTAGAGCTGGCTCTAGCTCTGGAGCTGGTGCTAGAGCTGGTTCTAGCTCTGGAGCTGGTGCTAGAGCTGGTTCTAGCTCTAGAGCTGGAGCTGGTTCTAGCTCTGGAGCTGGTGCTGGTTCTAGCTCTGGAGCTAGTGCTGGAGATGACTGTAGCTCTAGAGCTGGGGCTGGGGCTGGGGCTGGTGCTGGAGCTGGTGCTGGAGCTGACTGTAGCTCTGGAGCGGGCACGAGAGGTGGTGCTAAAGCTGGCTCTAGTTCTGGAGCTGTTTTTAGAACTGGCATTGGAGCTGGCGACAGAGCTACAGGAGGAGAGAAGTCTCCATGTGTCTTTGCAGAAACAGAACATGTCTCTGAGCCTCCCAGGGGAGCCACAGTCAAGAACCCCTACAGAGGTGTCCCCGCAATGCCGTCCCCCAGCTGGGTGCTCTGAGCCCGGTCTTGGCTCCTGGCCCCACCCCAGCCTCTGAGGGCTCCTCCCTGTGGGGTCCAGCACCCACCCATGCCCAGACACCCACAGACACTCTGCCCAGCTTCTCACCCTCAGGCTCGGCTTCAGTGAGTTCTGAATGCTCCAACTGGGCCAAAAGAAGGTGGGCACGGCGCTCCAGGTCGGAGCCGGGCATGTTGAGCTGCACATAGGCCACCAGCTGCTTAAGGCAGGGAAAGTCTGGGGGCTGACAAAAGTCTTCCGAATACTGGTCCAGCCAGGTGCCCAGAATGGAGGAGATGGCACTAGAGGCAGGAGGGCAGACAGCAGCTCAGGAGCCTGGCCCTTCCTCCCACACAGACCCCTGAGCCCCTGGGGATGGTCCAGCCCGACCCCGGGCCCACCCCAGCCACCCCCAAGGCCACCCAGGTAGGGGCAGGTCTGGGCAGCAGGCGGGGCTGGATGTCCCCACAGCGGGGAGCCCTCCATGCATGGTGTGAGCGCCCCTGCCTGCCTCAGGGGAGCAGACCCCCCTCCCCTTGTCTGAGTCCCCCCTCTGCACTGGAGATGCCAGGAGGGTGGACTGGGGGCGCTCTCTGACTCCTGTGCTCCTGCAGGAGAGGCCCCCACACCTCTGCCCTGCAGCAGGAATCACAGGATATGGGGGGCCAGGCTCGGCCCAGCACCCCTGCCACCCCAAAGCCCCGCATGTCCTCCACCTGGGAGACAGGGGGCCCTCCCATCAGACCCAAAGTCCACTCACTTTTTTAACTGGTCCTGGGGTCCACCGTCTTCATCAGAATAAGGGAGAATGCATCCGTATCTAGAGGAGGCCGTGAGGGCGTCACATCTACCGTACCTGCTATGATGTCTAGGGTTACCAGCTGACTCCCCCGACTAGAGCGGGAGCCCGGAGCCCAGGGAGTTGTGTCTGCCGCGGACGCCGAATCATGCACAATGTCCTGAAGGGGCTTCATGTCCATTTGGCAACTGAATGAAGCCCACCCAGCAGCTTCCAGGTGGCTGAGTGGGTCTGGGGCCCCCTGCCAGCCCCCAGGACTCCCTGCTCTGGCGACACCCAGGATGGGGCCCCGGATGGAATCTGTGACCTCCTCACAGCCAGACTGTGAGGAGAGCGGCTTTGCCCCGACACAGGATCCAGGGCCTGAGGCAGAGAGCTTCTCCGGGCGGAGAGGACCCACCTCAGCCCCAGGACCCCCCTCTCCATGGGCTGGCCATAGGGTCAGCACTGTGGGGGGCTTGTCCCAAAGGTCAGACCAGAACCCTCTGTGTGGGGGCTCAGGCCTCATGGCACACAGGGTCCACACAAGACACCCGAGGCTCAGAGACGGCAAGTGCCAAACCAAAGACACAGCCAAGTGTTGAGTGGGGAGGTGCTGTGGGGCACAGAGGCCCTGCTCACCTTTTGAACAGAAGGTCCAGGACCTGCTGGGTGGTGGTGAAGGCTCGGTAGGTGCACAGGAAGATAGTGACGTAGGAGAGGTCGCTGCCCTGGAAGGCAGGTACCAAGTGTTCCACCAGCTTCTCCAGCGTGCCTGCCTTCACCGTTCGCACCTTGCAGGTCTCATACAGGTGCAGGGCCGACTCGTTCTCACACTGGAGCGGGGACAAAGGAGGGGTGTATGGTCAGTGGTGGCACCAGGGACTGCCAGGAGGGTGGCAGACCAGCGCTCAGACAAAGCCCCAGGTGCCCCGTGTGTGGCCAAAGAGGAGACGTGTGTGCCCCCAGCAGGAAAACAAGCTCAGCTTTGGAAGTGGAATTTGAGATGGGGAATCACAAAAAACACAAACACGACCGTTCCAGGTCAGTCTGTGGGCTGGACTGAATGACAGCACCTCAGTGGAAAAGCACTGCCCCCATGAGTCCTGGAAAAACATGCCCATTCTAGAGACGAGGAAACGGAGTCTTCTGGGAAGATACACGGGATGCTCAGTGCAGCACCGGGGAATGGCTGCAGCAAGGAATCAAGTCAAGGCCCTCAGCACTGAAAGGCCGAATCGCTGTGACAACCAGCCTCCCTTCTGGAATGTTCCGCAGCTAGTGGAGTCAGGCCCTGCCCCTGACCTGGAGGGGTCACATGGCTGTGCTCCAGGAAGCAGTAAATTATATAGGAGCCTGAGCCTCGGCCCCTTGGGAGTAAAACTAGCCCTTTTAAGTGTGGTGACGTGGAAGGCTTGCAGGTGTGCAGGGAGGCAGGCGCTGACTGCTAGCTACTACCTGAGACAGCGGAGGGCAGGATCAGACTGAGGCAAAATCCAAAATCACCTGGGGCCCAATGTGAAGGGGAAACAGTAGAAAAGTGTCTTTTTTTGATGTTCATACAAATATGTGCAGACTGACCTTTTTTCTTTCTTTTTTTTTTTTTTGAGAGAGAGAGGGGGAGGGAGGGAGCAAACAGTGGGGAGAGGCAGAAGGAGAGGGAGAATCGTAAGCAGGCTCCACACCCAGCGCAGGGCAGACACTGGGCTTGATCTCACAACCCTGAAATCACCATCTGAGCCAATATCAAGAGTTGGACACTTAACCAACTGAGCCGACCAGGCGCCGCGGTGCAGAGTGACTTTGCTCCTGGCCAAGCCCAGGGCTGGACCGTGGGGAGGGGCAGGTTCCTTTGGGATCGGGATGAGGGGCCCTCAGTGGAGAAGGCCCTGGGAGGGAGCCCAGCACAGCAGCCAGAGCCTGGAAGCCGGGGCGTGCCCGGGCGCACTCACCCCCAGCCAGCGCTGGCCCTTGTTGGCGCTGTGGTGTGCCTGCACTTTCCGCAGGGAGATGGAGTAGATGACCCCGTTGACCAGCTCCTCGCCGATCTCCTGTGTGCAGCTCTGCAAAGATAGTGCCCGGCCGCCGGGCAGGGGCATCAGGGGCTGCCCCCTGGGGCCTCCCTCCCCAGCTGAGGTGCCCCGTCCACACAGGCCCCCTGGCGGGAGTCACGTTGGGGCAAGCACTCCCCGTCTCACCCCCTCACAAGCTAGCTGTGAACAAGATGAGCCCCTCAGGCTCCCGAAGCCCCCAGCAACCTGCTCACACCCAGGTGGGGTCACCCCCCCACCCCCAAGATGGGTATTGGTTTTCAGTCATTTCAGATGAGCACATGGAGGCTGAGAGAAGGGCCTATGTCATGCCACTGTGGCTAAACGGCAAAGCCAGGACCCCAGGCCCTGACATGGCACCTCCCGTGTGGCCCTCCTCTTCCCTCCTTGGCCCATCCCGCCCCCACCCCAGCTGACCCATAGGTGGGGGCAGCTCCTCCCAGCGCAGCCCTGGAGTCAGCATCATGGGTCTGGAGCAGATGCTGGGTATCCCCAACAGCCACATCCGAGGCCACTTCCTTCCCTTTCTGCTCATTCATGCCCTTGTGCCTTCTTGGGCAACAGAGGAGTTCCCGGTTCCCTGTGTGTCATCACGTGCACGGGGACAGGGTGATAAAGTGACAGTGCAGGCATCTGGGCAGATGACTGGGGTTTCACAGGACCCGAAATCATGGGGCTTTGGCTGGGACAGGAAGGGGGGAATCATCTGGCTGCTCCCTGGGCCCATAGCAGCAAGGAAAGGCCCTTGTTTTATGAGGCAGTGACTCCTCCCGCCAGGCAGGCTGGCCCGGGGGCTGTGATCATCAGGCCCTGGCTGGCTGAGGCCACTGAGCCATGTGGCCCTGGGCTCTGCAGCCCCCTTGCCCATAGGTCTCTGTCCCAGGAAGGGTGAGCCTGCCGTGGGGAGAGGGGCCTCTGAGTTTAGGAAAGAGCTGGGAGGTGCCAGCTGGCACAGGGCCATCGATTGCAGGGTCTGCACCAGTGGTTGGGACCGCGGCTCACTGCCCTAACCCAAGGCAGGCGTGGAGCTTACAGAAGACTGGGGAAAAAGTGCTGACTCAGCCCACCCACATCCTTCCCTGGAGCCCTGGGCCTTAGCAGGGCCCCTACTGCACCGCTGCGGCCAGCAAGGGGTGTCTGGGCCTCACCTCCTGCCCACCCGTGTGGGCCGCGCAAGGCCAGCTGCCCTCTGCAGGGCCACTTCCTTTGACCTGTGGCTGCCCTCCCACACTGGGCACTGGACCAACGGGGAAGCCTCTGCCATCACATTCTCTCCGGAAAAGGAGAGCCAGCCTGTTTCTGGGAAGTTAGCAGGGAACCCACAGGCAGAGGTCCCCCTGAGCAGCACCACCCACACCCACACCCCTTAAATAACCCAGGCTTGTGGAGGTCCAACCCCTCCTGAAGCAGAAAAGCTGAGACGTATGCTCACGTTCCCTCCTCCATCTGGAAGAGCCCACAGAGGAGACAGGCCTCAGAGACCAGCTGTCCTCCTGCTGGGCGGGGGCCCCAGCACCCTGGCATGTCCTCAGGGGTCCGTGGCCACTTCCAGCAGAGGCCGAGAGGCTCGGCTGGAAGGGCCTGCCCTTCCTCCAGGGTTTTCTTAGCCATATGTGGCCCAGCTGGGAGGAACACCCGGATTGCTGGCAGGGGGCTGGAGGCTTCCCCACGCAGGAACGGCCCTGCCAGAGGGCCCTGGACTTGACCTCCACATGGCACCTGGCTCCTTAGTGGGGCTCCATCAAGGCCCTTGGGCCAGGCCAACCATGGCGGGGGCTGCGGGCAGGTGGCTGCTGTGCCCTGGCAGATCCAGATAGCGGGGGTGGGGTGGGGCCTGCAGTGAGCCATGGGCCTCACTGGCAGGGCAGCTGGCCTGCGCATCACATGGTCCTTGAGCCCCTCCCCCACCTCCCAGGGGCCCCCTTCTGCGGCCTTGGAAGGGGGGTGGGAGGCGGGGCGGGATGCCAGGAGCCACACTGGCTGGGACCCGGGACTCACTGCCCTGTCACACAGATGGGGAGCTACTCTGGCTCCTTCACACCGCTGCTGCCAGAGGAACAAAAGCAGAGCCTCAGAGCAATGCTGCGGGCGGGCGGCACTTAAACCACCTCCTGAGAGATGACACGGGAGCAGGCTCTAAAGCAAACTGCTCCCGGGCCTGGGCAGCAAGTGGCAGAGTGGGGCATTTGTTTCCTGCTCCTACCTCCATCCAGGGACAGAGCAGGGAAGCAGCCATCGGCCTGGCATCTGCCCCTCAGGACCCTCCAGGCCACCCTCTGGGCAGAGTGTACCCAGGCCCAGCAGCAGGGCCTGGGGCTCCTGGGGGACGATGGGAGTGGCCTACCAAACAGCAGATGTCCTGAGGGAAGGCCCCTGCAGGCTTCTAGGGGAATAGAATGCCACAGGGATGCCAGGTCCCCAGGGCCCTGGCACCCAGCTGACAGCTGTGCCTCACACGCAGCCTGGCCTTCCACAGCTTGAGTCAAGGGGAGTGAGGGTAGAGGGGTGTCCCCAGGCCCTGGTAAGCAGAAGCCAGCAAAATGGGCACCTTGGTGCCCCATATTCTGCTGTCCCTCTGAGTGCAGCCCAGAGCCCCAGGGACAAGGAGGAGAAGCAGCCCCAGTGTCACCTGATCAGCCTTCTCAGGGTGACAGGCCAGCAGGATGCCTGTCCCCAGATGACTGCAGGCCAGGCCCTGTTCCCTCGATGGAGAATAATGGGGTCGCCAGGGCCCATCCCACCTCCTATTTTGGGATAAATCTGAGGGGACCTGCTGGCTTTTCCCCAGGCCTGCCATCTCTCCCGGAAGGTGGCTCGTGCTTGTGCACATGGAGATGGCACCTTCACACTGATCGCCCCTTTGCTCTCCTTGGGTGCCTATAATGAGGGGCCATAAGGGGCCTCCGGACCCACAGGTGCCTCCCCTGCGGACTGGCTCCTCCTAAGGAGACCTGGTCCAGGGCCAAGGCACACGGAGAGGAAGCGCTGGATCTTGTACCAGCATGTCCTCCTGTCTCCTCTTCGGGCCACATGTGGAGACCCGCTTCCACTCGGGCAGGGCGGGGGTGGCTCCGATCATAGGGCTTCCACATGCATGAGATGGGGTCCTTACTGTATCCTGCTGAGCCACGGCCCAGAGGCCACCTTGGATACTGGTCAGCACCCTGCAGCCCTGGGCACATGAGGCCTCCCAGGGCCTACCAGACCCCAGGACTCTGTCTCTCATGAAGAGCTCTGACTTCCAGCTTTGCCAGCCTCTCTGCCCCTGGCCTCAGGGAGCTCACCTGTGAGATGGGAAGAGCAGCAGCTCTCTACAGGCCAACAGTGGGGGTCCAGAGAAGGCACACAGAACGCCCAGCTCAGCACCTAGCACATGAGGGCACCCAGGAAGCCAGAACAAAAGGTGTTGGGCACCACCTGCTGACCACAGCCCCCAGGAGCTGCTGACGGACACCTGATGGGATGGGGAGTGGGGGCCCCTGAGGGCCCCTGTGGGAGATTCCAGGAAGGCCAGTCCGTACAGAGAGGGCGGGAGTTCTAAAACTGCCCGAGCCAGCCTTGCAGCTTTCAGACTTTCTGGTGTTTTGCTCAAATGCAGGAGCCACGAAGGGAGATGGATTAGAAGGCCTGATCAGCCCTCCCGGGCTCTGGGGACAGTTTAAATGTGGCATCCTGCACGCGGGTGCAGAATGGAGAGAGCAAGGCAGAGGGTCTGGGCCGAGGAGAGAATCCAGGATTTTTCGAGTCCAAGTTCTGGTTCATCTCTCAGCCCCTAAGCTCCAACAAGTAGAAGAGAAGAAAAAGCCCTGTGGCCTGTGGACACAGACGGGACCCAGTGGGGACCCCAGGTCAGCCCCAGATGGAGGTGGGCTGTACTCGGGACCCCCGCATATTGCAGCCCACAGGGGCAGCCGTGGCTAGGGACCTGCAGGTTCCTGGTTGCCAGGGCAACCAGGGAGCTTGGTGACCCCAGAAACTAGAGTTTAGGGACAAGCCTTGGTGAGCCCCCAAAGAAGCTGTCCCCACAAACCCTCTCCACCAGCCGGAGCCCAGTTACTCATTACCATGTTAAGAGGAAGAAGGATGGATTTCTCAGGTGGGGAGGTGTGATGGGACCTCCACGCTGGCCCTGCCCACCACCTGTTCCCTTGTCCATCCAGGGTGGGCTCCTGGCTGTCAGGCCACCACAGATCAAGCCTTTGAAGGAGTGTAGCTGGTGACAGCTGAGGAGGGTGGTCCAGTCCCAAGGGGGTGCCGGGCAGGGCCAGCTGAAGGTCCAGCCCCAAGAGCCACAACCACAAGCGTCTACCACCAACCACAGTGTCCCATGTCTATGGGCACTTCCTGGGTACCAGGCTTTTTACACACTTCTCACATTTAATCCTCCAACACCTGACTTGATGAGGGAAGAGCTGGGTGGGGAGCTCACTCAGGTCAGGAGCCAGGGAGTGGCAGCCAAGGCAGTGATTTTAACCACGGCCTATGAATCTCCCACCTATGAATCTCCCGTCTAGGCCTGCCTGCTGTCTTGCTCTTCTGTGGCTGCCACATTCACGACCTCAGAGCAGAGTCCAGGGCTGAGAAGGCCTTCCTCAGGTGACACCCCTGGTTGGGCATGGTGGGTGGTTTGCTGGGGTTCTTCCTGTGGGCCTAGAGGTCAGCCATAGGACCCAGGCCTGGGAAGCACCACACCAATGGTGCGGGGCAGCAGGGCAGCAAAACCCCAAAGCCCAGGGCACGGGCACTGCCCTGGTACCTGGTCAGACAACATAATCATGACAGCCGCCACCTGCCTGGCTCTGACACTGTGCCAGACACTATGGGGACTGCCTGTCAGGCTGCTGCTCTCACTCAGGCCTCACCTGAACCCTGGGGAAGAACTGGTATCAGGCCCATTTTACAGATGAGGAAACTGAGGCTCAGGAGTGGGAGAAAGGTGTCTAACGCTGCAAGGGGCCAAGCTGGCCTATCCCTGCAGCTCTCTGCCCTCAGAGCCCCAGCTCTTGGCCCAACCAGTGTGCACAACCCCGCCCCCTGGTTCCGAATGCACAGTGCCCTCTGAGCATCTGATGGTCCCCGGAGTGCAGAGGCAACACCCACACCTGAGAGCTCCCCAAATGCAGGCCCTTGAGCCGTGTGCCCCTGCCCTGCTCACCAAGCAATCCTCTAGCTGTCATGTGCTCCCTCCCAGCTGCGGGCCGCCAGAGTCGCTTCACTAGGGCTGCGTGTCCAGGAACACTGCGTCTCTGAGCCCCGGAGGCTAGAAGCCTGAGCCCGGGACAGAGTGGCCACCGCACGGTGTCATGCCCTAGGAGCCATCTGGGCAGCTGGCTAGCAGCCCTTGGGAGCCAGTCCTGACTCCTGGGCACGGTGTCCTGAGAGCACCCCCACTGGCTTGTCAGAGGCTGCCCAGGGCCCGTGCGTAATTAGTCCAACTCCTCCTCCCGTCAGTGAAGACAGGGCCTGGAAACACAGGCCCAGCTTCCAGGTTGAGGATGGAACTGAGCCCTGCCTGGGAGCAGGCACCCAAGCCTGTGTCCTACCACCCCTGCTGCTCCTGGGAGACAGCTGGCATGCTTAAATGTCTCCTACCTAGAGAAGGAAGGAGGGCCCAGTAGGAGCCAGCCTGCCTCCCCTTCCTCTTCTCCCGGGACCCCTGGGGAGTAAAGCAAGAGGGGACCCCCAGGGTCTGTGGGAGCCCAGCAGGTGGTAGTCAGCTGCCCCCAGAACTCCACAGGCCCTGAGGCCTGCAGTGGCCTCCTCATTGATTACAGTATGCAGATAGATAAAGACCCCTCACAAGGCTAGCCTCCAGGGCCTCCAGTGTCAAAGGCAAATGAGCCCTGAAGGTTAAACTGAAGAGCTATACAAAGTGTGGAGACACCAGATGACCAAGAAGGAGGCGGGGTGGGGAGGGGCACACGATGGGACTCTCCCATTCATTTCTACCCAAAGAACAGAGAAGCCCTCATTCCATTCCATCCAGACTGTGATCAGGCCTTGAGGTCTCACACGGTGGGGGGGTCTGGGGGGGTCTGAGTCCTGTGTCTGCCACTTACTAGCTGGGTGAGTTTGTGCAATCTAGCCTCAGGGGATTCATCTGTGAAATGGGCAATCTGTAGTCCCGCCAGCAAAGAGACAAGACTGCACGCAAATTACTCAGCACAGGGCCTCCCACAAAGCACTGGCTCACATCTGCTATGTTTCTAAACCTCTGCGGTCCAGCGGTGGGCTTGCTCCTTTCTAGAAGCTCTCCCCAGTGTCCTCTGACCCTGAGGACTTTGGCCTCCCTACCCTTCACTTGACCGGGGGCTTCTGGGCTGCCCAGGCCTGGTTCTGTTCCCCTGTTCTCCTCCATGCATTTAAAACTGCCTCGTAGCGTTGCCCTATCCTTCTCTGATCCCTGCAGTGGGCTTTTGCATACAGTAGGTACCCAATAAAGAACAGCCCACATTCAAATCCTGGGGGCACCTTAGCTCTGCGTACATTAAGATCAGAGACACTTCACTTCTCTGACCTCCCATCTACTGTACTCTGCAGGGCTGGTCAAAGCCAGCTGGAGTGAGGGGCGGTGCCTGTAACCGGGAGATGCTCCCAACGGGGACCTCCTCCAGCCTGGCCAAGGCAGTGGGCTGCTCAGAGACAAGGGCACAGGCTAGGTGAATTCCAGAAAAGCACAGAACCCCTCAGGCCAAGCTGGGTCTGCAGTGACTTGGATCAAGGTGATGAGCGGACGCCCAGATGTGCAAGGACATCTGGCAGCTCAGAGAGGGAAGGACTGGGTCGAGGCGTGGTGGGGAAATGGGCACGGGGGCGAGGGGCAGCCAGAAACTGTCTGGTGGTTTCCAGACAGGACAAGGACCACGAGCTGGGCCGCTTGAGCTCTGGCATGCTACAGAGACCAGGAAATCAGCTCCAGGATGGGGGGGGGGGGGGTGTTGGCAGGAGGGACAGGGACTTCCCCAGCCCCCCTCCCTTCAGCCCATGGTAAATGGTCATTGTGTTTGGTTTCCGGCAGTGGCCTCCTCTCCTGCCAGGACCCTGGTTTTCCTGCCCCCAGCCAGAAGCTTCCCTTTGATTTCTAAACAGCAGCGGCTGTGGCCTGGATCTCAGTGCTGAGGCCGGGAGAGGGAGGGAGCTGGGAAGAGGGAGGGGTGGAGGGGAGGGGGAGGTGCGGGGAAGGCAGACCCCAGGGCTGGGGTAGGGCTCCTTTCCTCTGGGATGCAGATGGACTGAGAGGGAGGAAGAGACGAAGCAAAGGCCTGCCCCACCCAGGCCAGGAACCTGCCCGGCCCCTGTGAGCACGCAGGCCAGACCCTCCCAGCACACAAAGCCCAAGCCGCTGCCAGACATAATGAAAGTCAGATGAGTACTGGGCTGGTGTCAGGCCTCCCACCCCCATCCTCCCTGGGGGTCGCTCCAGCCGCCAAAGACTGGAGCTGTGGGTGGATGAGGGTTGGAGAGCTCGCCTGGCCCCACTGCCAGCCAAGCTCAGGGGGAGTTTCCCTCCCAGGCCCACAGTTCCCCCACCAAGAGCTACCCCCACCCCTCATCTCCACCCCCACCCCCCCACCGCCCTCCCTCCCATGCAGGGCATGGAGACAGGCTTTGGCAAATGCGCATCTAGGCCCTGTCTAGGCAGTGGGGACACACAGGGGCCGGAGATCCAGGCTGAAACTCTTGAGCGATACAAGGCTGCTGTGACCTAAAGTGATGGAAAGGAGGGGACATGGGGCGGGTGGGCCTAACCCGCAGGTGGCTCAAACTTCACCTTAAGGTTCTGGCTTGGCCTAGATGTGCCCTGGGGCCCTGGACCCAGAGAAGGCATCTGTCCAGGTCCCATGCCCAGGCAGGACGTGGCGAGGGGGCCCACCCAGGGATTCCATCACCTCTGCTGAAGTCAGGTGCACAGTCAGGTGGGCGGGGGGAAGGCACCCCCCCAACCCCCTGTGACCCCGTGACCCACTGGGCCCCTCTGCCAGAGCACACCAGAAACAAGAGCCCCAGCCCTCACCTCATTGTCCCCACCCCTATTCCTGACAGGCACACCCTCCTTTTTCTGAAGCCTTCCAATGAATTCAGGTGAATTCAGGGTGTCGGCATATTTTCTAATGAGGCAGAAATGAGTCACTGGTGGGCCGGGGAGGCCCTTCTCCCGATCTCCCTGCGGGGACACCTAGCCGCACAGGTTGGATACCTGTCTGCCCTCCACCGCCCTTCTGCAGGCAGCCCCAGTACCGGATCCACGCCTGCCCCCCGGAGGTACTGTCTGGGAGGCCCCTCTGGCCCCAGCTGCCCAGGAGGCGTCTGCCCCCCTAACCACGAGCTCGCCGCCCGCCCCGTGAAGCCTGACGCCTGGTGCAGGCCCCGGTTGGGCAGCGGAGAACTGCGGCCCGGCCCGGCCCGGCTGTCCCAAGTTCGCAGGCGCCTGCAGTGACCGCCCGCGGGAACGGGTCTGCCTGGGCTGTAGGCGCGCGGAGCCGGCCCACCCGGGATCGCGGGGCCGGGCCCGGGGCAGGTGGGGGCAGGGGCGCGAGGTCCCCCCACGCGGCCCCCGGGCTCGGCGAGGAGCGCGACTCCCCTCCGCGGCCGGTCACCCACCTCCAGGCGCGGCAGGTCGGGGTCGAGCTGCGTGAAGCTGTGCAGCACCACGGGGCAGCTGTCGGGGCCGCCCACCTCCAGGCGCACGGCGTCCCACACGCTGCGGCTCCGCCGGGAGCCCGGAAACAGCGGCTCGGCGGCGCCCGCAGGCCCGGCCGCCTCGGCCCACATGCGCTGCACCATCGGCGGCTCGCGGGCGCGCGGGGGGCCGGCCGGGCCGCGGGACCCTGGGCGGCGCGGGCGCGGGCGCGGGGCCGGCCCGGCGCGCGGCGGGGGCGGCGGCGGCCCGCGCGGCTCGGCGCTCCCCGAGCTCTGCGCCCGCGGCCCGGCCCCGCGGAGGTCAGGCCGGGGGCGGGGTCAGCGGCGCGGGGGCGGGCCTCGGGGCGGGGCCGCAGATGCCCGGGGCGTGTGTCCGTGCGCGCGCGCGCGCCCCCGGGGCCGGCCGGCGGAGCCCGGGAGTGCACGTGCTCTGGGTGCTGCGGGGCCGCGGGGCCACGGGGCCGGCTGGGCACCCTGCGTGGGTGCAGTGTCCGCGTTGCGTGGGTGCTGACACGTGGTCGAGCCGCCCTGGTGTCAGAACTACTTCCCACGAATTCCAGTTAAGTCCTGCTCTGTGGCCTCCTACAGATTGCTTAACCTGAGCCCCGTTTCCTGCGTGCGCCTGTGCCTGTGCAAGCCCTCAGTGTCCTGTGTGTGCGTGGTGTGCGGGACAAGCCCCACCCTGGCTTTGTCTGCACTGTTACCCTTCAGCCCCACAGCTCTGCAGTGAGGACGCAGAGCAGAAAGGAGGTGGGGGGGGTGGGGGTCCAACACAAGAGTGGTCACCGGGGGTGAGGCCTTAGGGACACTCAAGAAAGGGGTCAAGGGGGACAGCTGCCTGTCTGAGCACCCATCACTGGCCTGGTCAGCTGCAGCCACTGGTGGCTTGAGGGCTCAAGATCTCAGGGCAGCAGTCAGGTGGGGAGCCAGGCTACAGGGCGAGGGAGCCTCAACTGCTCTCTCTAGAAGTCTGTGAGGTAGAGGGAGGCTGGAGGTTAACAGCAGGGTCGAGAGCTCACTTATTGAGGCACAGATGAACGGGACAGTCCTGCACACCTAGCCCACTGCTGGGGCCTGGCTGGCCTTAGCCCTCATAGAGCCCTGCCATTGCTGTTAGCAGCCCTAACAACACTACCAGCACCCCCAGAACCAGCATCTCACCATGGGGCCTCAGTTTCTCAGGAGAACCACAGCGGTGCAGGGCATGCTCTGCTCTGAGAAGAAAGCCAGGCTGTCGAATATTCTTTCAGAGCAGACGTTGCACACATGCATTCAACCAGAGGAGGCTACTTTGCCAAAGGGATGGTGGTTATTTCTGAATAGTATTACACATTTTTTTCTCTTCCGAGTTTTCTAATTTTTTCTACAATATTTTAATAATCACGCACATGTAATAAATACGGTTTGCTTTTCTTTTTTAAAGCAAGATGAGGAGATTTAGTTTGGGGTGAAGATCCCTAGGAGGCTGTTTAGGAAGTTTCTGGGCTCTACCCTGAGGGAGGGTGAGGTGGGGAGGCACAGTTAGAAGAAGGAGAATCTCAAAGAGCAACCAAAGGGTGACCTGGCCACTGGCCACTGCCCTCTGGCTAGAAGCTCCTCTTCCCACTCCTTCTCCTGGGGCCAAACACTCAGCACCTCTGGGGAATTCGGAGTGAATCCAGCACCTGCCTGCCGGCACTTATCTCTTTGCTCTGCTCTCTTTATCTCTTTCTCCCAGGGAGGGGCCTGGGAAGCAAGCTCAAGCCCATTTTACAGCATGGAAAGGGGCCCATGCAGGCCAAGTGACTCATGAGGGCCGGAGAAATGCACCTGATGTCCCCACCTCTTCAAAATTGAAGGTCCAGGTGCTGGGGTTGAGGGGCCCAGGTAGGTTGGACAGGTGAGGAGTAGGGAATTCCAGCTCTGCCCCCCTCCCCGCCCCCCAGCACAGCTGGCTGGGCTGCCTCCCATCTTGGCACTACCTGCACATCATCATCTGCGCGGAGGGGGCAGGATGGTGGAGGCTTTACTCAACTGGTCCTTCTACTGTGTTGCACCGACTTTGGGGCTCCCCTCTGGGGTCCCGGCAAATCTGCTCATGGCTCCAGTTGCACACACACTCACCCACCACACACCTTAGTTCCCTTAGAGCGTTGGTTTAGCAGAGGACAGGCTTGGCCACCTAGATGCCTGGGTTTGAAGCCCAGCTCCACCCGTTCCTTACTGGGTGACCCCCTTCTCCCACAGGCAAATTACCTCTCCTCCAGGGAGGCTTTCTCCTGTGCAAAGGGAGCATAATTAATGCGACAGCGCAGGTAAAGTACCTCACACAGGTGCCTGGTGCCCCCACATTGGGCAGGGCAGAGACTCTGCCCCGTACCGTCTGTGATGGGGCTGTGGCGGTTCATGGGGCACCTCTGGCACCCATGACTCTCCCCTGAGCTGCCACACATCAGCCTTCATAATCCTGCCCCAAAGTTGCAGGGCAGATCCCTTACCAAGGGCAGGGGCAGCCTTAAAGAGGGGACCAGGGTAGTAGGTGCCACCTGATAGACAAACAAAATCACCCACAAAGTGTTCTGGCCAAAAACTAACCATAAACCCAACCAGGCTTCTTGCACGTAACAGTGATTTGGGGAAATTACGGGGGAATGGAGGAGTGTGCTAAACACACCATGAGGATACAATCCATAAACTCCAGACTGTAGGAATATCTATGGGACAAACCACCCGGTTTCTTCCACAAATATGTTTCAGGGGAAAATAAATGCAATAAAGGAAGAGGACAGAGTTTGAGCCTCATTGTCAATGTCCCTGAGGCTCCCAGCAGCAACGATCTCCGGACCCCAGGTCATGGCAGGGGTTGCCTGGCCAGCTGCCCCACTTTTCCATGTATCTGACCTGCCCCATGTGCAGGGCACTCCTAGCCTCCTTATAACAAAAGAGGCCGGGGGCTTCACTTTGGAGGCCATGGCAGCGGGCTGTCCCAAAACCGAGCCACAGGGCTCATGTGGGGGGCTGGAGGCAGCTTAGCGACCTTGGGTGAGTGAAGGCCAAGGTTATAACCCCTGCCCTGGGAGGGTCTGCTGGGAGAAACAGCATAAAGCACTGTAGAAAGCATGGGTTATTAGGATTGGGAACCCTCCTTTCATCCCTCATCTTGGTCACACCTCGCCCCACTCCCTAGCACTTCCAGGTCCCTAACCTTTCCCTGGGGAGTGCACCTGCCCTTCCTCAGGGCTTCTTGTGAGCCATTACAGTGCTGTGCCATAGGACCGTTTTGTAGCCAGGATGCTGCCTGTAGAGGAAGCTTACAAGACAGGCTCAGAACTGACAGCCGGGGGCTGGAAGCAGGCCACATCCAACCCACACGTGTGTTTTGTTTGGCTTGCAAAGTATTTTTAAATTTTTGAGCCAACAGTAAAAGGTCAGGTGATTTCACATAAAAATCCACATTTGTGGCTTCTCCCATAACTTCAGACAATCCGGCCACATGGGGTCTGTGTTCCCGAGTAACAGGAGGCTGGGTGGGAGCTGACCGGCAGCTGTCTCCTTTGGGCAGGGCTTGTGCTTGTGGGCTTGCCATGGACCCCACCAGGCCTTCCATCACTCCCTGACTTGGAGGGCCCCTGAGCAGCCACCTCCAGTTAAAGGGAGGGGGTACTGTGGCCAGACCTCTGGAGGCCCCTTCTCCTTCCTGCTTCCAACCCATTGGTCCCCCAGACCATGGCAGCCCGAGGGGTCTTGACCCTTCAAAGGTGCCACTACCCTCTACCCTCAGGGCAAAAGGCCAACTGCTCAGTATGACCCCGGCTTGCATCTCGGGGTCCTCTCTCACCTCGCCCAGCCAGGTACCTCGTGCCATCCCATCTTCTACCTGGCCTGAGCTTCCAACCTGCCACCCACCCCTTGCCCAGCACATGAGGGGTGATTCAGGATTCGTAAGTGCTGCTTCAGCCATCGTTCAAATCAAGACCCAGCTCTGCCTTTGCATAGGGTCCTAGGGAATGGGGTTTGGACCCAGCTGCATTGCTGGGAAGGTCTCAGAGCCAGAACTGGGCTCAAGACAATGTCCAGGCAGCCACAGGCCTGGCCCATCACCTCCTTCAAACTGGGCTTGGCCAAGGCCACAGAGGGCGCTGATGGCCTGGTGAGCAATAGCAGCTGGCTACCCAGACTCAGGTCAGGTGTAGGTGGAAGACCTTTCACCTCTCTCTGGGCAGGTGGAGGTCCCCGTCTGTCCTTTGTGGTCTATATTTAGAGCCCGGGGAGGACATGAAGAGGGTGTAGCCTGGCCAGGTTCCTGGGTCACTTCCTGATAGCAACGTCACCATTCCTGGCCTGCCTGGCTCCTGGGCTGGCCTTCTGTGGGCGAGTGAGCACACACCTTGGCAGGAGGTGATACACCTGGGCCGGGAGCGTAGGCCGAACCCCACCTCCTCTGTTGCTGAGTTCCTGGGAACCTCCAGGAGCCTCCTTCTCTTCCTCCTCCTCCTTGGGGGGGAAGGGGTTTTCCCATGGGGCAGGAGGGTGTGCTAGGAGTTGGTCAGGAGGCAGAAAATGAAGCATCCAAACTTCTAGGAGACTATCCTGGGTGGAGGGATGTGACATCATCATCACCCCTAATCTCTGATCTCACAGGGCGTTACCATCCTGGGGCAACTAGAACAAAATACATCAACGCCTGGAGCCATGGAAACAGCCCAGGACTGACATGCCAAGGGTTCTGGATCAGCCTTGAACTTGCTCTGGGGGCTTCCTTATCCTCCTCTGGAAGTGGGCGCTCACCACCCCTGACACCAACTCCCAGGGTGTTGGGGGCCACCCAGAGGAGCACAGTGATAAACGCCGTCCAACACCGTGGGGAGCGGGGGCCACTCTGACAATGGTCCCCCCACTCCTAGAGTGCTCCTTGTCCAATACCCCAGGCTGCCCGTCTACCATGTGATGCCTGGAGGTGAAGGGAGGGGAGGATAAAGAAGCAGAAGGGGACACAAATAGGTAGAAATGCAAAAGAGCCTGAAAACACAGAGCACAATGGAGAGAGGGCAGCAGGAGAGGCAAACAGAGTCGGAGGCTGGGGTCCCGTTCTTCGCAGGGCCCGGGTCCAAGGAGCACCGGGCACAGGTGGCCGAGGAAGAGGCCTATAGGTTTGGGAAGCTCTCTCTTAAGAGCTGAGGCCTAGGGCAGCCCAGGTGGCTCAGCGGTTTAACACCGCCTTCAGCCCAGGGTGTGATCCTGGTCGGGTCCCATGTCAGGCTCCCTGCTTGTAGCTTGCTTCGCTCTCTGTCTGTCTGTCTCTCTCATAAATAAATAAAATCTTAAAAAAAAAAAAAAAAAAAAAAGAGCTGGGGCCTAGGGATGCTTCTCTCTCTGCCTGTGTCTCTGGGTCTCTCATGAAATAAATAAATCTTAAAAAAAAAAAAAAAAAGATCTGGGCCTAGATTTGTGTTCAGGTCCCTGCTCTGCATCTTCCTGGCCTCAACTTCTCCACCAGGAGGATGGGGTGATACTAAGCATGCCATCGCCTGGCTCTCAGGAGAGCAGATGATAAAACAATGCACAGAAGCCCTTGGAAATTTGAGAAGCGCCATAGGAATAGGAGCTGCTAGGACAACACCTGGCTACCTGGCAGTAGCCGCCCAGGTAAGGGGCAGGTGGACAGGCCAGCCTGGGTGGGTGCACATGGCCACCACTGGTTGTGCCCCCTCCTCTCGTATCCAGACTGGGGGTGGAGATCCCCAGTGGCTTCCAGCCAGGCTCCTTCAACCAGTTCTGAGGGAGGGGAGGCGGTCAGGGCAACCACCTCCCGGGCCCGGGCAGGCCCTGGCTGTGACCCACCCGGCCTCCTGGCAGAGGCACCGGTTGCCCTGGAAACTTACCTCGGTGGCTGCCGCTGGCACAGGTGCCAGCCAAGGTGTGGGGCTTCGGAGGGTGGTGCGGCGGGTGGTGGCCCAGCGCCTGGCGGTCACCACAGAGACACAGGCAAAGAATACCCAGCCCTTCCTGACCCTGGGATCAGTGGACCCGGCTTCCCGGGCCATGGTGGCACGGGAGCCAGGCAGGGGTTGGGCTCCTACCCTCTGCCAGTCTGTCGGTCTGTCTGCCTGTCTGCCCTGTGGCGTGGAGCACCCAAGTGCCTAGGCCTGGTGTCACCCGCATGGCTGTCATACCTGCTCCCATGATGGGCAGGGCAGGAATTCCCGCTTGTGCCAGGCCATGGGCCAACCAAGGCTGTACAGATGGGTACTCTGTCCTGAGGTAGGCCTGCAGCTCCTGCTCACACTGGCTCCTCTTGGGGTGGGCCCAGTTGTCTCTTTCAATACCCCAAAGCCCCATCCCCATTCCCCCTGCCTGCAGGGAACTCATCACCCAGAGTTAGAAAGGTGATGGGTAGGGGCACGTGGGTAGCTCAGTGGTTGAGTGTCTGCCTTTGGCTCAGGTTGTGATCCTGGAGTCCTGCGATTGAGTCCCACATCAGGCTCCCTGCATGGAGCCTGCTTCTCCCTCTACCTGTGTCTCTGCCTCTCTCATAAATAAATAAATAAAATCTTAACAAAGAAAAGAAAGGTGGTGGGTACAAGTCACTGACATCAAAACAAGGCTCAGCCAGTAGGGCCACCAGGCAGGTGTGAGCCCAGCTAGGGGCTACTGGGGGAGCACAGGTGACCCACGCTTAATCCAGCTACTGCTTCATTCCCAGCACTGTGTGCTCAAGCTCCTCTGCCCTGGCACCCAGGCACAGGATCTCATTTTAAACTCCACGGACTAACTGAGGGTTGCCAACTGTTTATTCTACTAAGTAGAGTAGTATAACACCAAAAACAAACAAACAAACAAACAAACATCAAAACCATCACTCCAGAAAAGACACCACCAAAGGTAACTAGGAGGATGTAGCATCAGAAATACCGTTCATTTAGGAGTCGTTAAATGGATACATCAGCTTTAAGAAAAGCTAACAACCTTGTGCCCATTTTGCTGCAAACCACTGACGGGTCCAATACACCCATCTGACAAATGGAAAAACCAAGGCCCAAGGGGAGCAGGGACTTGCCCGAGGTCTCACAGGGAAAAGCCAGGCTTGCATCTGTCTGCAGCTCTGCGGAGCCCACAGATACTCCTTCCACCAGTGTTCAGAGCCCAGACCTCCAAACCCAGAGGTCCTAGGGCAAAGATAGAGGCCGAGTCACTTCCTTACCCTGCTGGGACCCTGGCTGGGTGGACGTCCTGTGCCTGGCTGCCAGGGGGCTGCGGGGGCTGAGAGCAAAGAGGGCGTCACAGGGGTCCTGGAGCTGGCCTGCAGGCACATCAGGTCCCACGGCTGTGGCGGGGTGGCTGGGGCCCAGCATGCCACCCTGACACAGAGCCCCACCAGCACTTGCTCTACCTCTCGGAGTTTCACATCCTCTTCCGGTGGCTTTGTGGGATGCGGGGGACCCGGATGAGCGGGCTGCTCCGAACTCAGGAGCCAAGACCTGGTTCCTGTCCCCACCCAGCCCTGCCTCCCCGTGGGACCTGCAGGTTCCTCTTCTCTCGGAGCCTCGGTTTCCTGATCTGTTATGGATGTGGGGGTGGGTGGGAGAGAGACGGAGGCTTGCAAACATGAATTCTTCCCAAGCCCTGACTTCATTGCCTCTCTTGACTAAATTCTGATCACTGGGCCCCAGAGGTCATTTCTTTTATGGAAGAAAGAATCTCTGTGGGTGCACATTGGAAATCTCTGGGATGTGGGCATCTAGGGGTGGGGGGCTGGGTGGTTCCAAGTGGAACAAGACCCCCGTGCCACCCTCGTGCCTCCAGCCAGAGACCGGCTCCTCTGCACCAAAATCCCTCCAACGGCTTCTGTCCTGCCCAAGTTGTCCCTGTTGCCTGCTGGCTGGCACCCCCCTAAGCTCGCCTCTACGCAGGCAGCCCCTACTGATTCTCCTCCGGCCACCATGGCCTCCTGCTCACGGTAATACTTAAATTAACCCTGACCTTTGAGAAACAGCAGAGGCGACTGGGCTCTGAATCAGCCTGCTCTGAGACCCTGGGCCACTGGCTTAACATTACTTACTGATTCGGTTTCCTCATCTGTAAAACAGGCACAAGGGTGCCTGGGGATTCGGCAAGAGCTCAGGAGGGGCCTGGCTGGTGGCTGGCACCCAAGGGATGTTCAGTCTGATCATTCCCGCAGTCACAAGCCTGCTCTAGTGCCTGGCACATAATAAACACTCAAGGGATGTTGGTGGCTACTGTTGCTGGGCTCCATGTCCAAGAACAAGCTCCAAATGGCAATCTGAGGCCTGTCCAGTGCTAGCGTGGGCCCTGCAACTGGGTCCCAGTGGATAACTCAGAAATGTTTGTCTACAAGGCTGCAAGGCAGCCCTGGCCCCCAGGAAAGGGGGGTCCAAGAGGGCTGGCAGAGGCGCCAGGTCAGGTCCGCTGCTCCACAGCAGGCACTCCCCACCCCTAAGGCCAAGGTCAGTAGAGCGCCAAGGAGGGAGATAGCCCGGGAGCACGCAGGCTGTTCACAACCTCAGCCATTCAGCCCTGGGCTGTGGCTTCCTGGCTGTGGGACCTCGGGCACTGCTTGATGCAGTCTGGCTGCCCTCTGTGTGTGCCAGCGAGTTTTGAGGGGCATTAGATGAAATGAGGGGCTGGGAGGGCCTTTCCTGAGGCTTGGCCTCCTCATCTCAAGGTGGGTCCCCGGCCTCAGTGCTGTGGGAAGGGTCAGTGGATGGGAAAGTACTTCCAACTGGGTGAGTCCATTTGGGGGTGCGGGAGAGCTTTAAGAGGTCCGTGGAGGAAGCCTGCGTTATGGGTGGGGTGGTGTAGGGAGCCCAGCAGGTGTATCTGTGCATTAATGTCTCTGATTCCATAAGCATTTATTGAGCGCTTCCCAGGTACCAGGCTCCTTGCAAAGCACCACATCTCTTTCTGTAGCTCTCCAGTGTCAAACAAGGCTCTGTGCTCTTCTCCAGAGATTCCCCCAGCCGGTCACACCTGTTACCCTGCCCTTCCCCCAGGCCAGCCTTCCAACACAGGTCAGCCTGGCCTGAGGACCCAGCCTGGATCTATTTCTTTGGGAGCCAGGCCACCAGGGCAGGGCTTACCAGGAAGGCCCAGGCGGCAGGAGACCAGCTGCCAGCAAGAAAAGCGGGAGCCCTGAGGAGGCGGGGCGTGTCCACCCCTCCTCCCAGCCAAGAGGGGGAGAGCAGAGGCGCCTTTGTTCCCTGCCAGTCTGGTGTCACCACATGGTGCACCGCATCACTGTCACCGCCTGGGACGAAAGGCCAGCCACAGAAAGCCAGGGCTCTGGGGGCTGGGGACTGTTAGGGGCATTCCACCTGCACTCCTACCACGTTGCCACCTCCTGGGGCTGGGCCCACTGAAGACAGAAGCACCCACAAACGTTTCTCATGCACCCATTGTGCACAGAGCTCTGTGTGGACTCTGCATCGGGGAACCTTCACACCATCGCTGAGATGCTTGTCCCAGGATGCGAGGTCTTGTGACCTGCCCAGTCCTCGGCCCTGCCGACTATACCAGATGGCCCTAGGATAATGCACCTGGCCAGCCACACACAAGCCCAGACATAGCAAAACCCCACTCCGGAACATACATGCATGCGCAGGCATGCTGCTACTCCCCGCCACCCAGACCCAAGCTGTTTGGCAGGGGAGGGATTCCTGGGTGGGCCTGATGCATTCCACATCTGGGGGGTTCCTCTCACCCTTTGTGGGCTCCTGGGGGCAGGCCCTAGTGGGTGCAAAGCACATTGTTTATAAACACTACATGGCTGTCGCTAGGAGCTGTGACTCAGAGCCAGAGTAGTGACTCTTTTCGAAGCTGTTTACCCGGCACAACATCCTGTCCAGGAAGCAGATAGGAGAGGCCTGGCTGGCTCCAGCTCCTCCTTCCTGCAGCCTCCTGACCTGACTTGGGGTCCCGCCGGAGGAGGCGTGGGACAGCCCAGCTCCCTCCTCCCCTCATCTCTGGGGACCTGTGGCCCCTCATCACAAAGTCACTGCCAGCCTGGCTCTGATAGGTCAGGTGACACTACAGCCTTGCACATGAGAGAGACCAGCCCTTAGAGCTGGGAAAAGGGCTCAGAAGCAGGGTACATCTACTCTGGCTCCCCTTTCTCTTCAGCTAGTGAGAGGCCCAGGACCCAGTGCACTGCAAACACCTACTGCCCTGCAGCCAAAGGCAAAAGCATGCCCATGCCTAGAAGCCCAGGAAGCAAAAGTGGCTCCTGACCCCCTCTTGGCCCCTGGAGCCCAGCCTGGCTCTGCCTTTGACGCTCCTTGATGGGGGGCAAAGCACTTTTCCATGTAGCATCTGTCAGACAGATGCAGTCCTAGTGATCACCTCTGTTGTAAAACTGAGAAGACCAAGGCCCAGTAAGAGCAAACCACTTGCCCAAGGATGTACAGTAGGTCAGTTTCAAGGCCAGGTGCACACCTTGGCCTGTTGACCCCTAATGCAGCTCAATGTCCTCCACTCTGCCCCGGGTTAAAGATCACACGTGGATTTGTTCCTGGCAGCACAGGTGGGCTTGGGGCTGCCGGGTCCCTGCCAGCAGGGTGGGTGGTCTGCCCCCCGTATGAGGCCCAGCTTGGGATTCCAACTTAGATTCCCCCTGGAACTCTGCCCCTCTAATACAGGGTCTAAGCTGGAGTCGGGGACCTCCCCCGCCTCAACATTTCTACCATTCACTGATGTGCCAGTATAGATATGATTTGAGTTCACGACGCATGAGGCAGAAGTACAGGTGATCTCAGGGACAGGAGCTTGGGGACCCATCAAACTCACCCAGTCATACAGGAGTCTGGCTTAGAGGCTGGTGCTCTCGGCTGCTCTCAGCTCTTTACCTTAAGGGCAGAAGGTGATTCTATCCTCACAGTGCCCCTCTGTGGGCAGGGGACCTCTGCTTTCATAGAAGAGCTGAGAGGGGCCAGAGGAAAGCCATGAGGAGACCCAGACACCCCTCAGATGGTGGAGTCACAAGAAACACCTGCCAGGAGAGCTGGCACGGAGAAAGGTAAGGAGGGGCTAGTTATTTTGGCAGCTGAGGCTTGGCCCTCCTCCAGGCAGAACAGTAACCCAGCGGTAGGTGGGTGGGCTGCTCCAGTTGCTGATTCACCCACCGCCCAGGGCTCCCCTCTGCTGGCTGCCCGCTGGCCAGCCCTTTCTTACCAGCCCACTGAGTCACACAGGTTGCCAAGAAGCTGAGGATCCGAGAATTGAGGCCCTGCCCCAGCTGCTCTGGCTTGGCTCCACACCCAGCAGGATCCAGCACGGCCAGGAGCACCACCAGCCCCCCTCCCATGGCAGTCGGCAGTGGAGGACAGCTCCCTGCCCCTTTGGGCCTGCCCCCAGGCCCATCTCAACAAAGAGCCTAACATCTAACCTTCAGGATTAGAGCTGGGGCTCTGGGTAGCCAGATCCCAGGTTCAATCCCCCCATCCTGCTGTTTGCTGACCCTTCTTCTCCTGGCTTACACATGGGGGTGGCCTCTGCCTCCAAAAGATTGAAATATTGGATGGAAGAGCTGAGGATAGGACCCGGCATAGGCCACATGTTCAAAAAAACATTACCCTGAAGTAGCCTAGGATGCTCTGAGTCAGGAATAGCTGATACTTAGTAAAATGCAATAGAAAGTCCTCCTGGCAAAGTCAAACTGCCACAAAACAGTTTCAATTTATCCCACATCCCTGAGGACCAGTAGTAGTCTGTGGCACACCATCGCAGGGCATGGCAGCCCCAGGGCACAACCAAGAGCATCTGTGCTCAGCGCCCCCGAGAGTGACTGAGCCCTTGCTCAGGGTCAGGCTAGGTGCAAGTGCCGGTGTTACACCAGGGAGCAAGACAGGCCCAAGTTGCCTCTGGTCCTGGGGTATAAGAAGTAAGATGTATGTTGGAAGGTGAGTATGTCACAGAAGAAAAAACAGAATTGGGTAAAAGGGTTTGAGCATTCTGGGCCATTTGATAGGGTGGGTGAGCTAGAAAGCACCATGCAGGGGTAGACTCTAGAAGGGGGTTAATGAAGCAATTCACAGAATGTGGGCTGGCTCTGTAAGCCCCTCCCCCACTGGGCTCTAAGCTCCCTGGGGGCAGCAGCCACATCTGTCCTGCTTACCCCTCATACCCAAGAGCCAGAATGATGCCTGGCCCATGACGCATCCTCATAACTGCTAACGGGTAGGCGGATGACTATACCGCTCGCGTATGTACACGTACCCTCGTAGGAGCAGAAAGAGCGCTGGCTGTTAAAACCAGTGTGTTTTCAGTTCTTCCCTCTTTTTAAAAATTGGAAGGGGTGTAAGCTCCTTGAGAGCAGGCGGGGACTCTGTTCCCTGATGTATCGATGCCGGTAGCCAGTGCCTGGCTCTCAACAAATACCCGGATGCCCAAGTAAATAACCTCGATGGTCCAGACACTTCCTCCAGTGTCAAAGTTCCTGGATTTGGAAATATTCAGAGTTTGGGGCTAAAGAGTGGCTTGTGAAGAGATCACCAGGAAAGCTTCCTGGAGGAGGCAGCAAGGCTGGAGAGGAGCCCGAGGGATGGCAAGGAGGAAGGGCACAGGAAGGGCAAGGCCTCTCTGCCAACCTGCTGTTCGAGTGCTTTCCAGAGAGGGAGGCTAGGAGCAGAGCCTGGAGGCAAGCCAGGCTTTCTGGGAAGCAGGAGCCAGGAGGTTCCCAGAAGCCAGCCTGCCGTGAGATTGTCAGGGTGGGGAGGCAGGCAGGCAGGCAGTTCGGCTCTGGTTCAACCTGGGGTTTTTTTTCTGCTTCTGAAATTCCTGGCACAATCATAGTTCTTGCGGAATGGGTCTCTGCTCATCGGGTAAGTAGAGGTTGCTGGGCTGTGGTCTGGCCTGTGTGAGAAGCCTGCCCCTGTAGTACAGGCAGGGCTGGCTGAGGTGGGGTGGGTAAGGGGGAGCCCAGCCCACAGTCAAGCCCCTGTGCCCGGCAGGGCCTGGTCACTTGGGGCTTCAGGACTGGGGGAGTTGGGACAAATGGGCCCTTGTGGTGAGGAGGCCACCCGCCGTGCCAGGGACACTGTGTGCCCGGTGCCACCACCCGCCCGCTGCCTACATGCAGGGGGCCCGGGGCCTGGGAAGCAGGGCTACCCTTTCAGAGGGGGACCTCCTGAGCTGCCCTAGCCTCTAGAAGGGAGCCGGGGCTGCAGCTGGCTGCCGGGAGGTGGCGGGGCTGGTGCCTGCCGTCCTCTTTCCTACAGTCTTTCCGCAAGGAAGTTTCCCTAGGCCGGAGGAGACAGGGAGGATGGGGGCAGGGTCTCGGGGCTAAGCAACGATTTCAGAGGCACAGCCTCTGTACCCCCACCCCCTGACCCTTTGCCAAGCCCATGACTTTGCTCCTTCCTTGGTTTCTCCTCCTTGGGCAAGGTCCCTGGGCCTCTCCCTTCTGCCTCCACCTGCTTCTACATGGGAGATGTGATGAAGAAGGCCCGGCACCAGTTGGACGCCCCTGCCAGGGACCCCTCCAAGGGCTGTACAGATCTCCACGCCACCATCAGGCACAGTGCTGAGCGCTTGAAAGCCTCCCCAACCTTGTGAGCTGTGCACACTTAATAACCCCCTTTCACAGACGAGCTACCTGCTACGGAGATGTTGAGGGGGCACGGACACGACTTGGGCCAGGCGCTTTGAAAAAGCAAGGTGCAAACATGCACACACCTATACACACCACCGCTGGCACAGGAACACATGTGTGCACTCTCATGCCATATGTGCATGACTCCCCCCACCCCCATGCTGTAATCAGCCATGTGTTTCCACTCGCAGCACACGACTCCCTTCACACGCAGGCTCACTCGGCCACCGCTGGGCTCATCATGCACACCGGTGGCACAAGACGACGCACATGGTCACATATTCACTCAAAAGTGCACGGTCACCCAAAGGCTGCCCTGCGTCCCCAGACCCAGTGCACATGCTCCCTCAGGGCCCGCCCCATGCCTGCTTCTGGCAGGGCTAGTGAGAAGGGAAGGAGAAGGATGTATGTGCTTTGTGCAAGGATTTCCTGGCCCCACATGGCTGTAAAGGAAACTCCTTGACATACTTCAGATTTGCAATCTTCTGGTGCGGAGGGGGGGGGGGGCAGGGGGGCAGGCAGGTGACACTGCCAGCCCAGCCCTCCCACGATGGGCACTGCCTGCTTACCCTCAACTCACCTCGCTGTGGAGCCCACGGCCGTCCCCTGTCCAGTGCCTCAGGCCAGGTGGACCGCCTCACCCTGAGCCAGTAGAGGGCCAAAGGGCACCCCCAGGCAACTTCCTGGGCAGTATACACCCAGCACACCCTAGAACTCTGGCCTCGGGGAGGAAGGCGATCCAGGTGGGGCTTGCCTTCAGGTGTGGCCTGGCAATCTACTCAGCTTCTCTGGTCCCCCATGTCCCCTCCTAGAAAAACATATGGGTTCAGCTCAGGGCCAGCCCCCAGCTCCCCAAGGGCAGTCGACACTGCCTGCCTTCACAGCTGGTGGACCACACCACCATCTGCCTTCCTTGGAGGGGAACATACATTTCCTGCCACCTGCAGAGGGCTTGCAGGTGAAGGTCCCAGGTACTCCAGGAACGGTTCACACACCTTGACATCCATGAGTCCACAGGTGAGGCAGCCAAGGCAGAGGAGTTGAAGTAACTACCTGACTGGGCTCCTCGCCGCCCCCCCCCAAGCCCAGCCCAGCCCAGCCAGGTGCAGTGAGTGGAGCAAGAATCTGGCAGATTCAGTTTAGGTGGAGGCAGCTCCCAGGGCTTCAACATCTGGTCCTCCCCACGCATCCTTGCCCTCCCAGTTTTGACCTGCACCTTTACAGGTAAAGGACCTCCTGGAACGGAGGCCTGCACTCCGCAGGATCCCAAGGGGGCAGGGGCTAGGCTTCCGGACTCAGCCCCTCACCGGCCAGGACCACGCCCTCCCCACCGCAGCGCGCGCGCAGGCCAGGTGGGCACACCTGGGACCGCAGACGGTGTGCCTTCCCCGGGGGAACCCATTCCGGATCCCAGCCCAGAAAGGCGGAAGAACCCGCGTGCCCTCCAGCCCCGGGGTGGATCCCGCTCTCAGGCCTGGGAGGTGGTGCCGCGCTCTCCCGCAGCGAGCGCCGCCGCCGCGTGGCCCTGCCCCCACCCCCGGCCCCGCGGGGCTGGGGCTCACCTCGTCCGCCCGCACGCTCGGCGGGGCCACCAGCATGAACGCGGACAGGGGCTGCACCCCGCCTGGGGCCCAGGGCAGCAGCGCGCCGCCTGCGGCCGCCGGGCGCCCCGCCCCGCTCCGGGCACTGCCGTCGCCACCGCCACCCACCGGCCCGGGCCATTGTCTGCGCCGCCCTCGCCCCGCCCCTCCTCCCGCCGCGCTCGAGTGACGGGCGGCCCGGCAGAGTGGGCAGGGGCGCGGCGCCCAAGCCACCCGGCCGGAGCCGCCGCCCCCAAACCCAACCCGCGAGCGGGCACAGTGCCACCCGAGCCTCCTCCCCACGCCGGACGTGGGCACCCCCCCCCTCCCCTTTTGACGGATGGGGCCTGGGGGGCCAGGGGGTGGGGTGATGGCCCAAGATCAGAGTGAGTGAATGGTCAAGGTCAGACTGGAATCCCGCCTCCCCGACCGGTAAGGGGGGGTGACCCCCAAGGTCACCAACAAGACCACCCATCCCTGCCCTCCCCAGAGAGAACACCTGAGGGTCCCTGGGCCTCACACCCTTCCCAGCTCCAAAATCCACTCCTTGGGGCGGTCTGGACCCCAAAGGCCCCCTGTCCTTCATTCCAAGGCAAGGCAGGGGGCTCTGGGGCCTCGCTCCCACCCTGTGGATACTACACTGCTGGGTACGGAGTCAGAGCCCACAAACGGAAGCAGGCCCTAGCAGCCCACAGGGCTGGATGTCCTTCTGTCGCTGGGTTTTGCTCACAACTGGAGAACAGCAAGGCTCAGGGTGGTTTAGCACTCATTCGAGGCCACTTGGTGATACGCACTGCGCTGGTGTCCATCTCTGAAGCCAATGGCCTTCGCTGTGAGGCTGCCTGCCTCCCCTAGTACCCAGGTGCAGAGCAGGCCAGCGGAGGGGCAAACAGAGGCTGGTCTGCTCCTGGCCCCTCACCGTCCTTCCCCAAAGCCCCAGTGGGTGATTCCCAGGGCAGTGTTCATGCCCCGAATGGTGAACACATGGGTACTGGGGAAGAGGGGGCCACAGATGGGGAAACTGAGGCCGGCGACATGCCAAAGTCACAGAGCTAGTCAGTTTCAGCTGGCTCCGACCAGAACCACAGTCCCCCATTCCACACCTTGCCCTGCCCCCGCTGCCCCCAGGCCCGGGTTGCCGGTGGCTGCAGGGGGTGCAAAGTCCAGGGCACCAGGCCTAGCTCCCTTCACCCTGGCTGGCACCCAGCCCCATCTCCGGTGCCCTCTGACCTGACATTTTCTGATGTTGTGCCACTATCAACTGTCACTCGGGTATCCAGGAAACAGCTTCTGTTGCTAGGGGGATAGCCTGACACAGGTGGCTGGTTGGCAGGGTGGAGCCGCGGGGAGGGAGGGGCAGACTGGGGTTTCCCTCAGAAAGGATCTAGGGTGGGGATGCTGGTGGGGGGGTTGAAGGGGGGATCAGACTGCACAGCTATTGGGTCCACACAGGGGCCCCTGGAAAGCCCCAGTCCCAAGCCTTCCTGCAGGCAAGTATTTTGGGGGCCTGTAGTTGCCAAGCAACTGCTACAGGTTACCATGGGAACTCACCCTCCTTCCCGGGCTTGTCATTTCTAAGGGGATGCCCTCTCTTTTCCACCTCCTCACTCTGACTTGGCTGCCCTGGGAGGAGATCCCTGGGTCCCGTAAGCTCACTCCCCAGCCCCCAGGGAGATGTGCTCTGCAGTGACCCTAAGTGAAGACTGAGCATCAAAAGCCCAGAACTCTGAGAAAATGCAGAGCTCAGAGCCCAAGGCCTTCATTAGAGTGGGGAGAGGACGAAGGGGCTCATTAGCTCTGTTTACGTCTCCATTCTGGCTGTTAACCATCACCTTGGGGCCTGCCCAGCCCTGACTTTGGAAGCTCACTGCAATCACAAGGAATTTGGTGCCAACACCTGTGCCTTGCCCCTCCCGGGCATGTCTGCACACAGGGACGTGTCCCCACCAGCCCTGCCACCACCCAGCTGGGGAGTCCATTCACCTTTCAGAGCCTCAGTCTCCCCTTCTGTGTATGAAGACGGCAGAGGTACCTATGTTGTGGCATTGTGAGACATTGCAGCCTAAGGCCAGGCGTGGGGAAGGCACCACTCCAGCAGGAGTGTGGGAGGGTCTGGGGGTTCCTCCGCAGAGCCCAGCCCATGGCTGGTGTGTGCCGATGGTAGACTGGCCACGACCTCAGGTCCCCAGGGTCCTGGCCGGGTGCCTTCTCCTAGGATCTACTATCTGTCCTCCACCCCCATTCCTCTATTTCCTCTCCATGGCCTCACCTTCTCAGATTGGAGCCAAGGCGAGGCCCCTGGGAAGTGAGTATCCGTTGTGAGTGACCCACTGTCAAGGGCTTGTGGCCGCAGCCTCGTGGGACCGAGGAGCACCCAACTGGCTTCACTTCTGGGGCCAACAGCATGGGCACTCTGCTTCATTTCATTGATGCCCCTAGGAGCCTACTGTCCCTGGGGAACCCAGGACCTGTTCCTCAGCCCCTCCGGCCGGTCTGAGGACAGTGCAGAACCCCACCAGGTGAGCAGCTGGGCAGCACTGCCCTTCGTTGGGCAGGGTCTCTGGGGACAGGAACCCCTCAGGTCTGGACAGCCCACCCATCCAGATGGCTGCCTTCCCTGTGCCCCTCAGACCCAGCCACCCTGCCTGGCAGCAACAGATGAGCTGCCAGAAACCACAGAGGGTAACCTGAGCTGCCCTGGGAGGAGCCCAGGGCCTTGGAAATGGCTTAGAAGGGCCCGCTCGGCTTGCAAGTGAAGAAGGAAACACCAGCTCCTGACCTCGGGAGGCCTGGCCCTGCTAGGTTCCCTGGTGCGCTGTCCTGGGCGCCACCGAGTCACTACCCCTTGGCCCCACCTTGTTTCCTTCCCGGTGTGTGTCACCCCTGAAATGATGGTGCTCCCGGTGCGTTTACAGTTGGCTGCTGTCTCCTCGCAACTGGAAGGTGAGACCTTTGTCTACCCAACTGGTGCTCAGAGCCGGGGTGGGGACACGTGAGGGGGTCACAGCGCCACCTGCTGTTCCTGATAGCACACCCTCAGAGGGCACTCACAACACAACCTGGCCAACCAGATGGGTCCTGGAGACCTCCCCAGACCCCCAACGGCTCCCCCCAGCCCCCTGGGCACCTGGGTACCTAGCCTTTGGGGCAGGAATTACACCAGTGCTCCTGTTGTGGGTTGAACTGTGTCCCCAGAAAGCATGTTGAAGTCCTAACCCTGCACCTGTGAGTAAACCTTACTTGGAAATAGCATTTTTGCAGATGTCATCAGGTTAAGATGAGAACACACTGGACGAGGTGTTTTTATAATGACTGGTGTCCCCATAAACACGGGAAACCTGGACACAGACACACAGAGGAGGCCGTAATGAGGACAGAATCAGAGTTGGGAGCAATGTGCCTGAGTTGAGGAATGCTACGAGTGGCTGGCACCACCAGAGGTTGGAAGGGGTAGGAAAGATCCTCTCCTAAGAGCTTGCAGAGAGAGCGCGGAACTGCCAAAACCTGATGCTGGGCTTCTGGCCTTCAGAACTGATGGAGAATAAATTTCTTTTGCTTTGAGCCACCCAATTTGTGGCACTTTGTTACCGCATGAACAAAAACTGAACACAACCCCTCCTCCAGTACCAACCCCGACCTCAGCCACCCTGGCCAGGTGCAGCCAAGCAAGCGTTTTAGGCGGAGCCCCAGGAACCTGATGGCGACGCAGGAGGTGACCTAGGGCAGTGAGGACGGGGAGCCTGCGGGCACACAGTAGATATAAGCTCCAATTATCATCCTCATCGTCAGCCTCCCTGCCTCGAACCAAGCCTGACCACAGGACACTTCTTTCTGGAATATCTCTCTGCACCCACTCCTTGCCCAGATGAATCCTGCCAATAGCAGTGTATGCTCTTGGAGACAGACCCTGCCCCAGTCGAGCCTGGGTGGAGGCTGCAGCCTCCTGAGCAGATCTGGAGGCAGAGGCTCCCAGCTGAGCTGAGCCAGGATTCTGGTACAAGAACCAGGATATGGTCCAAGGAAGGCGAATGTGTCCCATGGCACAGACAGCTAGTACGTATTTCCAGGCTGGGGTCTGGCCCTGCCCTCCTCCCTCCAGAGCTGTCTCCAGCTCTCTCTTAGCTCCTCTCTGCCTCCGAGGCTCTGCAGCTTTGCTTTTCCCCAAAGCACACTGCTTGCAGACATGTGCAGGACTGTGTTCCTTTTGTTCTTTGGCTCCCAGCATCAGGGTCACCCTGGAGGTCTATAAGACACCAGCCAGGGGTTCCTGCCCACCCTCCTTCACCCTGCCTCACTTCCCTACAGCGCTTGCTCTTCCCTTTCACCTGAATAGGCTCTTGTGCTTTGGCCCATCTCCCCTTCTGGGCTGTGAGCTCCTGCAGGACAGGGAGCGTGGAGGACCTCTCAGCACCACCCCCAGAGCTCACACAGCCCCTGCTCAGGGTGAGTGTGAGAGGCACAGTAGCTGAGCGGGTCCACGAGAGAGTCTCAGAGCCCCGTCCTGCCTCTGAACAGCTCACATCATGGACCTGGAGGCTAACAGTCAGAAGTGCCTGTTGGGGTGGGGGCAGGGGATGCCCAGAATGACCCCTGGGTGTCCCTTCCCTGCTCCGCTGGCTTCACTGAGCACAGTGGGTACAGCCTGCCCCCTCGTGGTCAGCCTCAGCATGGCAGCCCCAGCAGGAAAACCAGAAAACAAAACACACACCTTTGTTTGGGTGTAGCCAAGGCAGCGGCTCTCCCTGGCCCTAGAAGGTAAAGGAGCAGGATCTGTGGGCTCCAGGGTGGGTGTGAGAAGCCTCAGAGGCCTCCGTTGTCCCTGCTTCCCTCTCCTGTCCTGGTGCTTGGTGCATTCATCAGACCTCCTCACCCTGGCCAGAGCCCTGACTCTGGGACCTCTTCCCAGTGGGGGCCCCGAGGCCACCATAAGGAGGATCTCGACCTTGGCCCCAGCCCAGGGGTCTAGTGCTCTGCCATGCTCTGCATACCCAGCTCCTCATTCCCCTCAAGCCCCCAGGCTGCCCTCTGCTCAGAAGGACCTCCAGGCAGTCCCAAGCATGTTCCCTGGCCTGGGAGCGGAGTAAGTCAGGGATGGAGATCCAGGGCCAAGATATTCTTCCACAAGCCTGTGGGACCCTAGGTGCCCTGCTCTATGCAGCCCAACCTTCAGAGGAGTAAGCTGAGGCCTGTCTCGTAGCCCCTCCACCTAGGCGGGTGTCTCTTCCTAGTCTAGGTGCCCAGGATGGTGTGCCAGGACCCCAGAGCCTGTCCTCCCCAGGTGCCCTAGGAAAGTGTCCAGCCAGGCAGCCCCCTGGGCACCCTGCGGAGCCCCGGTCATCAGCCGGGCATGTCTCCCCTTGCCACGTATGAGCCCTGGACATCCTCCCAGGAGACTGGATGCCCCCGCCCCATGGCTGCCTCCAATCCCTTTCTTCTTTCCCTCTTGTCACCTCCGCAGTGTCCACTCCTCCTCCGACCCCATCCCATGGCCCCCATCTGTGAAGTCAGTGTGTGTATGTACCTGTGGGCGCGTGGGGATGTCCTCCCACATGGGAGGGGGTGAAGGGGTCCCCAGGATTCCGACTGGAAACCCCATAGGAGGGGCGAGCCCTGGCCTGGGAGACCAGAACCTCTCCTTCTCTGGACTCACCTCTCACCTCGCGCGCCCCGGGCCAATCCCCGCCTCTCCTGGTCTCAGTTTCCCAGTTGTACCAGGAGGGGCTGGACGCGGAACTGCGTAAGCGCGCGCTGAGCGCGGGCCCGGCGCCCTGCTCCCTCCTCGCGGGATGGGGTGCGGGCCGGGCCCTGCGGTCCTCCGCCACCCCCCCGGCCGGGAGCGCGGCCGGGGCCGGGGCGGGGCCGGGGGGGGCACTCACCTGGCAATCTACCATCATCCTCAGCCCTGGCAGCGCATCGCCGGCCCCAGGGCGGGGCCCGGGGCTCGCAGAGGCCGCTCGCCTCGGCCCGCGCGCGGCGCAGGGGCGCGCCCGGCTGCGGGGCTCATGGCGCGGCCTCCCGTCCCCGCCGGGCCCGGAGCTCCGCAACCGCCGCCGCGCGCGCCGCTCCCATTGTCTGCGCCGCGCTGCGCCGCCGGCCGCTCGGGCCCCGCCGCTCGGTTCCGCCCGGGCTCCCGGGCTCCGGCCGGGTGGGCGGGGACAGCCGAGGCCCCGCCCCGCCCCGCCCCGCCCGCCGCAGGTGTGAGCGCGGGCGCCGCCGCGCGAGCTCGGGGCCCGGGGCGCTCGGGGGTCGCGCCCGCCTCCCCCGCGGGCCGTGGTGGGGACGGTCGGGGCCGCCGGGCCTCGAGTCCACGGCCGCGCGCACGCGGGGTCCAGCGCGCCTGGCGGACCGCGCCCCAGGGCCCAGCGCCCCCCGCCTGCCCTCGGCCCCGCACGCCCGCTGGGACCTCGCGCCGCCCCAAACCGAGCCGGGGGCCAGGGCCAGGGCCAGGGCGAGGGCGAGGAGACCGGGAGGCGCGGGACCGTGTCGCCCGATAGGCAGCCCGTCCCCCGTCCTGGTCTCCACACGTAACCTGCAGGGGCCCGTGGTGCAGGGCTGGGCTGGGGACCTGCGGGCGGCGGGACACGGAGCCAGGCAAGGAGGTCAGTCCGCCCCTCTCTCCTCCCCTACACCTCTTCTCCTCGTCCCCCGGCAGGACCCTGGACACCAGGTCCGGCCCTGGTTGCCGTCAGGGGGGTGGGAGCCCAGGGAGGAGGGAGCCCACCACCCGTCCCGGGCATAGTTAATGTTGCAAAGGGCACCCCCACCCCCACCCCCACTCGGTGATTTCACCCCTTTTTGTACATGAGCAGAGATCAAGATCACTCAGCTCTCAGCGACCAAGTCCAGCTGTGAACATGAACGGGGGACTCAGGGTCATTGCCCTTCACCCCCAGCCAGGCCACACCCTGTGCCCCCTGCTCACCACCCCCACGAGGTCCTGGTCAGAGACTCCATTTTCAATGAGGCTCTGAGAAGCTACCACAGGAACTTGCCTGTCACAGGGCTGTGACATGGCCTTGCTGTGCGTTTGAACCCAGGTCAATAGACCCAAAAGCTGCGCTTGCACAGGTGCTTGAGGAGGCGGTCTCTGAGCCCAGCCTTGGATATGGGGCCGTCTTGGACGGGGCCATGTGAGGAAAGCCGTGCAGCAAAGGCTTAGTGGGCTCCCTGGGGGAGGAAGCCCTTGGGAGGCTGTAGTGGGGTGAGGGGTCCCCGCTGGGGAGGGCATCCGCACCAGATCACACACGGCTCTGGAGGCTGGACAAGGAGTTGGGGGTCACTGCAGGTTGGAGGGCGTCGGGGACACCATCCCGGCAGTCTTATCACAGCCACTCCTCCTGGACCTGTAGGGAGCTTGGTGGGCATGTTATTTGGCCCCACTCGAGCATGGATCCCCAAAACCAAATAGGAAAGAGCAGGCTGCCTGTGTACTCCTGTGAGATGGGGGCTGTGGCGGTCATCTGCCTCCTCCCAGGGTGGGGCAGGCTGCCTGGAGGGAGGAGGCAGTTGGCCACAAGGGACAGGAAGCTTTAGTGTCAGGAGCCTCCAGGGTGGACATTTTGTATTTGCGATTTTCTTTCTTAAGCGTGTTTGCAATTTAGAAAACCTCAAAGCCCCCAAAACTGAGGGGCCCTGTCAACAATGCTGCCTGTGGCTGAGATCTGATCCCTTCAGGCAGGGGCGGAGGGCTGCTGGGCCTGTCTCTGGGCCCTCCCACCTCCCTCGGCTGGGTCCTGATCCGTCCTCCTCCACCCCTCCCGACCCTCACCAGGCTCTTCTCCCCTGTGGACAGCTCTGGCTCTAAGCCCTCTGCTTTGTTTTAGAAAGTAACTTGGACCCGGGTTTGGTTCCAAGAGCTGGGTCTCGTCACTCCCTCGACTTTTGCCCTGCGACGGTGACCAGGGCCAGCCATGTTCCTGGGGGTCTGGGCCAAGGCTGAGAAGGGGAATCAGCTGGGTGCAGGAGAGGCAGGGGCTGGGAGGGAGGCAGGGGCTCCCCTCTCCCCTGCAATCCTGCTGCCGCCTGGGCCTCAGGGCCGCCTCCCCCCTGAGGCCTTCTCTGGTCACCATGCCAAGGTGCCTCTCCCTGCCTCAATGTGGAAGCTCCTTGAAGGCAAGTCCCGCTTTTTCAACACGACGTGCGTCATGGGGCAGGTCCTGATGCCCAGTCTCCCCCGTGGGACACAGGCTGTGGGCCCACCCTGATCCCTCATCCAGGAAGCACCCTGGCACCTCTGCCTGACTTGTCTTCTCTCCAGCCCATCCGTCTCCTCTGCTCACACTCTGGCAATCTGTCCTTGCTCACTGGCCAGAAGTCAGGCTACAGGAGGAGTGGGCTTTGGGCTGACCCCCAGCTTTGCCAGGGGGTGGCCAAGTAGGTGGGTGCCTGTTCTTCTTTATGTGGCCAGAGAGTACCCCTCTGCGCCCTCTGTGGCCAAGGTGCCGCTGCCCGCAAAGGAGGGAACACTGGGCCACCCAACCCTGGACCCACGCCCTGACCCATCTCTGTCCCGCCAGGCAGATACAACCACGGGGTGGGGAGGACAGAGTGGGGGGCTCTGGAGTCCCTCTGGGACTACTGTGCTGGGGGGGCTGCCCTCCCAGGCCTTCTAGTCCCAGGCCTGTACCTCAGCCTCGGAGCCCCACGCCCACCGATGGCCTCACAGGGCTGAGAGCCAGCAGACACGTGCCTTATGGGCTCAGGGACTGAGTGGCCGCATGGTGGCCAGCCGGTGGGCCTGGCTTCCCTTGATTGTCGGGAGTATGGCCTGTCCGGAAGCACGTGATCACTTCACCCTGCTCCCAGGAGGATAGGAGTGAAATTCTGTTTGTTGCAGCAGTCAGCTTAACTCCAGATTTTCTGGAAAGCTGGGCACCCCCAACCCCCTCTGCAAATTGACCGTATTTAAAATCCAGGCTGCCTGGATCCCCAGGGCCTGGCCGCACAGACACTCGGATATGCAGGTGAAAATCCCCTGGTTGGGGCTTAGCACACGCCAGCTTTTCTTTCTTTCTTAAGATTTATTTATTTAAGAGAGAGCGTGCAAATGTGCACACACGTGTGAGTGGGGGAGGAGCAGAGGGAGAGAGAGAAGCTCAACCAGACTCGCCCACTGAGCAAGGAGCTGGATGGGGCAGTGAGGAGGAGAGCTCTATCCCAAGACCCTGAGATCATGACCTGAGCTGAAACCAAGAGTCAGCCGCTCAACCGACGGAGCCATTCAGGCACCTCCCACACCACCTTTGTTAAAAGCTGCCCAAACCCTCTTACAAAGGAGGTGGTTGGTGCCAGCGAGTGTGGCCCACCATGGGGTACAGGCTAGACCTGGCAACCAGAGGGAGCCAGGCCTGTTCTGCTGCAAAGGCTCACTCCCAGGCTGAGCGAGGGATTGGCTCTGTGTGGCTGGGGGACTTCACAGTCCCCAAGACCCCCGGCAGCCAGAGAAGAGGGGTCTGGGATGCCTTTCACAGCAGCGGCTTAGAAGTGCAACTTTAAGGGCGAGAGGCAACAGAAGGGAGGCACAGGTGGGGTCTCAGGCACAGTGTAGGGCTGACTCCAGGGCCTGCCCCAAACGCACATCTGCTGGGTGAGGCTGCCAGGCCCTGGACTTCTTCACCCGCCTCCCATCTTCCTGATTCTAGGGCTGTGTGGTCTTTGCCTTCTCCTCATGGGGAGGCAGCCCTCTACAGTGTACGAAGGCCTTTCTGCATCCATTTTCCAGGTGAGTTCTGCTAACAGACTGAGTTAGGCAAGACTGGACTGGTCTCACATGAGGCTCGAGAAAGGAGGCACTGATGCAAGGTGGCTGCTGGGGCGAGCTGGGTGCTGTGCTGGGGTGAGCTGGCTGCGGGGCTTAGGGCCCCATTCATGGAGCCCTGGCTCTGCTGTCAGCTCCTCAGCCAGCTGGTGGCCTTGTCCAGTGTAGAAAAGCGGATCAACTTCAGGCTAGGTGGCTGGGGCTTCCTGTCATCCCAGAGGTACTCAGGGGACAGCACTTTGGAGGGCTTGTGCGAGATGAAGCGACGGTTCAGGTGACTCTCCTCCTGCCAGGCTGCCATGATGCCATTGGCCTTGTCTGCCAGGATGGCCATGTGGCAGCCTGTGGTAAACTCGTACACCTTGGCCACCCGCCCCCCAAAGACCGCCCCACCATAATAGAAGTCCCCCTCGTTCTCTGCCACAAAGGCTGTGGAAATATGCCTGCGCTCGTAGGGGAACTGCTGGCGGGGTACAGCATAGTAGCCTGGGTGAATTGCAGCCACTAGGTCCCCCAAGGTCTCGGGGCCCCATGGGTTCCGGAACACCATGTCCACGTCGACACAGAAGAGGTAATCCACCTCGCGGTGTGCCCTCTGGGCAATATGCCGGCTGATGGTCTCCATCCGGCGCGTGGAAATCTCCTCCCAGCGGGAGTGCCTCTGGATGGGGATGATGCTGAGGAGGCGGCCAGGGCCCAGCGGGACCCGAGGAATGGCTGCAGGGTCATTAGTGAAGATATAGTAGTACACCTGGTAACCCTGCATGAAGAACTGCTCAGCCGACTCCAGGAAGTGCTGGACGAAGCGGGTATACCTGGGGTATGAGGAATGAGGAGCTTATCATCTGCTTTAGCCCCACGGGTCACTGCCCAGGGTCCCCACTGTGTGTGGGCACGGGGCCTGGGATCGACAGGCTGGGGTCCACCTTCCTAGCTTCTCACCTTGAAATGCAACTCAGGTCTGAAACCCCGGGGTTCTCTGGTCTCACATCCTCACAGTCACAGTACCACCTCTTAGGACCATCACAGGAAGGATACTTAACGGATTCTTAAATTCACAAACTGAGCTAACTTTTAGTGAGCACTTGCTAGGTGCCAGGTGGTAAGGGATTCTTAGCTCCTTCGGGACTCAAACTCGGTAACGGCAGGCACCATACATAATCCCCATTTTAAAGTTTATTTATTTATTTATTTTTTAGTAATCTCTATACTCGCCATAGGGCTTGAACTCACAACCCCAAGATCAAGAGTCACCCAATCCACTGACTGAGCCAGCCAGGCACCCCCCATAATCCCCATCTTAAAGGCAGAGACACAGGCTCAGAGAGAGGAAGGTGAGCACGTGATGGGTAAGTGGATACATCAAAGCAAGGTGAGTGGTGCTGGGGGCCTGGGGCTGCAGGTCCCAGGTGGAGGAGAGTATAGGCCGCCCCTGCCCACGTGAAAGGTGAGGGGACCAGGGGCATCACCTGAAGCAGGTGGGCCTTCTGCCGCCTGGCCAGCACCCAAGGTACTGAGGCCCCATCATAGTTTCTCCCTCAGGAGTCCCAGAAAGAGACCCGAGGGCGGCTGCGAGGTGGTGGCTTCTAAAGACAAGGCCAGGTGGGGTGGGGGAGAGGAGAGGAAGATGGGAGGCATCCAGAGAGAAGGCAGGTCCAGAGTGGGGGGGAGGGGGAGAGGGCCCTGAGGGCGGGGCTTGACCTGCCTGTGGCCTGACCATGGGCCCCCAGTTATGTGACATGGTCTTGAGCATTTCCAGCCCTTCATACCTGCCTGGATTGTTCATGGGAAGCAGAGAGGGGCTAGGCGGCCAAGGGGGTGTTGTCCCAAAGGTTCCTGCTGCTCCCTCACCTGGGCCACCTCCCTCCTTCCATGCCAGGGCCAGACCCCCTCCTCCAGGCAGCCCTCCTATCATTACTCTCTACTCCCTACCTTCCCACATGCACAGCCTCCAGTTCAGGGCAGGGTCCTGGGTCCAGGTCCTCTCTCTTCCCCCACTGTAAGCTCCTAGGGCTCTATGACAAGCACCCACCCAGCCCACTACTCACTTCCCCACGGCAAACACTGTGAGCCCGATGGTCAGGTTCAGCGGCTGGTAGATGTGCTGCAGAAGCTCAGGGTTGAATGTTCCCTCGGAGACAATGGGCGCCAACCAGGGTGTGAGCGTCAGCAGCTCAGTAGGCCTGGCAGCAGGGGAGGCCATGGGGACTGAGGCCCTTCCCTTGGGAAAGCCTCAGCCTCATCCTGGCCCTGCCTCCCATGCTGTGTGACCCTGGGCAGCTTCATCCCTGTCTCTGGGCCTCCATATCCTCATGTGGGAAGTGGGGATGATCATAGCTCCTTCCCGGCTTGGTTGAGAGGAGGAAGAGTTAATGCACATCAAGTGTCTAAGGGAGCCTGGCACTCCATGCCTGCTAAGTGCCTAACAGGTGAGGGGTGGCCCTATTAGCTGGGAAAGTGGAGTGAGCACCTACTATGTAGGTGTACCTTTTTTGTTTGTTTGTTTGTTTTTAAGTAGGCTCCATGCCCAGTGTGGAGCCCAATGTGGCACTTGAACTCACAACCCTGAGATCAAGAGTCGGACACTCAAATGAACTGGGTGCCCCGAGCTGTGCCTTTTGCAAACCCCATCTCATCTAGTCCTCCATTCAACCTGCTATGGGGGGGGTATGATTATCCACTTGTACAGAAAAATCTCAGAGCAGCTGGGTAACCTGCTCAAGGTCACGTAGCTAGTGACTGACTACCTGGACCCCAAGGCCACCTGACACCCCCACCACCCCAGCTTCTAAATTAGAGCTCTGCCTCCGTCTTCATGTCCCCACACCCTTCCTCCTGCCAGATCTCTCCATTCTGCACCTAGGCCCTACCCAACACCTACCTCTGCTCTAGGAGCTTGGGCTGAGGGTGCGGTGACCTGCAACATGAAGGGCCAGTGGTGAGGGGGGGCAGCCCCCAGGGTCACAAAGGGGGAAATGGTGGTCTGCTTACCGTGTCACGGGCTGGAATGGCTTCTCCCCCTTATACTGCAGTTTCATGTTGCTGGTGGCAGAGGCGAGAGAGAGAGAGAGAGCTGTTAGTGCCAGGGCTGGGGACTGAGATGCTCAGAGCAGGAAGGACAGAGTGGAGGGTACGCAAACACCCCCATGGGGCAGGAACCCATCCAGGTTCCAGGCCCACTCCCTGAAAGCTTCCCCACTGCTTTGCCCGCTCCACAAGGGTTGTACTCCCCCAGAAGCAGTCTCTCCGGGTCACTGAGGGGCAGAGCAATGAGCTGGACCTTGTGCCGTCCGTCCCCAAGACTGACGTTTTCTCAGACACGTTACTCTGTAGGGGCCTGGCAGTGGGTAGAAGTTTCGAGAGGCTGCAAAGACCTGGTAAGCCCTGTTCTGCCTGCCACCTTCCTGCTTGGGGACCTTGGGTGAGTCCCCTGAGCCCACGGTGATGGTCACTTGTAGCACTGAGCACACAAACACCCATCAAGGCGTAGCTTCGATGGTATTTTGTGGGTGTGATTACCATCTACCCCAGCTGCCCTTAGGTAAAGATAATCCTGCATGGCCTGGGTGGGCCCTCTGGAATCAGGTGGGAAGGCCTGAAGAACAGAGCTAAGGTTTCCGTGGAGAAACTGTGTCAGCACCTGCCTGAGCTCCAGCCTGCCCTTGCTGGTGCCTGCCCCCCTCCTCCGTTCTGGGTCTGCAGTGGAAACCCTGACTGAGCCCCCACCCTTCCTCATCTGCATAAAATGGGTAAACTTCTTTCACCCTCAGAGCTGCCCTGAGAGTCAAGGTATGTGCCTGTGCCCAGCACAGAGCAAACACTTGTCCAGTCCAGGCATCTTGTTCCCTTCTTGGTAGGCAGCCCCTGTGGCCAGCCTCCACTAGCGTCAACCTGGGTGGAGCTGTGAGAAGGAGGGTCCTCAGGAAACAGGTTGCACAGAGCCTCTGGCTCGGTCACAAACTGGTTGGAAGGACCTGGGGCCAGACCTGTGACTCCCTCCAATAAAGTCCTTCCCCAGAGGGTGGAAGTGAGGCCCAGAGAAGGCAAAGGCCTTCCCGCTCGAGGCTACCCACGCAGTTGGAGCAGCTGCAGAAGAGGCCTGGGGCTGGCTGTGAGGCCAGACCACCTGAGGACATGGCACCTGCCATTCACTGAGGGACTTTCAGTATGGCATCTTTGATGTTACCTTTGGCCTTCTTAAGTTTTCCTACCAATTTTTAGTCCCTGTTTCTCTCTATCTCTCTTTTGGTGGCAAAATGTACAAAACAAAGATTTACAATTTTAACCATTTTTAAAGAAAGATTTATTTATTCATTTTAGAGGGAGAGAAAGAGAGAACATGTGCACATGAGTAGGGGGAGAGGGACAGAGAGAGAAAAATCTCAAGCAGACTCCCTGCTGAACATGGGGCCTGATGCAGGGCTCGATCTCACGACCCTGAGATCATGAACTGAGCTGAAGCCAGGCGCCAGACGATCAACCGACACAGCTACCCAGGTGCCTGCATTTTAACCACTTTTAAGTGCACAGTTCAGAGGCATGAAGCACATTCACACTGTCATGCAACCATCCCCACCATCCCTCTCCAGAACTTTCTCATCTTCCCAAACTGAACCTCTGTCCCCATGAAACACTGACTCCCCTCAGCCCCAGTAACCATTATTCTACTTCAGTTTCTATGAATTTGATTATTCTAGTGATTTCATATAAGCGGAATCCTGTAACACTTGTTTGTCCTGTGATTAAACTCTTGAATCAACAATTTTTATCTATTTAAGGTTCAAAAAATTTATTTATCTGACAGAGGGAGAGAGAACAAGCAGTGGGAGCAACAGAGGGAGAGGGAGAAGCAGGCTCCCCACTGAGCTGGGAGCCCCATGTGGGGCTTGATCCCAGGACCCCATGATCATGACCTGAGCCGAAGGCAGGTGCTTCACGGACTGAGCCACCCAGGCAGCCGTTGAATCAACAATTTTTAAAAATGAGTCCATCAAATTGGCCGTCTGCACTAGTTTCCACACAAACAAGCACGTCAGGTTCCCGCTCAGGAAGTGAGGGCACTCTGCAAAGGCAGCAGGTGAGGAGGAAGAGCCCTACCACAGCCCTGGCAATTGGCCTCCGCCTCCCCCCAAGCCCAGCCACACTCTAGCCTCATTAAACAGCTTGTCAATCATAAGAATACTGAAGCCACAGATGAGCTGGAGCCAAAAACAAACACCAAACAGACAACCCCCCCAAAAAAATACCCAAAACAAACCCGACTTCACACTCATAGGTAGGGAAACTAAAAGTAAAAAAATCTAGATGAAAAGATGGGAAGATGCAATGACCATTTAACACACACACAAATTCTTCAATCTATTAGAAAAAGAGCTGAGTAGAACCAGAAGATAGACAAGCTGGAGAAAGAAAAAAAAAGTAGCAAATACTTTTGGCCAAAGGTGGTGCTAAACAACCCAAAACAGGCCTGGGAGAGAAGGCCGTGGAGCAGGTGCATCAGGGAAGAGGAAATTTAGTTCTTGGGAAGGATGTGGGAGAAATGAGGGCCTCAGTAGGAATTAAAGAAATGAAATCAAACCCCAAGGGATAGCATTTCCCCATCTCTCCAATCAGCAAGGTGGTTTGGTTTTTGCTTTTCCCAACACCCAGTGCTGCTTCGAGGACTGGCCTGGGAGTGGCATCTGTGTGAACAAGAGAGTGTGAGCATGTGGAAAGCAATCTATCAAGATGGATCAAGAATCTCTCCATATCATCTGGCCCAGGGTGGGAACTATTAAATGAAAGGATTTTTAATATGGAAAAAGCTTTTTTTTTTTTTTTAATTTTTTATTTATTTATGATAGTCAGAGAGAGAGAGAGGCAGAGACACAGGCAGAGGGAGAAGCAGGCTCCATGCACCGGGAGCCCGACGTGGGATTTGATCCCGGGTCTCCAGGATCGCGCCCTGGGCCAAAGGCAGGCGCCAAACCGCTGCGCCACCCAGGGATCCCTGGAAAAAGCTTTATATCTAAAGCTGCTCATTACAAACTCATTTAGAAAACTGGGGAAAAAAAAAAAGAAAGAAAGAAAACTGGGGAAATTGGAGGGGGCGCCTGGGTGGTTCAGTTGGTTAAGCATCTGCCTTCACAGCATAGTCATGATCTTGGGGTCCTGGGATGGAGTCTCATGTCAGGCTCCCTGCTCAGCGGGGAGTCTGCTTCTCCCTTTCAGCCCCTCTCCCTTGCTCATGCTCTCTCTCTCAAATAAATAAGTAAAACTAAATAAATAAGTAAAAAAAAAAAAAATCCTGGGGAATTGGAAACAACCGAAATGCTCCCTGGTCATTGGTGGGAAAAAGGTAGGCATTCAAGAATTATGACATAGCTCCTGGGGTGATAAAAGGATGGTGACCACAAAAGAGTATGAACACACGCTGATGAATATAGCCAGTTTTGGGAACACAGGCTAAAAATCTCAAAAACATATGATCGTAACTATTTTCAATAGCAAGCAGCCTTTTTGGTTTTAGAACCAAGTAAGATGCACAGTCTGTTCAAAGTACAGCAACCAGGGAGTCGACCATGAACTTTGGAAGCAAAGTATAACTCAGACTGGCTGGACACAAGATGTGTTTGTTTCTTTTGTCTTTTCTGCTTTCCAGCTTCCAAATTGACTATACTCTGTGTGTGTGTTTTTTAAGATTTTATTTATTTATTCATGACAGATACACACACACACACACACACACACACACACACAGAGAAAGACAGAGAGAGAGAGGCTGAGACAGGCTGAGGGAGAAGCAGGCTCCCAGCAAGTAGCCCGATGTGGGACTCGACCCTGGATCCTGGGATCATACCCTGCGCCAAAGGCAGATGCTCAATGCCTGAGCCACCCAGGCATCCCATATACTCTGTGTTTTTAACAGTGAAACATGCCTTGTGGTTAATTAGCAGTCCATGATCTAGATTTTATTTTATTTTTAAAAGATTTTATTTATTCATGAGAGACACACAGAGAGAGGCAGAGACACAGGCAGAGGGGGTTAGCAGGCTCCCTGCAGGTAGCCTGATGTGGAACTCCATCCCAGAACCCTCCGGGATCACGACCTGAACTAAAGGCAGATACTCAACTGCTAAGCCACCCAGGAGTCGCTATGATCCAGATTTTAAACTTGACTTTAGCTACCATGAAGATACCCCCTTGAGACTGACCCAGCCCACTTTTTCATTCTTAACTATCAAAAAGTCAGGTTTGGGGCAGCCCCGGTGGCGCAGCGGTTTAGCGCTGCCTGCAGCCCGGGGTGTGATCCTGGAGACCCGGGATCGAGTCCCACATCAGGCTTCCTGCATGGAGCCTGTTTCTCCCTCTGCCTATGTCTCTGCCTCTCTCTCTCGCTCTCTCTGAATGAATAAATAAATAAATCTTAAAAAAAAAAAAAAAGTCAGGTTCGTTATGTAGCGGAAGACTGGCTACATGTTAATCTGCTCCTCAAATACACATTGCACACAAAATTTAGCAACAAAGTCCTAAGAGCACGTGTCCCAAGTACCTCCTAAGTGGCACGTGCTACAGCAGACTGTTTACAGGTGTTGTCATACTCTATGTTCCAGGTGGCCTGGGTTGGGGGGAGAACTATCCCATTTTACAGATGAAGCCAGTGAAGCTCAGAGCCCTGTAGCACCTCAAGCTCAAAACCTGGTGCCGGGGGGCGGGGAGCAAGGGTTTGCCAGGACGCTGGAGGACTGACATGGGCATTTTACTCCACATTTGTGGCAGCCCATAAATGACCCAACGCTTATCAAAATAACCTGCGGAGGGACCTGAAAACTCTCCCAGTGTTCCCACTGCAAGCAGCCCAAAGGGCCCAAATTCTCCCTGCCCCATACTTACAAGATCTCTGGGCAGGGGAGATAATAGGGGACATAGGAGAAGGGCAGCCAGGTCTCCATATACATCCTGGAGAGGAAAAACACTTGCTGATTGTCACGAGGCTGAAAACCCACTTGGTGCACGTTAATGGGCTCAAAGGCCCCCAGTGGGGTGCATTTGGGGATCCCCCGCCACTCTGGGTCTGGCTGACCTCAGAGGTCAAAGCCCTCTGGGTCTTCTGCAGTGTGGCCACTATTCACCCAGTCATTCATTCCCGGGACAGGAATGTTCTTGGTGCCAGGCCCTACACATGGGGGAGTAGGGTGTGGTGGTGGGAGGACTACACAGAAGGAACACGTGGGGTGAATTTTGGTGTGTGAACAGGTGGGCTTCATTAATGGGGCTAGAAGGATGGTCCAGGCAGAGGAATGAGCAAGTGCACAGGCCAGGAGGTCAGTACAAAGCAAAATCCAGAAACCAGAACTAGTTTGGTCTTTCTGGGGCTGGGGTTGGGGGACAGGTGTGCCAAGGGAGGAGGGTGGGACCTAGGAATCTGTAAAGGGGCCAAGGTTTGGGGGTTGAGATGCCAAGAAAGGGAGGAGTCTGGGGTGAAGGGAGGGCCCCACAGGGGCATGCTCACCACAGGGACCAGAGGGCAATGCCCGACAGCAGGCTGAATCCGAGGCCCAGGGCCAGTCTGCGGCAGCGCATTGCTGGGTGAAGCCTCTGAACCCGGGCACCTGGGGAGCCTGACCGGCTTGGTGAGTCGCCCCCCTCTCCCAGGGCTGTCAGGCTCTGAGCCGGGGGCTCCGGGGTGGAGGAACACCTGCAAAGGAATGCTCCCCATCCTTGCTGCCCTGCCCTCCCCTGGGGAGCCCCAGCGGAGACCCCTCCAGTCGGTGGACATGGGGACAGAGGCTCAGGGCTCAGCCAAGCCTACGGCTGTGCCTCGGGAGGGGCCGCCCGCCCGCTAGTCCCGGCTCTCGGGTCTCCCTCCCCGGCCCCGCCCGCCCTCGGCGGGGAGCAGAGCGTGGCCCGGCCAGCAGGCCCGGCCAGCCTGGGGACTCGGGCAGCAGCGCAGGGCGGGGCTTGGGGAAGGATTCCCGGGGCGAAGAGGGGGACCCCGGAAATGGAGCCCGAGTGGGCCCCGCGGGGACCGGCCGGCCGGGGCGGGGGCTGCGCCGAGAGGGGCGGCCGTGATGCCCCCGCGGCGGGCTGCGGGCGGGCCTAGGTGGCAGGGACCCTTGCTCCGGGCGCCGGGCCTGGGCTCTCGGGGGACGGCGGGAACGCGCTGCAGCGCTCACTCGCTCGGGAACCTTGGGCAAGTCACTGTCCCCCCCCCCCCCCCCAGCTCCCGTGCCCCTCGGCCAGGGGGCGCCGCAGCCGCTGTCCGGGCCGGGACCCGCAGGCGACTTCCGCCCGCCGCTGCGGGCCGGGGCTCAGGGCGCTTGCGGGCGCCGCGGCGCGGGGCCGGGGAGCGCGACTCACCCTGCGGCCGGACGGGCTCCAGGACCGAGGGAGGGGCGCACCTCCACACGCAGGCCAGGGCGCGGCTCGCCGGCGCCGCGCGATCCCGGGTGGCCACGCCGCGCCCACAGCCGCGCCCCGGGCTGACCCGAGGGTGGGGCGGGCCGCGGGGTTGGGGGCGGGGCCTGCGGGGGGCGGGGGCGGGGCCGGCGGGGCGGGGTCTGCGGGCGGGGGCGGGGCCGGGGGCGGGGCCGGCGGGGCAGGGAGGTGCCCGCCCCGCCCCGCCCCGGCTCCACGCGCCCCGCCCCGGTCCCGGGGAGCAGATGGGCCCTGGGCTCCTCCCTCTGCTGGGGTCCTGCGGCCTCTCCAGCCCGGGGCCAAGGCCCGCAGAGAGAAGAGCCCATCCGGGAGCTCAGGGTGAGCGTGAGGGCTGGAGAAATCAGAAAAACTTTCATGTCTTTAGAAGAACGGAACAATCGCAGGAAGGAAAACCCAGCTGTACGTTCCGCTTCCTTTGCGGTTTAGGCTTTCCCCTTGCTCCCGGCCTCCGGGCTGGCGGGCTGGCCTAGGGCACAGCCATGCGGTTTGGTCTTGGAATCTCCCTGAGTCTGCCCTGTTCCCGCCCCGCCCCGCCCCGCCCCGCCCCGCGGGAACTGCCGTACTTTCCTCCTAGGGCTTGTTGGGTAGCATTTAGCACCGACCCTCGTCCCCCGGGGCGGGGGCGGCCCTCTGACAGCTCACTGAGGGCCCGGGGCCTGGGGGCAGAGGCCTTTGCTTGGGCACCGTTGAGGGACATACACAGGGACGAAGAGCGAGGCGCCCAGACAGTGAATGAGGGCGCGGTAAGGAGGACGCTGAGTGGATACAGCGAACCACATGAGAAAGAAGGGAGGACCATCCAGGCTCCCAGAGGTCACAGGTTTGCTCAGGGTCACAAGGATGCAGCCTGCAGCTCATAGGCCCAGGTCTTCCTGACCCCTGGGCATAGCTGCCCACATTCTTCAGGGGTGTCGCCCTATAAGGCAGGGCTTGTGTCTCCAGAGTGTGGGGGAACTGGTGAGTGCTGGCTGAAAGGCTGTTTCCATTTTTAGCTGCAAACACTGGTTCTCTGGGAGCCAGTCTGGAACTATTTTTTTCTGAAGTAAGCTCTACCCTCAACATAGGACTTGAACTCAAGACCCCGAGATGGAGAGTCACAGGCTTTACCAACTCTTGACTTTTTTGCTGATTCTAGTTGCAGCTGTATAACCAAGGGAGATAGCGGGGAGATGCTCTAAGGGCCTGCAGGCTGAGACTCAGGAATCATGGTTAGCACCACCAGAGTGACCTGGACACATTTCCACCTCTGGGAAGCCAGGTGCGAGCTGGCTTCCAACCTGAGCAGTTTTCTTCACCAAATTCCCCGCTGTGCCTTCTGGACAATGATTCCTCCCTGGTAATTAAGAGGCGAGCCAGACAGGGCTCACCCAGCCTCATGGCCGTGGCAGGCAGGCCGGCACTCTGCCAGGACCATGGCCCTCTCCTGACCCAACCAGCCCTACTCCCTCAACTCCCAGGAGAAGAGAGATTCAACCTAGGACAGCCTCAGGGCTGGGCGGAAAGAAAGGTGAAGGAAGATGGGAAGGGATGTTCATGACTTAAAGCATATGGCACCAAAAACTGGGGAGGGGGCGGAAGATGGGAGGGAGTGCAGGGCGTGCATTTGTGCATTTGGACGCCTTCCTAAAGGGAGCATGTAGGTGGCTAACCTAGGAACCCAGGCAGAGATACCCAAAGCGCTCAAGGGAGCCAGGAGGAGAATCTGAAAGAACAAGAGCCAAACAATGAAAGCAGAGGCAGAGGGAGCGGCCGGAGAAATTCGTACACTGGATTTCCACCTGCCCCCACCCTCTCGCTTGCTCTGTCCATATATATATATGGAATTAAAAAAAAAAAAAACCCTATTACTTAAATATCTTTTTAGGATGAGGAGGGCCATGGGGGTTTCACGCTCCCTTCCTGGCTGTGAGTGTGAGTGGGGGCGGCATCTGAGGTTCACTATCTCGTTCTAGATGTCAGCACACAGGGAGTGGACGGGCAGATGGATGGACGAATGGACAGGGCGCCAAATGCATACGTGAACGCGTTCACACATGGACAGTTAACACAAGCGATTTCTCATCTGTAATAGAACAGGACCTTACATAGATTCATTTGTCTCTTTATCCAAGAAACTGTGTGTGCTACATGTTGGCACTGTTCTGAGGGTTCAGGCTTCCAGCAATGAAGCGACACAGTTCCTACTCGCAAGGAGCTGACCCAAGAAGGGGTTAAATGATAAATTCTGATCACAGGCCACAGGCCAGTGGTCTTATTGCTGGGATCAGCTCCTTGTCCAGCAGCTTTGGACCATCCCAAGTGAGGCCTGTGGTGGAGGGGCTATGCCCGTGCTACCCTCGATAACCAAGGGACCATTACCCTCACCTGTCCTCGGGCTTCCCATCTGTAAAATGGAAGTGAGTTCACCAAGGGGATTGGGCAGCATCCCAGGGAGTGGTTCCTCTTCCGGTTAGTGGCCAAGCCGGGCTGAGAGTCCGGGCCTCAAAAGCTGATCCTCAGGCTCCCCACGACCCACAGAGTTTCACAGTTGACCCCCTGCTGTGACCTATCTCTGGGATCCTGGAGGATGCCTCAGAGTGTTTCCCAGAAAGAAGGGGCTCCATGGTGGAACATGCCTTGGAGCCTTGGAATGATCAGGAATAGCAGGAGGCAGCAGGTCCCTGGACCTCAATCTCCAAGGATAGGTGGGAAGGTGTGCAGAGCCTCCAGTGCGTGGACCTCTCTTTTTTGACTTTGAGGAACAACCTTTTGTCTGGAGCAAGGGCCAGCCTTTTCCCTGGGAGCCCAGCAGAAGGCCGCAGAAAGCCCAGGTTAGACCCAGACATCCATCTTAGCCCTGTGGGGTCTCGGTGCCGCAGGGTGGACAGCGACAGGTGACAAGTGCCTGAGGACAGACCCTAAGTCTCAGCCCACCTGCTCAGGGTTCTGACCTCAATTTTCTGGGAGATCTTGGATGAAACCTGCTTCTCCTGGTATAAAAAGAGGCAATGGATTCCTCCCATTCTTCCTCTCAGAGCCCCGGAGGGATGGGGCCCGAGGTGTATATGGCGGGTGGGGGATTCCAGGCCTCATCCCAGCATCACCCTGAGCAGCTCTGTCCTGTGTTTGTGACCCTGGGCTTCTGCATTCAGTATCATCAGAACAACATACACCTGACACCCCAAAAGAGTGGGGTTTATTTATATTTATTTTTAAAAAAGATTTTATTTATTCATAAGAGACACACAGAGAGAGGCAGAGACACAGCAGAGGGAGATGTAGGCTCCCTGAGGGGTGCCCGATGTGGGACTTGATCCCAGGACCCTGGGATCACCACCTGAGCGGAAGGTAGATGCTTAACCACTGAGCCACCCAGGTGCTCCAAGAGTGGGGTTTTTAGGACATGTGTGGGCTGGTGAGCACTGGGCCAGTTCTGACCCCCAGGGACCCTGCTCTTCTGTTCCTTGTTGTCCTTTGTGTTCAGAGGAACAAGGGTGGGTGCAGCCTGGTGCTCAGTCTGCCTGGAAGCCAGCTGAATCTGAGGGGCATTCTTGTTCTAAATTTTTTTAAAGATTTTGTTTATTTGAGACAGAGAGAGAGAGAGAGCGCCAGCGAGTGCATGAGCAGGGAGAGCCACAGAGGCAGAGGGAGAAGCAGACTCCCTGCTGAGTAGGGAGCCCTGTGCAGGACTCCATCCCAGGACCCCAGGATCATGCCAGGACCCTAGAATCATGACCCAAGCTGATGGCAGCCGCTTAACCAACTGAGCCACTCAGGCAACCCCTCCCCCCACTCTTTTTTTATTGAATTTTGAGGGTCATTCGTTAATCAAAGTCCCATCATGCCACACTAGCTAAGGCCTGGCCTGGCCCCAGGCAGAACCCACTGCTCCCCTGTTTGGCATCAGTCTGGTCACGGGGAGCAGATCCACCAAGGTCTTCTGAGGTCAGCATGCTTGTACCCTGGAGCAGACCCGGGGAGAGAACAGGACAGCACCCCACAGGCACAGATCTGAGCCCCGGCCCTGCATCCAGGAGAGGAGCTGCCCGGCCGGGCACGGGCATAGAACCCGGACCCAGACAGGACCCAGGGCATGTTCTGAAAGGCCTGTGAGCGCCGCAGGCTCACCCCAGGCTAGAGAGAAGGGCTGGCGCTTTGGAAATGGCCAAGAGCGACAAAGGTCCAGCCTCCTTCGTCATGTGAAAACAATATAAGTAAATCAATGTCATCTCCCAACTACCAAGCCCACACGGTTTCCTCCCCAAACCCTGAAACTTGGAGCCCTCGAGGCGGCCAAGGGAGTGGACACTCCCTCCCGAGCGCAGGGAGAGGTCTGCTCTCTTCCTGGCATGTGACTCCTGGCATGAGATGCCCTCCCGGTTGAGCCACTTTGTCTCCTTCCAGGAACCAGAGGAAGGGCCTAAAGACATGCACCCAGGTGTCCCCTGCACACATGGGCGCGTCTGCCTGTAGCTGAGAGCCCCACAGGAGATGCCTCCAGGGCGCAGCAGGGGGCTCTGGGGTCCCTGGCCGATATCACCGCTTGGTGGGCCACAAACCCACTTAGAGGAATAGACCGAGGTTTCTAATGCAGATAGAGAATGTCAGAGAGCCGCTCTCCCAGGAAGAGTCAGGGTCTCATGGAGTGTGTGTGCGCATGTGTGTACTTGGTGTTGGATGTGAAGTGTGTTCTGGACGTGGCATCGGCCACGGTGTGTGTGTGGGGAGGGGACTGAGATATCCCAGGGCCTCTGACATCCCTGCTCAGGAGAAGGCGAACCAGCCAAAAGGGAGGACATGCAGGGAAGGAGCGGCCTTGTGCCCTCAGAGCAGGGACACCTGGCTGTTACTTTCAACCCAGGAGAGTCCTTGGCACCTCAATTTCTGCTCAGAGCCGGGGGAACCCCAGTCCCCATGGGAGAGGTTCCCACACAGATGAATCCAGTTCTGCCCTCGGGCTCCGGCTCATGTAGAGGCAGCTGGGGTGACTACACCCCGTGGCTCACCCGCGGTGGCCGTTGGGGGTCCTACCACACATGTGATATGCAGGGCGGGCAGGAGAGGGGGACCCAGGTCGAGACCCCCATGTGGCAAGGGGAGGCAGACGCTCATGGTGCGGGGGGTTCCCTGTTATCAAGCACCCGGGGCATGGCTCCAGGCTCCACCACAGTGGACGCTGGGTCACTCGCCCGCTGAGCACTTTGTGGATGCCCCTAACCCTCTCTGTTCCTTGTTTACAACCTTGCTACACACAGAGTAGGCCCCCTCCCTGCCTGAGGGCTCCCTCCTGCACCAGGGGGCCTGCGCTCCTGCCAGCAGCTGCCAGCCTGCAGCCTGGAAGGGCAGACACGGCCTCCAGCCCTGGGGACAGAGCCCGTGTGGGTGGGAAGTGGGCTCCCACTGGGCCCGAGGGCCAGGCCCCCGCTGCTCCCTCTCCTCCCTCGGGCTCCCTGACTCAAGTTCCCCGCTGCTGGGGGACCTCTCTCTGCCCACACTCCACATGCTGGGACTGGGAGCAGACCTTCTGGACCCTCCAGACTCGTGTGCCCATGCCCTTGACATGTCAGAGGCTGGCCTCCCAGAGTCCTCAGAGGAGGCCAGCGCAGGAAGATGCCAGCGCTGCAAGGGGAGATGCCAAGTGACCACTGCGGGACTGCACAGGCCTCGCACAAAGCACAGGGCTCATGAGGTCCAGGGAGGGACGTGGGGAGTCCTGGCCAGGGTGTCCCTGGCTGGGGAGGTCCCTGAGGGGGCCCAGAAGAGGCAGGACACAAGGAAGACAGCAGGACAGAGCTTCCCAAGGGGGATGACGTCCGGGTCAGAGGATCACAGGGACCCTTGGGAGAACAAAAGGCCCTGGAGATATTGGCAGAAACGCTGTCATTTGGTCAGAAAAGTTGTGTCACAAAACCCCACTCAACACTGGATGAGGGACTCTGTTGGTTCCAGGAATCAGTGTGTATGAGCCATTGTAACACACATTGCATGGAGTCTAGGATATACTTACTTGTCCTCACTAGACTAGATTCTTCTAGAGGAAGTGCCCAGCTTGAGTGTCTTCATTCTTTTGTTTGTGCAAGGGCCTCTGTTTTCAGGAGCAGATTCCTGGTGTTCATCACCGCTGCTAACCCTGAGGCCTGCCCCTGTCACCTCCCACAGTGGACCTGAGTGTCATGTGGGGGGGGGCACGGGGGCGGGGGTGCACACTGTTGAAACCCCAGTGTTTGGTGCACAGCAGGGACCCAGATCCTCTGGGTCTACTGAGGATGGGAGAGAGGGAGGGAGGATGGAGAGGAAGGGAGGGGAGGAAGGATGGGATGAAAGGGAAGGAGGGTGGATGGGGGAAGGGAAACCACAGAAGTGGGGTCCATACGCCAGGAGCTAGTATTTGGGGTGAGGTCCCAGGGCATCACAGCCCCGGCCCTGGATGGTGGCACAGGCCCTGAGCAGCGGTCCTCCCCGTACGGACCTGCCGTCATCCTGGATCCTCTCCACCGCCTCCTCCAACAGCTCTGAAGGTGCCCAGGGGCCGGGTGGCAGGAGGGGACTCAGGAGGGCCTTCCCGGATCCGTGCCCTGAGGGGTGCGGTGACAGTAGCTACAGGGCCTCCTGCAGGGGGACTGGGACCGGGGATGCCACCCACCTCCTCGGGCACCAGTGTTGTCCCTTCCCTGCCATCTCCCCGACCGTCGTGATGAAGCCTCCTGAAAATACACCTTTGAAAAACCGTGCCAGGGTTTCCGGGGGGTGAGTCTGAGGCCGAGAACGGCAGGTGATGTGTGCACCTGCTGGCTGGGATGGGTGCTGCTCCCTGTTCTCCCAGACACGGGTGCCGTCACCCTTCTCTCCAGTGACCTGCGGGGGCCTCTGTTCCCTCATGTCCTCACCAGGGCCGCTGGTCCCCGCACCATGTACCTGCCGGTCTGAGGGTGACCAGCGCTGCCCCATAGGGTTTCCTTTGCCAGAGTCCCTCCCCGGGAGCTCCCGTCTCTGACACATACTCCCTGCGTCCTCCCCTCCCCTTGCACGTGCGTGTGTTGGTCTCTGTCCCTGTGGACCCCATGGACATGGAGCAGTGTTTGCACCAGAGGCTTGTGAAACCTTTCTCTGGCCTTGGGTTGTGACAATGCTTCTGCCCTCCGAGGGGTGTCTCCCAGCTTTCTGCATTTCCCCTGTTTCTGTGTTGGCCACAGGAGGAACCCACTGTCTGGGTTCTTGCCTGGGGTCTGGCTGTGGGGTCCCAGAAGGATCAGGGTCTCGACCACTAGAGTGTGCCCATATTTATTCAAGGGGCCTCTGTTATGATCTCCTCTTTCATCCTTCAGGGATTTCAGTACCGAAATAGGGGAATTCTGGGTCAAATACACACACACATACGGGGTCCTGTTTGAAAATCTGTGGGCAGCCAAAGGTACCTCCTGGGTGATTCCACTTCAGGGAACATCCAGAACACTTAAAGGAACAGAGAGAGAAAGCAGCTTAGGCTTCCAGGGGCTGGGCTGGGTGAAAAATGGGCAGGGAGGGCTTCTGGGTCAGGGTGTCCTTTGGGGACTGAGATATTCTGTGACTACACAGTAGATGCAGGGCATTCTAAATTTTATTCATGCTAGTAAATAGTGAAGTTAAATAAAATGTACTTTTATTTAAAGCCTAAAATGTATGATTCTAAAAAAAAAGTGAAATAGAAAAAAACAAAAAATCCTGCCCCTAAGAGAAACCATAATAAAGAAGAACATTTCTTCTCCTTCTCCTTCTTCTTCTTTCTTCTTTCTTCTTCTTCTTTTTTTTTAGAGGTTTTATTTATTTATTCATGAGAGACACAGAGAGAGAGGCAGAGACCCAGGAAGATGGAGAAGCAGGCTTCTCATAGGGAGCCCGATGCAGGACTTGATCCCGGGACCCTGGGATCACGCTCTGAGTTGAAGGCAGACACTTAACCGCTGAGGCACCCAGGGGGTCACAGATACATTCCTAGGGGGACATCAGGGTGACCTTGTGGAGCAGGAGGTACATTCAGGGTGGTGGCAGCTGGCGCCCCCTGCGGGTCTACCCCATCCAGAGCAGGGCCTGGTTTCCTGCAGGAGGAGGGGGACCAGGAGCCAGGAGCTCTCCCTGTACAGGTGGCACCTGTCCCTGCACCCCTGTCAGGACACCTGCTGGCTCCAGGGCCCCTGCAGGAGTCTCTGTGGACACCCCCTCTCCCCCCAGAGCTGCAGATGCAGGAGCAGCCTCTGCAGGGGGCCCTCTGGCTGTAGGACAGTCCTCAGGTTCTGGAGGGGTGCGGCTCCCACCCCGGTCCTGGCTGCTCCACCTCTGTGAGAGGGGTCGTGAGAGGGGCTTTGAGGGGTCAGATGGGGACCCTGTGTGAGAGGAGAGAGACCCCCCACATGCCTGCCTCTCTGTGAGCCCCTGTAGGGACAGACCCAGTCGAGGGCCTCCCAGAGGGGCCGCAGCCAAGAAGGAACCTCACCCCCAGGATGTCTCCCCTACGGCTGTACTCCAGCTGGGTGCTCTGAGCCCAGTCTTGGCTCCTTGCCCCACCCCAGCCTCTGAGGCTCCTCCCCGTGGGGCCCAGCCCCTACCCCTGCCCAGACACCCACAGATACCCCGCCCCAGCTTCTCACTCTGGAAGTCAGTTTCCGTGAGTTCCGGCTCTAGGACCAGAGTTCAGTGTAGGATGACCAGGGACCGTGGCCTGGAGACCACTCTGTGGAGACTCCGTCCCCACGTCCACGCTGGCCCTGCTGGGGGGCGGGGCACAACTGTACCACTGGAGGGAGGTGGGACCTGGTGTCCCCCACCTCTCACCTCCAGCCTCTGCAGTGCTCTGCAAAGAGGGGGACGGGCAGCCACCCGGAGGCCTCACAGCCCCACCCGGCCCTCCTCCCTGTGCTCCTGCCCACACCCCCTGTGCTCCCAGATCACACACAGAGCTGGGTGTGAACAGCCTTGCACCCGGGACACAGCGACCCATCCTTGCAGGGCTGGGGTCAGCCCTGGGCAGAAGGGCACGGCCTCCCCCCACCCTATCCCACCAGGCAGCCTGGACCTGGGGAGTGAACAGCACCTGCCCACCAGGCATCTGTGCCCTCATCAGCCTTCTCCTGCTCAGGGTGGGCGCACCCCACATGACCCCTCTTTACTTACACACACACACACACACACACACACACACAAAGGAGGGCGATGGGGCTGCTCGGTGGGATCACAGCAGTGTCTGGCCGGACTGGGCCTCTCTGTGTTCCTTGTGGGCCCCTCCAGGCACATGGTGGAGCCATCGGGGTGACAGGTCACCTACAGTCTGTAGCATGGAAAAGGCTCTCACTGCGGGCTTCCTGAGAACACATCCCGGGTCACGAGGACACAGCAGGACAGTAGGCTGCTTATTTGAGCATCTCCAGCCAAGTGAACTGGAAGGGCTGGGCTGCTCTAGAGCATGGGTGCCCGTGGCGAGGCACCCTGGGCACCCACTGACCTTCAGCCTGGCATCTCCCCTCCTCATGCCACGGTCCTGGGCAGTTCCCAGGAGTCAATGCCCTCATCCCACGGTCCAGCTGCCTCCTACCTCTTCCTTCTTTCCCCCTTATCACCCCCAGGGTCCACTCCTCCTTTGATCCCACCTGGGGAGCTAGTTCCTGTGTGTGTGCAGGCACAACCTTGTACCTGGGCCCACACGAGGATGCTCAGAGGAAAGGGCCCCATATGGGAGCGGTGTGCAGGGGTCACCCAGGACCTTAGGGGCTCTCATCCCCAAAGGAAATCCCCCCTCCCCAGGAAGGTGAAGTCTGGGCCTAGGAAGAGGACCCTTCTCCTCCAGCCTCTGCTCACCCGGTGGGTCCCAGGCCAGTCCCTGTCTCTCCTGACTTAGGTTCCCAATTGCCCCAGGAGGGGTTGGAGGAGGAACATCATCATGTCGCTCAGCGTGTCTAGGTGGCACCTACCGTTTGAGAGGGTTTGACGCAGAGCACTCTGGTTGGGCGCTGTTGTCTCACCAACGGTTGGAGGCCGGTGGATCCTGCACAGGTGCACGCAGACCAGCAGAAAGCATGTGCATGGGACCCCACCTTGCAGCAGGCACGCACCGCCACGGGGTCGCTGAGGGGTTAGTCCCATGAGTCCTTGTCTCCAGTCCTTGTGCTCAGTGACCTGACTCACATCCTCTTAGGCTGGGGCCACCTCCAGTCCTGCCAGGCAGGGCCGCTGGCCTGAGTGGATATGGAGACCTAGGGACAGAGAGACAGGAAATATCTCCCACCTGCCGTCCTGGCCCCCATGTGCCACGTGGGTTCATGACTGGGTCAGGGGAGGTGGAGGTGGCCTCCAGTCTGGGCGGGGAGAAGGTCAGGCTGCCTTTTCCTCCTCTACATCCCTCCCTCTGTTCCTGGCAGCCCCCAAGTGCCCCACAGTCCAATACTTTGGACACCTTCATCTCCTGCTTTAGTCCCCAACACACCCTCCTCAAGCAGGAGTCACTGACAGCATTCTCAAACTAGGAAACGGAGGTTCCAGGAGCTACCACAGGAGCTTCCCGGTCACAGGGCTGTGACATGGCCCTGCTGGGGGTGTGAACCCAGGGCAATCTGGCCTAAAGTCTGAGCTTGCATACAGGTCTGAGGAAGTGGCCTCTGAGGCCAGGCTTGGAGGTGAGGCCAACCTGGAGGGGGCCATGGGGATAGGCAGTGGTGGCAGGGGGCTCTGAGAAACAAAGACTTTGGCATCCCTGGGTAGTAAGTCCTAGGAGGCTGGAAGGGGTGAGGGGTGCACACTGTGGAGGGTTGTTTGGACCAGATTATGCAGGGATCTCTGGAGGTTGGGCAAGGAGTCAGGGGGTTTGGAGGCCCAGGGGACATAGTCTGGACAGTCTTACCAGAGCCACTCCTCCTAGATGTGGAGGGAGCTTGGTGGGCATGTTATTGCCCCCACTCAAGCATGGATCACCAAGCCACTGCCAGGGATGAGGCAGCTGCCTCAGTTTCCTTCTGTGCAGAGTGGTGTCCATGTGGTCTTCTGCCTCTGCCCAGCCCTGGACATGCTGCCTGGAAGATCCAGAGATGGCCTCTGGTCAGGGTAGCAGCTCCAGTGAGGCCAGTACTCAGAGAGGCCTGAGTGAGGCTACCGGAGGGACTCCCCACCTGCCAGTTCACCAGGACACTCTTGTACCTTTTGCCGATCTTCACAGTAGGGCTGACACGGTTCAGGCATCATCGCCCACCTGCTGTATGCAGAGCTGCAGCGAGGAGCCATGTATGCAGATCCTGAGACACAGAGCTCCTGTGAGCCTGAAGCTGCCAGGAGTGTGGTGGAAGCTGAGGAGGACGAGGTGCTGCGTGAAGCTTAGCTGGTGCCTGCGGTTTCCAGAGGTAACTGGGAGGTCAACTCTGGAAGTTGAGGAAAGGAAAGTTCAGTGGGAACTCTGGATTGTGCAGGGCACCCCCTGCCAGCATCTAGCTCAGAGGCTTCTAGAGACTGTGTCTTCTTGGCCCTTTGTGGGTGTGGATTGGGGCCCCAGGCCCCAGGAAGGGCTGTCAGGGAGAAAGGGCAGGACAGTCACCTTCTTGTCTTGGCCACCAGGAGACTCTGGGACAAAGCCCATGTGGATCTCATCCTCTACAAGGGGCTGAGGGAGCTGGCTGAGTACATGCAGAGCGGGCAGGCAATGTCCCTGCAACCAAGGAGGGGCTGCATCTGAGCTGGCCACAGGACTTGGAGTGAGGGCTCCTTTGGGTCTTGGGTGCTGTGTTGGGGGTCTGGTGGCAGAACTGAAGGGCTGGCTGACTTTGCATGGATTGGACACCATGGGTGAATGGGTGCTCTCGGGTGTCCGTGGCCACAGATGGACCTGGAACACACAGGGGAAGGTGTGAAGGAAGTGCCCAGAGACAGTGCCCGCAGCCATGCAGCATTTCCTGCCCGTGGGCAGTGCTTCCCGGCAAAATGTAGCTAGTCTTCCTGTTCCCACAGCACAGAAGGTGCCTGAGTGAGTGGTTCCTCAGAATCCAGGTCAGTCTGTTGCTGGCCTGGAATGCCTATTAAGGTAGTAATTGCCCAGGTAGCCTGACCCAGTCCAGTCTGTAATTGCTTCTCTACCCAACATCCCAGACCTGGAAAGTTGCCCTCTGGCTGGTGCCGCAGGAATGGTTAGAAGGTTCCTCTGAGGGCGACCCCGGTGGCACAGAGGTTTGGTGCCGCCTGCAGCCTGGGGTGTGATCCTGGGGACCCGGGATCGAGTCCCACATCGGGCTCCCTGCGTGGAGCCTGCTTCTCCCTCTGCCTGTGTCTCTGTGTCTATGAATAAATAAATTAAAAAAATTTTTAAAAAAAGGTTCCTCTGATTCAGTAGGAGATCAAAGTTACTACAGCAAAAGAAATTATGAAGATTGGAATGGAGATAAATGGAAGAGAAGAGCACTTGAAGAAATCAGTGACAAGAACAGTTCTCTCTTTTGCAGATTTTACCAAAATTCACAAGGAGACAAAAATGGAAGCATTTTATACCGGCAGTTGCCTACTGAAGTGACGTAGATAATTCTAGAAGCACACAAACTACCAAAACTGACTCAGAGGAAATGGAAAACCTGAGTAGACCTATAATTAGTACATTGACGGAAGCAGTCATGAGAACTTCCCAACAAAGTAAAGCCCAGAACCTGATGCTTTCCATGCTGATGTGTCCCACACATTTGAAGAAGACATAATACTCATGCTTCTGAAATTCTGCAAAAAGTACAAGAGGAGGGCACACTTCCCGACTCACCCTAGAATGCCAGCATTATCCTGATTCTAAAGACTGACAAACATCTTTGAGAAAAGGCAACCGCAGCCCAGAATCCATTATGAAGAGAGATAGAAAAATCCTAGCAAACAAGATTCTAGCAGCACATTGACAGGACTCTACATCATGACCAAGTATGATTTAGGCCGGGGAGACAAAGGCTGTTCTCTATACTGATCAACGTCCTATGCTACATCAGTAAGACACGTCCTCTTAGTTGTTGTAGGATAAGCTTTGACAAAATCCAAACCCTTTCATGATACATGCTCTCAAGAAAATAGAAATAGAATTCTCAATTACAGGGAAGGAGGAACACCTGGGGCACTTGGTTGAGTATCTGACTCTTAGTTTGGGCTCAGGTCATGAATGCATGGGTGTTGAGATCTAGGACCCATTGGTCTCTGCCCTCAGAGGGGAGTTTGATTGGAGATTCTAACCCTCTGCACCTACCCCCATTCATGTGCACACACCCTTTCTCTCAAATAAAGAAATAAATCTTGCGGCTGGTGTTGGCTCTGGAGCTTGCCAGGCTCCAGCTGGGAACTGGAGGCAAAGCTAGTACTGGACATGAGAGTGACTTGAGCTGGTTCTAGCTCTAGATCTGGTGCTAGAGAAGTATCTCTGGTGCTTTCACAGGAATTGGTGATCAAATTTCCTTTCTGGCATTCGAATTTGAACTGGGTCTAGTGTTTTCTGGTCCAGTTTCAATGTGAGAGCTGCTGCTAGAGCTTCATCTACCTCAGGAGCTTGTCCTCGAGATACCTGTCCACAGAAGCTGCTGTAAGAAGTGCTCTAACATGGGCATGGGATGGAACTTTGGAGCTCAAGCTAGATCAGTGCTGCAGCTGGCTCCTCCTCTGAACTCGGCTTTGTCTGTAAGTCTGCAATTGGTTTGGACCTTCTTCGGTCTCTAGATGAGTCCTGCTGCACTTTCCTCCTATGCAGAGCAGGGGGCTATGACATCCCCCTTTCCAGGAAGTCCTATTGGGATCCTTTACAAGGAGCCTTTCAGAAGAGGCCTGCTCTCAGAGAGGAGGACCAAGAGGAGGAGGAGCTGTGTTGGCACAGTTGTGCCAGAAATCACAGGGATGATGAGGAAGCAGACACTGGGGTGGGGGATCGGTATGATCAGTAGATTCTCTGGATCCTGCAGAGCACTCCAGGCTGGGGTCCAGCTCCAGGGCTTCTAGAAGCTCCATTTAGGAGCTGGGGGTTCCTGGCCCCTTCTGTGCAGGTGGAGTGGGGGTCCCTAGCAATTGGAAGGGCTGTCGGGAGAAGGGATTGGACAGTCAGCCACTTTCCTGGCCATCTGGGAACTCTGGGTCACAGCTCATGCCAATCTCCTCCATGTTGGAGTTAGGGGAGGTCATGGAGTGGCAGTGTCCCCAGTACTGAGATCTGGGCCCCATCTGAGCTACTCCAGGCCTTGTGAGTGGGAGCTGGCCTTGTCCCTGGCCCAGGATGTTTGCAGGGGCCTGGTGCCTGCAGGGAAGGTGAATTCTGCAGTGTCCAGGCCAGGTGGGGGAGAGGTGTTCTGGAGTGCCCACAGAGATTGTGGGACCTATACCAGGAAAGTAGGAGAGAAGTGTGGAGTCAGCAGTAAGTGGAGCTGGCAGGGCTCTGTGCCCATGAGCAGGGCTCTTGGGCAAGAACAGGCACTCCTTCAATCGCAGATCAGAAGTCACCTGTGTTTGGTCCTTGGAAATCCAGGTCACTCAGTTGAGAGCAAGGCATCATGCCCAGAGGCTGGACAGACCCAGCCTGATATTATTCCTGAGGTGGTCTGACCTGGCAGGTTGAGGTAAAATTACCTGGATGGTCTATGTCACTCCAGTGATGCCTGCTCATTTTGGGGGCCTCTGCAGGGGGGCATCCAGGGTGAAATCTGGGACCAGGCAGCCCTCCTGTACGTGAACACGTGCCCGCCCGTGCTAGTCCACGTCCCGTGCAAACACAGGCACAGGGAGACAGGTTCTGGCATCCACCTGGCCTCTTCCTGGGGCAGGTGAGGGTGCATGGCAGGGCGTCCCTGCTGTCCTCTGCGGGTGCCATGTGCCCATGAGATTTACAAGGTGCAGGGAAGGGAGCACCGGCTGACCAGCACCGCTTTAACTTGCACACTTCAGAATGAAAATCCAGATTTCAGGAAGGTGACCTGAGGGTCCCTCTGTGGCTTTTACCAGACGGTACTTCCCGCTGCGGGAAGGACATGGCCCTGAGGTCTCAGGGAGGTGTTGGCCCCCCACCGCTCGGAGCTGCAGAGAGGAGCCAGGAGACCTCAAAAATGCAAACACAGTATACAACCCAGTTGTGAGCAGCGGTTCCTGGGGGTGGGGTGGGGGGACAGAGGCATGCCAGGCTGCAGAAGCAGGCCCTGTGGGGAGGGGCGGCCCAGGCTGCCCCCGGGACTACTCAGGTCTGGGCAGCATATTCAGCGACACGAGGAGGACCCGGTCCTGCCCTGGATGTAGGGGCTGGGTGCAGGGCAGCGGCCCCCACCCACATCACCGAGGATACTGCGCTGGTGGCCCACCTGGCCCCCATCATCCCCTGTCCCCGGAGGCTCCCTTGGAACGCTGCAGGGTGAAGGCTGGTGAGAACCCACAGGGGTAATGGGACTTGTTACTGGTCACTGCTATGCTCCTGATACTGGGGGGTGCTGGGGACACAGCAGGATGGGGGAGGGGGGAGCCCCTGCCAAGTGAATAGCAACCTGGACGCGCAGCCACACTGAGCAAGACACTTTCAGGGCACTAAGGACCCAAAGGCACGGGCGGGCTTCTGGGACAGGCAGGTGGGGTTGGGGTGCTCCAAGAACATCTAGGGGGCCCTGGGGGCTACTTGTAAACCGACAGAGAAGGATGACCCTGGCAGGAGGGGACCTGCAAGGTTGCCACCCTGGAGATGAACCCCAAGAGAGCCCAGGCAGCCAAAGGAGAAGGTGAGTGTGCTTAAGGCCAGAGAGAGGCAGGGGCCCGCCTCCGGGTGAGGAGAGGAGGGTCGCCCCCAGCCCTCCCCCTGCTGCTGCAGTGCTTGCTGAGCCCGCTCTATCTACCTCTGGGCCCCGGCGGGGGCGCACCCTGACCACCTGGTGACCTGACGGTGCTGGGGGCGGTCACCAGGACAATGACCCGGGAGTGCTGGTCGGGATTCAGGACCACGGTGCGATGAGTGCCATGCCACCAACCAGGGGCCGGGGAGCTCAGGGGGCTGTGATGTGGAGAGGTCCCCAGACCCCGGCTTGGGGAGGGCCAAGGGAGGGCCTCCTGCCCCAGGTCATCCAGGAGACTGACTCCCCGGGGTTCCCCAAGGGCTTTGCCCCTCATGTGGCCATGACCTCAACCCAAGGAGTCTGGGCCGCTCCCTCCATCCACCCCCACCCTCCCCACCCCGGTCAGCCCCACCCCTGACCAGGGACAAACCACTCTTCACACACGTGTAAGATGATCCGAATCACCTGTTCACAAACAGTTGCCCTTCAGGAGGCGACAGGAATATTTTTTTTTTTTTTTTTTTGCAACAGGAATATTTTTGCACAGTTTATATTGTGAAGTGTCCCTCCGTTGTCCACAGCTCAGCCCCGTAGTGACAATGAGTCAGCCCTGCAGGTGGTGAGAGCCCGAGGGTGTGGAGGTCCGTGCTGCCACCCTGGGAGCTGCTGGAGCCAGGGCAGCGCCCTCTCCTATGTCACCTGTCCTGTGGCCGCCCACGGAGGGCCCAGGGCTGAGGTGGGTCCTCTCCGCCCCGGAGAAGCTCTCTGCCTCAGGCCCCGGATCCTGTGTCGGGGCAAAGCCGCTGTCCTCACAGTCTGGCTGTGATGAGGTCGCAGATTCCATCCGGGGCCCCATCCTGGGTGTCCCAGAGCAGGGAGCCCTGGGGGCTGGCAGGGGGCCCCAGACCCACTCAGCCACCTGGAAGCTGCTGGGTGGGCTTCATTCAGTCGCCAAATGGACACGAAGCCCCTTCAGGACATTGTGCATGATTCAGCGTCCGCGGCAGACACAGCTCCCTGGGCTCGGGGCTGCCGCTCGAGTCGGGGAGTCACCGGGAGCCCTGGACCTGGGCCTGGTGGCCTCCTCTCCACAGGGATTCCTCTGCCTCTTTGTCAGAAGGTTGAGGGACCCGAGGACGAAGAGACTCCGTCTCCGAGGTGAGGGACATGCGGGGCTTTGGGGGTGTGGGGGGCAGAGCCTGGCACCCCACATCCTGTGATTCCTGCTGCAGGGCTGAGGTGTGGGGGCCCCTCGGGCAGGAGCACGGGAGTCAGAGAGCTGTGGCCGGGGTCCCGCAGCCAAGGGAGCAGCGGGGAGGCTGGGGGCTGAGATTGTGCCTTGAGGGGAGTGGCCCCTCCACTGCCCACCCCAGCCCGGCCTGTCCTGACCGGACCCTGGGGCCCCCCACTCACATCCAGGCCTCACACCTCAGTCCCCCAGCCCCGCGGCATGTGGGAAGTGGACGGGGTGGGGGCTGCGTCACCCAGAGCAGCTTCAGGGAGAGGAGGAGACCCCATGTGCCCCGAAGGGAGTGGGACAGCTTCGGTGCAGGGGCGGGGCGGCGAAGGGCCCTGACAGGGACACTGGGCAGGCTGCGCAGGGGATCCGCCTGTGCCTCCCCCTCACATAGAGAAGTAGCAGCACCTACTGTGTGCGGCCAGAGCAGGGACAGGACAGACCCGGTGCCCCCTGCCCACCCTCCTGGCATCTAGAGTGCAGAGGGGGGACCCAGACAGACAAGGGAGGTGGGAGGGGGGTCAGCTCCCCGGAGGCAGGCAGGGGCGCTCACACCATGGATGGAGGGCTCCCCCCTGTGGGGACATCCAGCCCCGCCTGCTGCCCAGACCTGCCCCTGCCTGGGTGGCCTTGGGGGTGGCTGGGGTGGGCCCTGGGTCTGGCTGGACCATCCCCAGGGGCTCAGGGGTCTGCGTGGGAGGGAGGGCCAGGCCCCTGAGCTGCTGTCTGCCCTCCTGCCTCCAGGGCACCTGGCGGGACCGGTCCTCGGAGGACCTCTGTCAGCCCTCAGACACGTGTGTGTCCGACCTGGGAGCAGGAGGTCGGGGCGCAGGACAGTGGAGAGGGCCAGGCGGGCTGCGATGCCTCCAGGGGGGCTTCCAGGCACTGTCTCTGCAGAGCGCCACACAGGAGATGGGCAGGGGGCTGGGCAGCGGACACCTGCTTCAGCTTCTGGAGGGAGGGCAGGGGCACCACCCCGCCAGTGCAGGCCAGTAGAGGCTCAGGATGGGTGCAGCCAAGGAAGGGTTTCCAGATCCAGGGCCCGGAGAAGGCCGGGGAAGTCCTCCTGGCCAGATGCTGCCCGGGTCACTGCCCTGCTGGTCCTGAACCTGACTCTGCTCCTAGAGGCGGAGCTCACGAGGCCGAGCCTGAGGGTGAGCCCAGGGGTGGGGGGGCTGTGTGGGTGAGACTGTGTGGACGGGGCAGGGGTGGATGGTGAGCAAGGAGCCCCTCGGGTGGAGGGCGGTCGGGGGCACCTGTGAGAGGAGTAGTTGGGTGAGGAGGCCATGTTGACCTCACCTCCCTGACCAGAACCCCCCCCCGTTTTGGAACCGGGTAACCAGGCACCCGCATTCCAGAGACAGGCCTCTACATGCTCACTTGGTTGGAGATCATCTATCCAAGAGCATGTTTTCCTGCTGCTTCCATATGTCTGGATGTTGCAGAGGGAGGACTGCACGCCCTGCCAGCAGTGCCACCCGCGGGGAGTGTCCTGGCAGGGCTCCCCGACGCCTCTGGCCACTTAGAAGGAAGGGTCGAAAGGTAACACGGGACCCCAGGGCCATCCCGCCAGCCCCACACCCCTCTGACCAGACCTTTGCAGCCCCGGGGTCCCCTCCCCGAGGGTGCATGTGGGAGGCGGCAGGGGTCATGTGGCATGCGAACGGGAGAAGGCTGATGAGGGGTCAGAACCTGGTGGGCAGGTGGTGGTCACTCCCCAGGTGCAGGCTGGCTGGTGGGATGGGGTGGGGGGGCCGTGCCCTTCGGCCCAGGGCTGACCCCGGCCCTGCAGGGATGGGTCGCTGCGTCCCGGGTGCAGGGCTGTGCACACCCAGGTCTGTGTGTGATCTGGGAGCACAGGGGGAGTGGGCAGGAGCACAGGGAGGAGGGCCGGGCGGGGCTGTGAGGTCTCTGGGCGGCTGCCCGTCCCCCTCTCTGCAGAACATCAAAAATGAAGTGGAAAGGAGGCTGCAGACCCCGCTTCATCCCCTTACCGAGGGGCAGTTGTGCCAGGCTGCCCAGCAGGGCCAGCATGGAATCCGACGCAGAGTAGCCGCACATGGCTCCCCTCACAAGGGACCGGGGCTTGTCTGGGAAGGCCTGTGACACTGCCCAAGCCACTGTACCTGGTCCAGGTCCTACACCGGACTCTGGTCCTAGAGGAGGAGCTAACAGAGGCCGAGCCTGAGGGTGATAAGCCTGGGGCTGGGGAATTGGGGTGTCTGGGCAGGGGTGGGTGCTGGGACCCACGGGGAGGCGCCCCCAGAGGCTGGGGTGGGGCCAGGAGCCACAGTTGGGCTCAGAGCACCCAGCTGGGGGATGGCAGTCGGGGAGACGTTCCATGGTGGGTTCTTGGCGGCGGCTTCTAGAAAATGCAGTGGGATATTCCTACTCTGGAAAGGCCCTTCTGGAAAGCAGACATGTTGATCTCCTCTTGCAGCTTCATGGTCGCCTCAGCAGCTCGTGGTGGCTGCAGCCACAGATCCTCTACAATCTGAAGATCTCGATCCAGCCGCAGAAGCAGCAGCAGAAGCAAAGCCAGCTCGGGATCTACAGGCCTTTCCATCAGTCCGCGTCATGCTTCCTGCAGCAGCAGCTCCGCCTCTAGTGCCCGCCTCCTGCAGGGGCTCCAGAAAGCAAGCTAGAGCCAGGGCAGGATCCACCACCTGGGGACCTGGAGCCAGCTCTGCACCTCCTTTTGCAGAAGAGATGGAGCCAGCTTGGGACCCAGCAGCCCTCAGGGAGCGCCAGCCCTGGAGCTACCCTCACTGCCAGCTCCCAATGCACAGTTTCAGCCCGATGCCCCACTCAACACTCTGTGGAGTGTTCCTCTCCCCTATTGTGGCTTCTGTTTGCTTTTGTGTTTGTTTTTACTTTGTCTCTTTTTGTTTTTGTTTTTTCACATTCTTTCTGCTGTTCTCTACTTTGGATTTTAAATAGATTTAGTTATTTTCAATTGAGCAACTCATGAGCATTAAGTACATTTCCAACGCTAAGACACAATGTCACAGAACTTAGGTGCGGAAAGGACATCCCGAACCAGAAGCCCTCATCGCTCCCCAAAGGACCACCTGAACCAGAAGCCCTCCCTGCCCATTTCTACCCAAACCAGCCCCTGGAACCCCTAAGCTGCTTTCTCTCTCTGTTCCGTTACCTGTTCTGGATGTTTCCTACAAGTACATTCACCTAACAGGTACCTTTGTGTCTCTGCCCACGTATTTTCAAAGGAACCCTTATGTGTGTGTTTATTTGACCAGGTTTCCCCTTATTCAATATTGAAATCTGATCCCAGAACTGGCAGGAGAGCTGAGACTGGCGCTGCCCCAATTTCTGGAGCTGGTGCAGGCATCAGCGTTAGACCTGGCTCTAGCTCCGGGGCAGGTGTTAGAGCTGTGAGAATGCTGAGTCCACCTCCATGGAAGATCTAGAGCTGGTTCTGCATTTGGATATGGTTCTAGAGCTGACGCTACCTCTGGTGCTGAAGCTAGAGCTACCACTGTGGCTCTGGCTCTGTAGCTGACACTGAAGCTGGCTCCGACTTCCGAGTGGGTGCTGGAGGGGCTTTAGCTGTGGATCTTGTACTGAAGCTGGCCGCTGCTCTGGGGCTAGTATATAGCTGGCACTAGAGTTACAGACGGCTCTAATCATGGAAGTGGTACACGAGCTGCACCAGTGTGAGAGCTAGTGTTAGAGCTGACTCTGGCTTTGCATGCTAGATCTGGTGCTTGTGGCTCTAGTGTATAGCCAGTCCTAGGTCTAGCTCTGTAGCCAGTGGTAAAATGGGTGGTAGAGCTGGTTGTAGCTCTGTGCAGGCTCCACCGATGAGGTTGGCATCAGGGCAGAGGCTAACACGAGAGCAGGGACAGGATCTGGCCCAGGAGTTGGTGTATAGCTCATGCCAGAGCATGATCTAGCTTTGAGGTGGGTGCTGAAGCTGGTTCTTTTCTCTTGAGGGGACACTGGATCTAAGTCTGCTACTGGTTGGTGTCCGTGCAGGCTTTCACTCTGGAGCTGGTGCAGGAGTTGGCACTTGTGAGAACTCCAGCTCCGGACCTGGTACAAGAACAGTTCCTGGTGTAGCCTCTAGCTCTGATCTTGGTGCTGACTCTAGTTCTGGAGCCAATGCTAGAACAGGTGCTGGAGCGAGCTCTTCCTTGGAAACTGGCACTGCCTCTGAATGTGCTTCAGGCTGATTCTCACTCTCAAGTGGGCACTAGAACTATCACTGGGCTGGCACTAGAGTTGGCAAAAAAGAAAAAAAAAAAAAGCTGCGTCTAACTCCGGAGTTGATGCAAGTGTCAGAGCAGGAGTTAACTCTAGCTGTGGAGCTGGCCTGAACTCTGTTGCTACAGCTGAGAATGGAACCGGCTATAGCAGGGGATCAGGTGCAGAAGCTGGTGGTAGCATTGACTGAGTCTGGAGCTTTGGCTGGAGCTGGCTCGGGAGCTCCCTCAAGCTCTTGAGCTGGTGCTGAAGCTAGTTCTGGCGCTGGCACTAGCTCTAAAGATGACTCTAGCTCTACAGCTGCCTGTAGCTCCAGCTGTGTTGCCAGCGCTAATACTGGAGCAGGCCCCAGTTTGTTTCTGTCATCTGTTAATCTGGAATTTATGTGGGGTCTGATCCAAACTCTAGAGCTGGCTGGCACTGAGCTGGCAAGGATGTTGGCAGAGCTGCCTCTATCTCTGCAGTTGTGTGACAAAGCTGGAGCTGGACCTGGTTCTAGCCCTGAAGCTGGCTGGAACTTGTTCTGGAGCTGGCCTAGAGTTCTAGGGCTTTTACAGGAGCTTAGGTTAGAACACCAGCTCTGGATTTGATACCATATCTGGTGATCAAGCTGGCTCCGTGTCTGCAACTGGCACTGGCTCTGAATCTGGAAGTGGCACTGGAGCTGGTACTGGCTCCAGCTCTGGAACTGTCGCATGCACTAGTGCTGGACTTGTCACCTGGCACCATATCTAGCTGTTGGGCTGGTGCCAAAAATGACTCTAACTCCAGATTTGGTACGGGTGCTGGACAGGAGCTGGCAATGAAAGTGGTGCTAGCTCTGGAGCTGGGGTGGAGCAGGCACCAGAGTTGGTACTGGTGCTGCAAGAGGACAGAGGTTTGTCAACATGATCCCCTTCCCACGTGCCTGTCCGGAAACAGACTACTTTCCAGTGCCTTGCAGAGAAGCCACAACCCAGGAACCCACCCCAGGACGTCTTCCTCCCCTATAGACTGTGTGTATGCCTATCAAATAAATTTCTTTTCTTCCCTTCCTTATCTTCTCATCTCATCTAATCTCATTTCGTCACGTGGCAAAATATAGATGCATTGAGAATAGTTAACTTCACATCATACTATGCAAGTTACAGGATATCAAAGAAAAGAGTGGACTTCCCCCAAGAACCTTGAATCCTCGTTGGGAGAGTTTTTGTGTGGTTTGAATTGTACACTGGAGAGATGTGCCATGCTAGGAGGAAAATGACTTAGGTATTCTCTTCATTTGGAGATTACATATGGCTAAAGGGGATGTGTGGGTGCCAAGTTAAGGCTGGGTGGGCTGTGACCCTCAGTCTTCCATGTCAACCTGACCAGGCCATGGCGTGAAGTGACCCAATGTTATTGGATGTTTAATCTCCTTGCCGGGAAAAGTGTTTTGTAAACACAGATAGCGTGCACAGTTAGTTGACTTTAAGGGGAGTGCCGTCACCAGTATGGCTGAACCTCATCAAGTGAGGGCCTTATGAGCAACACCAGATGTTTCCCCAAGAAGGAAATCTGCCTTGGGACTTGCAACAACTGGAAACCCGCCGGACTTTCAAGTCTGCAAACCTATACAGTTTGGACTTGTCAGCCCACACGATCATTCAAACCAACATATTAAATAAAAGCAATCTCAACTCTTTCTGCACACACACACACACAGTGTACACATGTGCATGCATGCGTCCTATCGGTTGTTTCCCTAGAGAGCCCCAACTAACACAATGATAAAATATCTTTGTCCTTCTCAATCCCACCTTAGAATCACTGTTATATATGAGCCTTAGAGACTGAGTGCCAGGTAGTGTGCCGACAAAGTGTCTACCCAGTCCAGACCTCACACCTCATAGTGGGCTCTGCACCCTCTTTCTGGGAATTCTGAGAAAAGCCTGGCTTTCCCGGCCTCAGACATACAAATGACGCTCCAAGCTCTCTTACCTGTAACGGGCCAAACTGGGGGGCTCTCACTCCTGAGGCCAGCTGGCAACACCATCAGCATCCAAACTCCTGGAATAGAACAGAGGAGACGTGCAACCTCTGAAAATATACCTAAAACAGTATTTTCACACCGTGGATGTCCACAACAGGAGGTCAGTACGGAATATGCTATCCTCCCTCTAAGGATGCATGCTGGGTACGCAGGGGAGGTGGCCTATTGGTTATTACCTGTGAGGACACACACTTGATACGCTCTGTGTCCCGTACAGTCCTCTCCTTTAATGGTAAAGATTTGCACATCAGTAAGGAGAAGAGGGAACCAAGGCCTGGATATTACCATTAATAATTCAGTTTCTAGTCTTCACTCACTTGGGCTGTCATCTAAAGCAGCCCACGCCCAGGTACACAGCAGCCAGAACAGGGACAGCCAAGGCCGGGAGATCCAGAACTTTCATTTAACCATCCTGCAGCAAGGATTTAATATTTAGATTTGGATTGGCTTCCAGAGAAGTTCTATCTCTCTCTCTCTCTCTCTCTCTGTGTGTGTGTGTGTGTGTGTGTGTGAGAGAGAGAGAGAGATAAACAGAAGAAGAAGAGATAACGAGAGATGTCTTGGTGCAGAAAATCCTCTACAAAAATCCAAAACTATTTCACGACAAATACACTCAAGAAAACTAGAACCAGAAGGGAATCTCCCGAGCCTGATAAAGGGCATCTGTGAACCATGCCCAACTCATATCACACTTAATGTAGAAAAGCCTGGACGCTTTGTCCTTGAGGTCAGGAACAAGATGATCAATGCGCACTTTCCCCAATCCTAAGTCTACACTCTACTGGAGGTTTCATTCATGTCAATTAAGCAAAAGAATTGAAAAAAATTCATTTTCGATTGGAGGGGAGGAATAAAATTATCTCTATTTGCAAACCACGTGACCATGTATATAGGAAATCATAGAGAATACCCAGTAAAGCTACTGGAGTAATAAAGTAGCTCAGAAGGCTGCAGGAGACAGAAGAACACAAAAGAGCAATTGTGTGAGACCGTAACTTGGGGCAGCCACAGTGGAAAACGACATGGAAGTTCCTCAAAACATTAACCATAGAAATACCATATGATCCAGCAATCCCACTCTTGGGTATTTATCTACCGGAAACAAAAACACTAACTCAAAAAGATATCTCCCCCAACATGTTCATGGCAGCATTCCTTACAAGGGTCTAGACATGGAAACCACCACAGTGTGCATGATGGGTGGATAGATAAAGATGGGGGGCTTGTGTGTCCATACATATGTGTGTGTGTGTGTGTGTGTGTGTGTGTAAATACATAATAGAATACTACCCAGGAAATCTTACCATTTGTGACAACCCGGATGAAACTGGGTGATGAACCAAAGATATCGAGATGCCTGGGTGGCTCAGTGGTTGAGCGTCTGCCTTCGGCTCAGATCATGACCCCAGGGTCCTGAGATCGAGTCTCACATCGGGCTCCCATAGGGAGCCTGCTTCTCCATCTGCCTGTGTCTCTGCCTCTCCCGCTGAGTTTCTCATGAATAAATAAATACCTTAGAAAAAAGAAAGGAAACTTGGGGATATTATGCTAAATGAAGTAAGTCAGAGAAAAACAAATATCATATTATCTCACTTATATGTGGAAACTTAAAGAAAAAAATTAGAGCTCACAGATACAGAGAACACAGGCGGTTGCCAGAGGCAGGGGCTGGGGGATGACTGAATTGGGTGAAAGTGGTCAAAAGGTACAAACTGCTGGTTTCAAACAAATAAGTTACAGGCATGTAATACACAGCATGGTAACTATAGTTAATACTGTGTTGCACATTTGGAAATTGCAGAGAGGTAAATTGTAAACGTTCTCGTCACATGAAAACAATGTGCAACTATGTGAGGCGATAGATGTTAGCTGGACCTATTGCGTGATCATTCCGCAATATGCACAGCCATGGAGCCATCACGTATATCTGGAACCAAAAGAACAGCACATATCAATGAAAAGTCCATTTCTATACACTCCATGAAGAAAGCCAGTTGCTTTATAATAGCATCTGAAACAATGTGACATTGAGAATAAAAAGCCCAAGACTTGGACCATGAAAGCTACCAGGAAGCTACAAAAGATTATTCAATGCAACTCAAGAAGACCAAAATAAATGGAAAGTCATCCCGTATTCACGGACCGGAAGACCTTATAGTATTAAGATGGCAATGCTCCACAAACAGAACTGCAGCTTCAGTGCAATCCCCTGCAAATATCAGGTGCCTTTCTTTTCTTTTTCCTTTTTTGCATAAATTGACAAGCCAATGATAAAATGCATATGGAAATTCCAGGGAGCCAGAACAGCCAAAACAATATCGAAAAAGAACAAAGAGGGAAGACTCACACTTCCTGATTTCAAAACTCATTACAAAACCACAGCAAGGAAGACCCTGTGGTAGTTGCATAAACATAGACCTACAGATTGGTGGAATGGAATTAAGAGTGCAGAAATAAACTTTCGCATTTACAGTCACCTGATTTTTGGTGAATGATGAGACCAAGGGAGAAGGAAATTTTTCCACAAATGGCACGCGGAAAACCGAATATCCACAGGCAAAGAAGGAAGTCGGATCCCTTCCTTACAGCCCGACAAACAAAACAGATTACAGCTAATCATAAGAGAAGACTCTTAGAAGAAAATATAAGGAAATAAAAAAGTTTTAGACCATGAATTAGGCAGTGGCTCTTCTGATATGACATCAAAACCACAGATCTAAAAACTAAATTTTAAAAATAACTACATACAGACATGGGACTTCATTATGGTTAAAAATAGCTCGATTGAAAGACAGTATCAAAAAGGTAAGAAGACACCCTACTAAACAGGACAACCTATCAGCCCATTACACATAACATGAGAGACTCATGTGTAGAAAATAGATGGAATCTTACAACTCAATAATAGGAAACTAATAAACCAATTTAAAAATGGGCAATGCGGGGGCACCTGAGTGGCTGGCTCATCAGTTAAGCATTTGGCTCAGGCCATGATTCTGGGGTCCTGTGATGGAGCCCTGCTTCGCGGGGAGCCTGCTTCTCCTTCTCCCTCTGCCTCTCCCCCCGCTTATGCTCACTCTTGCGCACGCTCTCGAGCTCTCTCTCAAATAAATAAAATCTTTTTACAAACTTTAAAAATTAAAGTGGATTAATACGGCTGAATAGATTTTTTTCTCCAAAGAAGACATACAAGTGGCCAGCAAGCCCATGAGAAATGCCCAACATCACTCTTTGGGATGCAAATGCAAGTCAAAGCCACAATTAACTAATGAGATATGATCTCACATCCACTAGGATAGTTGTAATTGAAAAGATAGCTATTAAGAGGTGTTGTCAAAGATACGGAGAAACTGGCATCCTCCTACTCTGCTGGTAGAAATGTAGAATAACGTGTGTGGCTTTTTGGGAAACAGTCTGGCAATTTTTCAACATGTAAACACAGGTTCCACACCTAGGTATAACCCACACCTAGGTATATATACCCAATATTCCGCACCTAGGGGTATACCCAAGAGAAACGAACACATATGAAAATCCTGACCAAGAATATTCCTAGCATGGTTAGTCACACTTGCCCAAAGGTAGAAACAAGCCAAATGTCCACCAGCTGATGAATGCATAACCAAAATGTGGTGTATCTATCCAATAAAACTTACTTGGCATAAGGCTGACCAAATTATTGATACTGCTCCAAACATGGGTGGACTTTGAAACCATCAGGCTATGTTACAGGAACCTTCACAAAACAGCAGGTCTTGTATATTCTGTATATACAAAAGGTCCGAAATACACAGCCTAGCTACAGCTATGCACCTGCTACCAGGCCACCATATGGAAGTGACCCCAGGTGTGCCCCTGCCCACAGGCCCACCTCTCTCCCTACAGGCGCCCAGGTGGTGGGGGAGGGCAGTGCTGGAAGAGGGGACTCTCTTTGGTGACATAGATCAGTCTTCTCACCTGCAGGCTGACTGGAGTCGGGGTCCCCCGGCGGTCACAGAGGGATGGAGATCTCCAGCTCGTCCCTCCTCACCCGAATGAGGGCAGTCAGTCCCAGACAGAGGATCGAGGCTCCCCAGTGCGGCACGGCTAGCAAATGGCACCCATCCTTGCCCCAGCATGAGAAACTCCTCAGGGGCTCTGGGCACTGGGTGACCCGGACCAGGGACTGTGCATGCCCCTGGCAGGCAAGGGCCACCCTGCACCCCGCCTCTGACCCACACACAGCGCGCAGGACGATACCCCATAGGGGCTGGAGGAAACTGTCCGACGTCCCAAGGGACAGGGACCTCCCAGCACCAGGATTGGGGAAGCGCGTGCTCAGGCAGGTCCCGGGCTTCAGCGGCTGTGGACAGAGGCTGCGCCCCCAGCACGCCCACCGCCCCAGCATGCCCCTGCCAAGCACACACCCCCGCCACCCTCACCTCCCGGGTCATGGCCAGCGCCCCCCTCCACCCACCTCAGGCTAACCCCCCACCATGCGGAGAGCGGGTTCATGGCAATGCTGTGTGAGGGATGAGGTTCGATCCAGGCCTCAGGGACAGTTGGGAAAGAGACCAGAGGACGCAGGACCCCCAGGCCCGGCTTATAGGAAAACCTGGCTGCGCACTCCTGTGTCCCCGCTGTTACAGCGATGGGAAATATTGTGTAAAGGATGGGGCCAGTTTCCCGCGGAATAATTAATATGGACACGTTGCAGGGAGGGGTGAGACATGCTAAGCGCGAGGCTCCAGGAGAGTCAAGCGTCCCCACAACCCTGCACCTGCCCGCAGCCCCTCGACCCTGCGCATCTGACCTGTGTCTCCTGGCACGGTGCTCGCCGGGCCCTGGCAGCTGCCCTGCCTCTGACTGTAGGGTCTCTTGTTAGAAAACCCAGAAGGAGGTTGTTACGGAGAGATGGCGTGTGGTAGTTTGCGCGACTCCCTGGTGTAGACTGAACTGTGTCTGAAAGTAGGAAAAGGTCCAAGATGGGCAGAGAAACCCAAAATCCGCCCCCACTCACCCCCCCCTGCTGTATCCCGCCCCCCAACTCAGGTCGTGCTGGGCATTGGAGTTGGGATCAAAATGGGAACAGCCTGCCTGGCTCTCACCGTCCTACTCCCAGTGTGGTAGCTAGAGGGACCGACCACCTAGAGGTCACCTGGTCAGCTCGCCCTGGATTTACAGGTGGGCAGGAGGCTGGGATGGGGAGTGGCCGAGGCCCGGGCTCTTCTCCATGCCCTTCACCTGGAGGACACGTGGACTCCATCCCCGTCATGCTCCTCCCTCTGTCACAAGCCACCGTCTCCCACCTCCCTCCCTGCCTGACAGGGATGGACGGCAGGACCCACCCGGACCCCAGTTATGGATCCCTGCCCAGCCCAGCAGGACTCAGTCCTCTCACTGAGGGAGACAGGGCACCGCACCTGACCATGGAACCACCGAGTCCCCGAGCTGACCATGGGCCAGGGTCTCCAGAGAGGAAGAGTGGGATCCGGGCTATGAACCCGTCCCCCACGTGCCAGTCAGAGCCCCCACGGTGCGGTCGGGCCTCGGCACTGACCCGCAAAGAGCTTGATCATCATGCGACTGGGCTTGAGGTGGGAGCGCAGCACACGCACCAACGGTCTGAGCTCAGACTCGCAGCCTGCGTGGACTGACCAACGGGAGCACAGCGGGGACACAGGGCCCACGAGACACCACACTGTTGACCCGCCGGTCACCCCGTCGTGCGCGCACCCCAGGTCCCTTCCTCTGTCCCCCGAGGGGACCCCATAGTGTCACTTCCAAGTTGGTTTGTCTTGTGTCTGACCCTCAAGAAATGGAATCAGAGTGTCTCTGTCACGTCCGGCTTCTCTCATTCTGCTTCTGGGACTCATTCCTAGTCTCAGGGGGGCTCTGGTGGTTTGTATTCCCCTATAGATTCCCCTATAAGACGTGTCACTCCCTCTATCGCCCACGCCGCTGCTGAGACACTCCCGGGTGGTGGCCCTGTGCTGACAGGAGAGGAACACTGCTCTGAGCCCTGTCTGCACACCGGGGCACCTCTGAGTTGGGGTGGGGGGGGCGAGAAGAATGGGAGGTTCCTGGAGTAAGTGTGTGGCACTCTTGGGAGATTGGACCTCAGAGATTTCCAGGTCTACCCTCATAGCCAGTGTGAGAGCCCCAGTGCGCCCTATCCTCACCCACACGGGGCGGCTCAGGTGTGTGTGTCCCCAGTGCGGCCCACGTGTGGAGGTGTCTCACTGTGGAGTCCACCTGCACCTGCCTGAGGAGGAGTGAGGCGGACACCTTTCCGTGCACTTGTTCCCATTTGGTTATCTTTCCTGGGAAACGCCTCTCAGATTATGCCCGTGTGTTCTGGTGGATTGTCTGTTTCGATGAATGTATGGTAGGTACGAATCCTAGATACCAGTCCTCTGCCCAAGAAGTAGATGACACATGTTTATTCCCTCTCTGTACCTGCCTTCCTTCCTCTCTGAAAGGTGTCTTTTTTGAAAATAGTCATTCATTTCAGTAATTCCCAATGAACCCATTATTTCGTAATGGTTAGTAATCTGCACATTGTAATACATCTTTGCTGCCCCCAAGATCTTGCAATTATCTCTTAAGGTGTCTTTTACGAAGACTGTTGTCCAAAAATTCCACATTGATATTTAATATCTGCCTAGTATTGATTTGTTTATGGTATGAGGGTAGAGTAAGCTCCGTTAGGTACCCTGTTCAGTGCAGAGCTGATCAAGATTCCCTTCCTTTTCCTGGCCCTCTTTTCTCTTGTGCCATGTGCTCTCTCTTTTTCTCTCTCACCAATAAATAAAGGATATTGTTATAAATATTGGAATCTTACAGGTTGTACTCTTTCCTTAATTGTAAAAAAATCATAACATTGAGCTTCCCTTTTTAAACATTTTAAGAGTTAAGTTCAGTAGTGTTGAGTATATTGACACTGCTGTGAAACCAACCTCCAGAAAGTTCCATCTTGCAAATATGAAATTTTATACACAGGATTGTAATTTTTTTAATATAAAAAACTGCTTTATTTACTTTTTAATTTAAATTTTAGTTAGCATACAGTGCAATATTGGATTCTGGATTAGAGTTCAGTGATTCATCACTTCCATACAAGACCCAGAGTCCATCCCAACAAGTCCCCTCCAGAGCGCTCATCACCTCCCACCCCTTCCCCCACCTCCCTCCAGGGACTCTCAGTTTGTTCCCTATCATTAGAGTCTCTTACGCTTTGTTTCTTGTCTTCTTTCTCTTTCTTAACTTCCACATATGAGTGAGACCATGTATTTATCTTTCTCTCACTGACCCATGATTTCTATGCTCATTAGCCCACAGCTTCGGCTTTTCCCCTCCCTTGAATCTCCTGGTTACAACCATTCCAGTGTCTACTTCCTTGAATATGGCTACTTTGGAGAATGCCCAGGTGTTGATTCATTTTTTTAAAGATTTTATTTATTCATTTGAGAAAGAGGGTGGTGGCTGAGAAAGAGGGTGGGAGGGGGAGAGACAAGCAGACTCCCTACTGAGCAGGGAGCCCCATGCGGGACTCCATCCTGGAACCCCGGGATCATGACCTGAGCCGAAGGCAGACACTTCACTGACTGAGCCACCAGGGGCCCCACACTGTGGATTCATGCAGTACTTGTCTTTCTGTGACGGCTTCATTCACTGAGCCTCGTGTCCTCAGGACTCATGCATGCTGGAGCGGGTGTCAGGGTTTCCTTCCTTTTTAAAGCTGATTTCATTGGTGGAGAGACCACATTTGGTTTCTCCCTTCATCCATTGGTGGACATCTGAGTTACTTCTACCCTTCGGCTACTGTGAAGAGTGCTACTGTGCACGTGGGTGTGCAACTATCTCTTCCAGACCCTGCTTTCAATTCTTTTGAACATATACCCAGAGGAGGGGTTGCTGGATCATACTTTAGTTGCATTTGTAATTTTCTGAGATTCTTCAATCCTGTTTTCCATAGTGGTTCACCAATTCGCAATCAACCAGAGGGTCACAGGGCTTCTACTTTCTCTGAAACTTTGCCAGCGTTTGGTGTTTTCTGTTTCTGGTTGTCTTTTTTTCCCAAGTAGTCATCACATTGAGTACGAGATTTTATGTCTGTGATTTTCATTTAATCTCTGATTTTTAGTCATATTGAGCATATTTTCATACGCTTGATGGCCATTCATTCATCTTTGGAGAAATGTCAATTCCAGTCCTTTGGCCATTGTTAAATCAGGTCATTTGATTGTTTGGTTATTGTGTTGTAGGAGTACTGTATTTAAACTGGATAAGAAGTCATTATCAGATCCATGATCTGCAAATATTTTCTCCTCTTCTGTAGGATGCCTTTCACCTCTTGTGTCCTGTGTTTCACAACAGTTTTTAACTTGGATGTAGTCCTATTTGGCCATATTATTATTGTTGTGTTTTTGGTGTCCTATCTAAAAAACATCATTGTCATATCCTGTGTCATGGAGCTTTTCCTCTATGTTTTCTTATGGGAGATTGACCATTTTAGGACTTTCAATGAGGTCTTTGATCCATGGCTGACTCATTTCTGTAAATGTTGAAATGGAAGGTTCTGTCTTTGTATATTTGCATGGGTATATCTAGTTTCCCGACACCATTTGTTGAAGAGACGGTCCTTTCCCTGTTGTGTGGTCTTGGCAATGTTGCCTAAGATGATTTAGCCATGGATACAAGCCATCATCCCATCTCTCTGTTGTACTTCCACACTATAGATGTGTCTTTAAGCCAGCACCACACTGTTCTGATGAACGTTGCTGTGTAATATGTTTTGAAACTATGAAGTGTGAGTCATCCACTGTTGTTTTTTTTTCTTTGAAATTAAAGAAATTATATACCATGTGTTATTAGTTTCAGAGGTAGAGTTCAGTGATTCCTCAGTCTTGTATAACATCCAGTGCTCATTACATCATGTGCCCTCCTTAATGATTTCGTCAGAAAAAAAAATGTTTTGTTTTTTCCTTCTCTCCTCGTATGATCCTCTGTTTTGTTTCTTAAATTACACATGAGAGAAATCATATGATAATTGTCTTTCTCTAGTTGCTTATTTTGCTTAGCATAAAACCCTCTAGTTGCATTCATGTCCTTGCCAAAGGTAAGATTTCATTCTTTTTGACGGCTTAGTTGTATTCCACTGTGTATATATATATATATGTTCCACTTCTTTGTTCATTCATTTGTTGGTGGGCATCTGGGCTCTTTCCATAGTTTGGCTACTGTGAACATTGCTGGTATAAACATTGTGGTGCAGGCACCCTTTGGGATCACTACATCACTTGGATCACTTAGAGTAAATCCCTAGTAGTACAATTGCGAGGCCATAGGGTAGCTCTATTTTTAACTTCTTTTTTTTTTTTTTTTTTTTAGATTTTATTTATTTATTCATGAGAGACACACAGAGAGAGGCAGAGACACAGGCAGAGGGAGAAGCAGGCTCCATACAGGGAGCCTGATGCGGGATTTGATCCCAGGTCTCCAGGATGACCCCCTGGATTGAATGTGGTGCTAAACTGCTGAGCCACCCGGACTGCCCCTATTTTTAACTTCTTGAGGAAAACTCCACACTGCTTTCCAGAGTGCATGCAGCAGCTTGTATTTCCATCAACCCTCCAAAGGAGGGTTCTCCTTTCTCCACATCCTCACCAACATCTGTCATTTCCTGGCTTATTCATTTTAGCCATTCTGCGAGATGTGAATTGGTATCTCTTTGTGACTTTGATTCATATTTCCCTGATGCTGAACCATGTTGAGCATTTTTCCAGGTGTCTGTTGGCCATCTGTATGTCTTCTTTGCTAAAATATCTATTCGTACCTTCTGACCATTGGATGATCTGTTCTTTGGGTGTTGAGTTTGATAACTTCCTTACAGATTTTGGACACTAGCCCTTTTTCTGATAAGACATTTACAAGTATCTTCTCCCATTCTGTCAGTTGTCTTTTGGTTTGGTCGACTGTTTCCTTTGCTGTGCAAAAGCTTTTTATTTTATGAAGTCCCAATAATTCATTTTTGCCTTTGGAGATGTGTTTAGCAAGAAGTTGCTACTTGTGTTCTCCTCCATGATTTTGATGCATTCCTATTTACATTTAGGTCTTTTCTTCCATTTTGAGTCTACTTTTGCATATGGTGTAAGAAAATGGTCCTGTATCATTCTTCTGCACGTGGCTGTCCAATTTTCACAACACCATTTATTGAAAAGACTGACAATTTTCCATTGGATAGTCTTGCCTGCTTTGTTGAAGATGAGTTGACCATAGAGTTGAGGGTCCATTTCTGGGTTTCTCTTCTGGTCCATCGATCTATGTGTCTGTTTTTGTGCCAGGACCATACTGTCTTGATACTCAGCTTTGTAACAGAACTTGAGGTCCAGGATTGTGTTGAAAGCCATTTTGGTTTCCATTTTTGACATTCCTGTGGCTATTCCGGGTCTTTTCTGGTTCCATACAAATTTTAGGAGTCTTTGTTACATCTCTGTGAAATAAGTTGATGGTATTTTTGTAAGATTTTATTTATTTATTCATGAGAGGCACAGAGGAAGAGAGAGAGAGAGACAAAGACAGAGAGGCAGAGACACAGGCAGAGGCAGAAGCAGGCTCCCTGTGGGAGTCCGATGTAGGACTCAATTCTGGGACCACGGGATCGCACCCTGAACCAAAGGCAGATGCTCGACTGCTGAGCCACCCAAGCATCCCAAGTTGGTATTTTGATAGAGATTGCATTGAATGTATAGATTGCTCTAGGGAGCACAGACATCTTCACAATATTTTTTCTTCCAATTCATGAGCATGGAATATTTTTCCATTCATTGTGTTCCTCATTTCTTTCATGAGTGTTCTATTGTTTTCAGAGTACAGACCCTTTGCCTCTCTGATTAGGTTTATCCATAGATATCTTGTTGTTTTTGGTGCAATAAATGGGATTGACTTCTTAATTTGTTTTTCTTCTGTCTCATTCTTAGTGTAGAGATGTGCAACTGGTTTCTGCTCATTGATTTTGGATCCTGCCACTTTGCTGAATTCGTGTATGAGTTCTAGCAGTTTTGGGGTGGAATCCTTTGGGTTTTCCACACAGAGTATCAAGTCATCTGTGAAGAGTGAAAATTGACTTCTTCTTTGCTGATTCAGATGACTTTTATTTCTTTTGTTGTCTGATAGCTAAGGCCAGGACTTCTAGTACTATGTTAAACAGCAGTGTTGTTAGTAGGCATCCCTGTCATGTTCCTGACCTCGGTCGAAAAGCTCTCAGTTTGTCCCCATTGAGAATGAGATTCGCTGTAGGCTTTTTGTGTATGGCTTTTATGATATTGAGGTATGTTCCCTCTATCCCTATGCTGTGGAGAGTTTTAATCAGGAAAGGGTGCTGTAGGGGATCCCTGGGCGGCTCAGTGGTTTAGTGCCTGCCTTCGGTCCAGGGCTTTATCCTGGAGTGGCTTCCTGTGTGGAGCCTGCTTCTCCCTCTGCCTGTGTCTCTGCCTCTGTGTGTGTGTGTGTGTTTCATGAATAAATATATAAAATCTTAAAAAAAAAAAAAACGGGTGCTGTAGTTTGCCAAATGGTTTTCCTGCATCAATTGAGAGGATCATATGGTTCTTGCCCTTTCTTTATTCATGTGATATATAACACTGATTGATTTGTGGATATTGAACAATCCTTGCAGCCCAGGAATAAATCCCATTTATTCGTGGTGAATACTGCACTGTGGATCCTATTGGCTAGTATCTTGGTGAAAGTTTTTTCATTCATATTCAACAGAGATATTTTCTGTAATTCTCCTTTTTGGTGGGACATTTGTCTGATTTTGGGATCAGGGTAATGCTTGGCTCTTAGAAAGAGTTTGGAAGTTTTCCTTCCATTTCTATTTTTTAAATTTTTTACTTTTTTATTTTTTTTAAGATTTTATCCATTTATTCATGAGAGACACACACAGAGAGAGAGGCAGAGACACAGGCAGAGGGAGAAGCAGGCTCCATGCAGGGAGCCCGATGCAGGACTCAATCCCAGGTCTCCAGGATCACATCCTGGGCCAAAGGCAGCGCTAAACCACTGAGCCACCCGGGCTGCCATCTATTTTTTTTTTTAACAGATTCAGTTAATAAGTATTAATTCTTCTGTAACTATTTGGTGCAATTCCCCTGGGAAGCCATCTGGCCCTGGACTCTTGTTTGCTGGGAGATTTTTTATTACTTGTTCAATTTCCTTCCTGGTTATAGGTCTGTTCAGGTTTTCTATGTCCTCCTCTTTCAGTTTTGGTAGTTTCTATGTTTCTAGGAATGCATCTATTTCTTCCAGATCACCTAATTTGTTGGCGTATGTTTGCTCACAATATATTGATTCTTATAATTGCTTGTATATCTTTGGTGTTGGTTGTGACCTCTTCTCTTTCATTCATAATTTTGTTTATTTGGGTCCTTTCTCTTTTCTTTTTCATAAGTGTGGCTAACAGTTTATCAATCTTACTAATTATTCCAAAGTACCAGATCCTAAAATCTTTGATGTGTTCTGTTTTATTGGTTTCTAATTCATTGACTTCTGATCTAATCTTTATTCATTCTCTTCTCCTGCGGGGTTTAGGCTTTATTTGTTCTTCTTCCTCCAGCCTCTTTAGGTGTAAGGTTAGATTGTGTATTTGAGATCTTTCTTGTAACTTGAGAAAGGCTTGTATTGTTATGTATTTCCATCTAGGACCATCTTTGCTGCATCCCAACGGTTTTGAGCAGTTTTTTTTTTTTCATTTTCATTTGTTTCCATGAATTTTTAAAATTCTTTAAGTTCCTGGTTGACCCAAGGATGCTCTTTAGTCTCCATGTATATTAGGTCTTTTGAAATTTCCTTTGATTGAGTCCAGTTTCAAAGCATTATCATCTGATATTATGCAGGGAAGGATCCCAATCCTTTAGTACTGGTTGAGACCTGGCTTGTGACGCAGTATGTGATGGCAAATGTTCATGTGCACTTGAAAAGAATGTGTATTCTGTGTCTTTAGGGTGGAATGTCTGAATATACCTGTGAGGTCTATCTGGTCCAGTGTGTCATTCAAAGGCCTTGTTTCCCTATTCATCTTCTGTTTAGATCTGTTTATTGCAGTGACTGGGGTGTTAATATCCCCTACTATTACTGTATTATTATCAATGTGTTTCTTTTTTATTATTTGATTTAATAATTGGCTGCTCCCATGTTAGAGGCATAAATATTTATAATTTTTAGATCTTCTTGTTGGATAAAGCCTTTAATTATAATCTAATATCATTTCCCATCTTTTATTTCAGTCTTTAGTTTAAAATCTAATTTCTCTGATATAAGGATTGCTACCCCAGCTTCCTTCTGATTTTTATTAGTATGACAAATGGTTCTCCTCCCCCTCACTTTCAATCTGGAGGGGTATTTGTGTCTAAGATGAGTATTTTATAAACAGCATATTGTTGTGCCTTGCTTTTTTAAAAAATATTTTACATATTTATTTGAGAGAGAGAGAGGGAGGGAGGGCACAGACAGAGAGTGAAAGGTAGAAGCAGACTCCCCATGGAGCAGGGAGCCCAACATGGGGCTTGATCCCAAGACATGGGGATCATGACCTGAGCCGAAGACAGACGCCCAAACAACTGAGCCCCAGAGGTACCCAGGGTCTTCTTTTTCCTCCAATCTGATGCCTGTGTCTTTTGATTGGGACATTGAGCCCACGTTTATTCAGAGCAATTATTGAAAGATATGAACTTAGTGTCACTTAAAGTCACTGTTTCTGTATATTGTCTGTGTTCCTTTCTGGTCTATGTTACTTTTGGGAACTCTGTTCCTCTGTTCACTTAAAGGAACCCTCTTAATAGTTCTTGCAGGGCTGGTTTAGTCATCACAAATCCTTATAGTTTTTGTTTGTCCTGGAAGCATTTTCTCTCTCCTATTCTGAATGATGTCCTAGCTAGATAAAGCACTTTTTCTCATTTAGCACCCTAAATGTATGATGCCAGTGTTTTCTGGCCTGCCAGGTCTCCATGGATAGGTCTGCTGCCAGTCTAAGGCTGCTACCCTTGTAGGTTACAGACCTCTTGTTCTGAGGTGCTTTGAAGACTGTTTCTTTGTCTCTGAGATTTGCAAGTTGCACTATTATATTTCATGGTATTAACCTATTTTTACTTAATTTGAGGGAGGTTCTTTTTGCCTCCTGTCTTGAATACCTGTTTCCTTCCCCAGATTAGGGAAGTTTTCAACACTAATTTGCTCCAATATACTTTCTGACACCCCACCCCCACCAATCTTTCCTCCTCTTCTGGGATCCCAATTATTCTAATATTGTTTTACATTTTGTTATCACTTATCTCTTGAATTCTCCCCATCGTGATCCAGTAGTTGTTTATTTCTCCTTTTCTCAATTCCTCTATTCTCCATCATTTTGTATTATAGATCACTGATTCTCTCTTCTGCCTCATGGATCCTAGCAGTTAGAGCCTCCATTTTTTATTGAATCTCATTAGTAGTGTTTGTGATTTCAACCTGAGTAGATTTTTTTAATTTTTATTTATTTATGATAGTCACAGAGAGAGAGAGAGAGAGGCAGAGACATAGGCAGAGGGAGAAGCAGGCTCCATGCACCGGGAGCCCGATGTGGAATTCGATCCCGGGTCTCCAGGATCGCGCCCTGGGCCAAAGGCAGGCGCTTAACCGCTGCGCCACCCAGGGATTCCCTGAGTAGATTTTTTTTAATTTTATTTATTTATTCATGAAAGGCACAGAGCAGAAGGGCAGAGACAGAGGCAGAGGGAGAAGCCAGCTCCATGCAGGGAGCCCGATGTGGCACCCGATCCCGGAACTCCAGGATCACGCACCGAGCCAAAGGAGGATGCTCAACACATCAGGTGTCCCTCGACCTGATTAGATTTTAGTTCTTTCCTTTGTACGGAAATGGGTTCTCTAGTGTCTTCTGTATTCTCTTCAAGCCTAGCTAGTATCTTTATAATTATTCTTCTGAACTCTAGTTCTGCCGTCTTATGTCCATACTGATTAGGCCCCTGGCAGTCAGGACTGCCTCTTCTCTTTTTTGAGATGAGTGTTTCCATCTTGTCATATATAATCAGAAAGTGGTTGCTTTTCTATTTGCAAGTTGCAGCTATGCTTTTCTTAGATCTCCGGTAGAATTCGCCGGAGATCACCTGTTCAGAATGATTTGACAGCTATCAAGCTGAATTCCTGGGACCAAGGTGACTCAGGTTTCCTATTGCTCCACCATCTTGGACCCATACCACCTTTCTTCCAAATTGTTTTGGTTATTTGAGGTCCTTCTAGATTCCGTACACATTTAGGATGAATTATTCTATTTCTGCAATAAATGGCATTGAGGCTGACAGAGATTGAATCTGGAGATTGCTGCAGGTAGTATGGAACTTTGACAATAGAAGTCTTTAAGTCTGAGAGCCCAAGAAGCCTTTATTTGCATCTTCTTTCACTTCTGTCTGCAGGGTTTTATAATTCTCTATGTGTAAGCCTTTCACCTCCTTGGTTAGGTTTATTCCTAAGTATTTTATTATACTATTGTAAGTTGAGTTTTCCTAATTTTCTTTCTTTTTTTTTTTTTTTTGATTCTTCATGTAAATTGACTCAAATGATTTTTTTCTTAGTTGAATTTATAGCCCGCACCACTGCTGAAGTCCTCTGCTGCTTCTAAAAGTGTTTGGTTGGACAACCCGGGTGGCTCAGCGGTTTAATGCCGTCTTCAGCTGATTATATTGACCAAGAAACTCCACTTTCTGGAATCTGTTGCAAATAAAGAGAGGTTTATGGACAGGGGTGTTCCCCTCAGTAAGATGGAAGTGAGACCTGGAGCACAGTCCATGTTCCAGAGCCGGGGCTCCTTGGAAATCCTGATGTGGAGAGAGAGACAATGGGAGGAGGGAGAGGATGGAGGGGCTGGTGTCCTTCCTTCAAGAAAGCAAGTTCGGGAAGATCACACACCTGACATGTGCCATGAATGCACAGTAACAGGTGCACACACAGTGCCAGAGTTTATGGGGTGATCCCAGCACAGGGATGGCTAGCTGATGCCAGTGGGATGGGTGCTGATCCTTGTTTTGCAGACAGGGGTGTGTCACCCTTGTCTCCAGGGCACCTGCGGGGTCTCCCCTTCCTCAGGCCCCTGAGGGCCACCCGGGCCAGGCATTCACCTTTTTTTTTTTTTTTTTTTTTTTTAAGATTTTGCTTACTTATTCATGGTGGGGGGGGTGTGCAGAGACACAGGCAGAGGGAGAAGCGGGTTCCATGCCGGGAGCCCGATGAGGGACTCGATCCCGGGACTCCAGGATCGTGTCCTGGGCCAAAGGCAGGCTCTGAGCCACCCAGGGATCCCCAGGCATTCACCTTCTGCAGGAGAGGACAGATGGGGCATTTCTGTGCCCAAGAATATGAACCCTGACCCAGCCAGGAGAGCTCTCCTGGGACTCCTCACCCAGCCAGGCGGCCGGGGCCACCAAGCAGGTGACAGAGCCAGAGGGGCTGGGCCTTGGAGAGAACATGTGCCTTAACCAGGCTGCTCCGGGTGGTGAGAGAGCACAGCTCCTGCTTCTCGGGGAGCAGTGATGTGTGTGGAGGAAGGAGGCGAGTGGAGCCTTCAGGGCCTTACCACAGTCTCTCCCTTGGTCCTGAAAGCCACAGATGAGGAGCTCTGAGGGGCGAGACGAGGCTCCAGGAGGATTCCCATCCAGGGAAAGGGGAGGCCGCTGACCCCTGGAGGGCACTGAAGCAGCCAGCCCCCTGGGCTCCAGGCCATGGCACAGCGTCACCTCCGGCTCTTCCTTTGCCCACCTTCCACGATCGTGTGTGTACAGTGAGTGGTCCACTCCCCGCTGGGGCACTTCCAGGTCTGGACTGGAGTCCTTCCAGTGCCTGATAGGGGGTCACATGCCAGTGGCCCAGAGAGCAGAGGATGACCCTCTTCCTCAGGAGCTGTGGAAGGAGCCACCGTCCTGGGGCAGGACCAGGTCGAGTGAGCCTTCCCTGCCTGCCCAGCACCCACTGGCCCTGAGCTGGAGGATGGCCTGTGCTCCTGGGCTGAGGGCGTGGCTGGCCAACGAGGAGGGGAAGTCTGGCGGCAGGATTGTCTTGGAGCAACAGGAGAGCGTGACCCCTGTGAGCGAGCAGGACCCACATCTGGTCTCCTTCTCAGAGCCCACCCAAGACCTGGAGTCGGGGCGCCCATGGGCTCAGCTGGCAGCAGGGTCTGTGCTGACCAGGGGGCCATGACCCCAGGAGAGTCCAGGCTGCCCTCTCCCCACACCTGCCTGGCCTCACCTCTCCTCACCCTGGAACCCCAGACTCGGAACCTGGCCCCACAGGGCTGCAGGGCTCCTGCTTGTGATGCTTGTGCATCCCCTGGAGCAGCTGGATTGGCTGGGCTGGAGAGAGCCCTGGCTGCAGACAAGGTCGGGGTGGGGAGGGCTGGTCCAGGCCAATGAGGCATGCAGGGTCCCCGGAGCAGGGCTGCTCTCCAGTCCTTTCTAGCCTCACACCCCATGAGGTTCGCCTGGGGAGGAGAGCCCCCAGGTCCTCAAGGACAGCCTCCCACCGCATCCCATGTGAGGACATGACCCCGGGCTCCCCAGGCAGGCAGAGAAGCACACCTGCGTGCGCACGCGCACACACACACACACACACACACACACATACACCACTTTGGGTGCCCAGCTGAGGGGTCAGGAGGGGTGCATGTCCTGGGAGGGGAGAATGATAAGGGGGAGAAGGAAGAGGAGGGGCAGGGGCATAGGGACTCCTGACAATAACTCAGATCCACAGCAGGGGAGGAGGGGTATCTTCCAGGTGAGTGTCCAGGGGCCCCAAGGTGCCCAGGGGCATTGCCAGGGCACTGGGAGGGGACAGGGTCTGGGGTCCGCTGTCCACCACCACCCTGGGCACCTGGAAATAGGAAGAGACACCCCCCTAGTGGGGTGGGGGCTACTGCCCAGGAGACCTCGGCTGAAGCCCAAGTAATTGGGCTGCCTAGGTGGGGGTCAATGGGGTCCCAGAGGCTCTGTGACAGCAGGGACAGGGCAGAGCCATAGGTCCTACCCCTGACGGCATCCCTAGAAGGAGAAGCCTGAACCCCATTGTGCAGATGGGGAGCCTGAGGGGCCCTGAGAGGCACAGGGTCTGTCTGGGTCACAGCCCTGGGCAGGAGAAGGCAGGTCTGAAACCAGCTGTGTCCTCCACGCGACTCAGGCTGCACACAGGCCTCCCGTGGGGAGTGGGTGGGCTGTGTTGGTGTATCTGTATGGACGGGATTTAGGGTAGACGGTGAGTACAGAGCTCCTCGGAGGAGCCCTCAGGGGCCTCCTGTGTGAGGAGGAAGTCTGGTGATGGGACCCCAGGCTGTGGTGACCTCACTTCCCTGATGACACAGTTGCCCGGAATTTGGAACCCAGGACACCAGGCAACTGCATTTCCATACACAGCCTCCTTACTCGCTCATTCGCTAGGAGATCCTGTGAGGAGCAGGATGTTCTCGTGCTGTTTTCGAACCTCTGGGGGCCCCAGGCTGAGGACAGCGCGCCCTACTAGCAGTGCCCCTCGTGGGGGGTGTCCTGTCAGGGCTCACCGGCGCCTCTGGCCATTTGGCAGAAGGGGTCGAAAGGTAACACCCCAGGGCTGTCCCACCCAGCCCCACACTACTCTGCTGACCTGTGCAGCCTCAGTTCCCCTGAACATGCATGAGGGAGAGAAAGGAGACATTTAGGGTGGGCCCACCCTGAACAGGCGCAGGCTGATGAGGGGTCAGAACCTGGTAGGCAGTGGTGGTCACTCCCCAGGTCCAGTCTGGCTGGTGGGATGGGGTGTAGGGATGGTACCCTTCTGCCCAGGGCTGACCTTGGGCCCTGCAGGAATGGGTCACTGCGTCCCGGGTGCAGGGCTATACACACCCAGGTCTGTGTGTGATCTGGGAGCAGCAGGGGGAGTGGGCAGGAGCACAGGGAGGAGGGCCGGGCAGGGCTGTGAGGTCTCTGGGCGGCTGCCCGTCCCCCTCTTTGCAGAGCACCACAGAAGATGTTGGAAGGAGGCTCGCGGACACCAGGTCCCACCTCCCTCCAGTGGTACAGTTGTGCCCCGCCGCCCAGCAGAGCCAGCGTGGACGCAGGGACAAAGTATCAACAGAACCATCTCCAGGGGCAGGTACCCAGGACTGCCTGGAAAGGCCCCTGACCTCGCCCAGGCCACAGTTCCTGTACCTCCTACATTTCACAGGTGGGCCCAGGAGCCAAGACTGGGCTCAGAGCACCTAGCTGGGGGATGGCCATTGGGAAGATGTCCCGGGGGGGGGAGGGGTGTTCCTTCCTGGCTGTGGCCACTCTAGGATGCCCTGGGTGGCTCTGTCCCTGCAGGGTTCACAGAGAGCTAGGCATGCGGTGGCGGAGCGGGGGGGCTCTCTCTCCTCTCATGGGGACTCCATCTGACCCCTCAGAGCCCTCTCCCACGGCCCCTCTCACAGAGGTGGAGCAGCCAGGTGCAGGGGTGGGAGTCCTGGCCCCTCCAGAGCCCGAGTAAGGTTCCCCTGCATCCTGCATCTGGAGGGCCCCCTTCAGAGGCTGCTCCTGCATCAGCAGGTCTAGGGTGAGAAGGGGTGTCTGTAGAGACTCCTGCAGGGGCCCCACAGCCAGCAGATGACCTGACAGGGGTGCTTGGAGAGCTGCTACTCGAGGAAAAGGAGCTGGATCCCAAACAGGAGGGTTGGCCTCTGTTCCTGCCTCAGGCCCTGCTCTAGCTCCTGACCCTGACCCTGCCCCTGCTCCAGCCCCTCACCCTGCCCCTGCCCCAGGCCCTGCTCCAGCTCTTGACTCTGATCCTGACTCTGTTCCAGATCCAGAACCTGTCCCTGTTACAGTTGATGCCAGTGCTCCTGACCGAGAGACTGACCCATATTCTGATGGAGACCTTTGCCTTGACCCCTCTCCTGACCCTGCTGTTGCCCCTGCAACAGCTCCTGCCACTGATGCTGCCCCTCTACTCGTTCCTGCTCTTGACCCTGACCCTGCGCCAGCTCCTGACCCTGAGCCTGACCATGACCCTGCTCCTGACCCTGATCCTGAAAATGACCAGGACTCTGCTCCTGACCCTATCCCTCCTTCTGATCTGGACCCTGGCTTTGCTTCTGCCCCTGACCCTGCTCCTGACTCTGCTCCTGCTTCTGTCCTTATCCCTTCCCTTGCTCCTGATCCTGCCCCTTCCCCTGCTCCCGACTCTGACCCTGACCATGCTCCTGTTTATGACACTGACCCTGACCCTGCTACTGCCCCCGCCCCTTACGCTGACCCTTCTCCTTCCCCACCTCTGCCACTGCTCCTGCCCCTGCCCCTGCCCCTGCCCCTCCTCCTGCTCAGCTCCCAGAGGGCTCCCAGGAGCCCATAGCTCTTTGAAGATAATTGCTTGTACAATTACCCTTCATTCCATCACCTGACCCCAATCTCCCACCCGCATGTGTCATCCCCTCACCTTATATTCTTTCTAGTATCTATTCACTGTGTTTGTATCTTTACACATTCTGTATGGCATATACTATTTCTTTTAAATAAATTGACTTCTTTTCAATTGAACAAATTATGAGCATGAAGTGTGTTCCTGCAGCTGTGCCGTCACATCACAGGACTTTACTGCAGAATATCTCAGGCCCCAAAGGACACCCTATCCCTGAAGTCCTCCTTGAAGGCGATAAAGGAGAAACAAGGGAACACAATGACATGAGACATATAGAAAACAGATAGTGAGAGGGCAGACAAATCCCACCATTGGGTGTTACATGAAACTGATGAATCACTGACCTCTACCTCTGAAACTAAAAATAAATAAATTAAATTAATTCATTGAATTTCAATAGACTAAAATAAAATTATCAGCTAATATAACAGCAAAAAAAATAATTCCATTAAATGTGAATGGATTAAACTCTTCAATCAAAAGGAATATACTGTCAGATTGGACAGAAAACACCATCCAGCTCCATGGTCTACAAGAGAAATGCTTCAAATTCAAGATACAAGTATACTAAAATAACATAATGGAAGAAGAGACGCCATGTGAACAGCAACTGTGAGAGCTGGAGAAGTCATATTAAAATCAGAAAAATAGGCTTTAAGGCAACAGAAATATTAAAAGAGGCAAAGAAAGATAATCCATAACCAATGAAACCTGGATTCATCGGGAAGATAAAATATATAAATGTCTATGCATTCAACACAGAGTCTTCCAAATTCATGAAGGTTCTCTCCTGTACACTATGACCAAAAAGATAGAAAGAGAGAGAGAGGCAGAAACTAGGGAGCAAAGTCAAAACCAAAAATGAGAAACAGATCAAAGCTCCCAGTTGGAAAGGAAGAACTGAAGTGGCCTCTCTTCACATACAGCGTGATTCTGTGCAGAAGATCCCAGGGAATTGACAGAAACCATAAAAACCAATAAATGACTTTGCACAGTCTCAGGACACAAGATCAACATGCATGTTTCCACTGTATTTCTATATACTAACAATGAACAATCTGTAAATGAAAGCAAGAAGACAATTCCAGTTGCAATATGCTCCCAAAGAATAATGTTCTTAGAAATAACTTTAATAAAAGATGGGCAAGACCTGGGTGCTGACCCATAAAACATTGCCGAGGGCTCCGATGTTACAAGGAGATGAGATATCCCATGCACGTGGATCAGGTGACTCAGTGTTGTCAGGATGATAAATCTCCCCAAATCTCCCCAAATCAATATGTAGATTCAATTCAACTGCTGACAAAATCCAAGGGGGATTTTGGGTTGATTCTTGTTTTGTTTTGTTTTAGAAATATACAAACTGACTTTGAAATTTATATGGGATTGCAAGGGACCCAAATCGCCAAAAAATCTTCAGAAAGAACGATGTTGGAGATCCAGTAAGAAGCCCAAATACTTATGGCTCATTGATTTTGACATGGTGCCAGAGCAATTCAATAGAGAAAAAGAAAAATTCCTACTAATTCTTCTGGGATAATTGTGTAACCACTTGCAAAAAGATTACTTCAGGCTTGACCTCACAGCATATGAAGAGCAACTCAAGAAAGCATAAATAAGAGAGAAAGTTATAAAACTCAAAGAAAAAAATAACACAGAGAAAATCCCCATGACCTTGGGTGGGCCAGATTTCTTACATATACACCAAAAGCATGATCCATTTAAAATAAGACAAATGGGACTTCATCAAAATTAAAAACTTTTGTGTTTCAAAAAAGACCATTGTACCCGCAATATCCAAAGACTTCTTTAAAAAATTAAATAAACAAAAAGTTAAGAACTCTAGAGAAAACACAAAAATAGTGAAGGAGGAGGAAGAGGCAGGGGGAGGGGTTGGAGGAGCAGGAGAAGCTATAAAAATGAACAACTCATCTAACTTTTTCCCAACGGGTTTGCCACCAGAACACAGGTGTCATGAAAACCACCGCTAAACCTAAACCAAAATGGGAAAGGAAAAGACTCCCATCAACATCATCATCACTGGACACGTAGATTCGGGCAAGGCTACCACTACTGGCCATCTGATCTACGAATGTGGTGGAATCGACAAAAGAACTATCGAAAAATTTGAGGAGGCTGCTGAGATGGGAAGAGGCTCCTTCAAGTATGCCTGGGTATTGGATAAACTGAAAAATGAGCATGCCCCTCTGGCTTTCACACTGGGTGTAAAACAACTAATTGTTGGTGTTAACAAAATGGATTCCACTGAACCACCCTACAGCCAGAAGAGATAAGAGGAAATCGTTAGGATGTCACCACCTATGTTAAGAAAATTGGCTACAACCCTGACACAGCAGCATTTGTGCCAATTTCTGGTTGGAATGGTGACAACATGCTGGAGCCAAGTGCTAACATGCCTTGGTTCGAGGGATGGAAAGTCACCCGTAAAGATGGGAATGCCAGTGGAACACACTGCTTGGAGCTCTGGATTGCAGTCTGCCACTGCCTCGTCCAACTGACAAGCCCTTGCATCTGCATCTCCAGGACGTCTACAAAATTGGTGGTATTGGTACTGTCCCAGGGGGTCAAGTGGAGACTGGTGTTCTTAAGCCTGGCATGGTGGTCACCTTTGCTCCAGTCAATGTTACAACTGAAATAAAGTCTGTTGAAATGCGTCATGAAGCTTTGAGTGAGGCTCTTCCTGGGGATAATGTGGGCTTCAATGTCAAGAACGTATCTGTCAAAGATGTTCGTCGTGGCAATGTGCCTGGTGACAGCAAAAATGACCCACCAATGGAAGCAGCTGGCTTCACGGCTCAAGCGATTAGCCTGAACCATCCAGGCCAAATCAGTGCTGGATATGCACCTTGCTGGATTGTCACACAGCTCATTGCTTCCAAGTTTGCTGAGCTGAAAGAGAAGATTGAACGTTGTTCTGGAAAAAAGCTGGAAGATGGCCCCAAGTTCTTGAAATCTGGGGATGCTGCCATTGTTGATATGGTTCCTGGCAAATCTATGTGTGTTGAGAGCTTCTCTGACTACCTTCCTCTGGGCTGTTTTGCTGTTCATGACATGAGACAGAAGGTTGCTGTGGGTATCATCAAAGCAGTGGACAAGAAGGCAAGTGGAGCTGGCAAAGTCACCAAGTCTGCCCAGAAAGCTCAGAAGGCTAAATGAATATTATCCCCAATACCTGCCACCCCAGTCTAAATCAGTGGCAGAAGAACGGTCTCAGACAGTTTGTGTCAATTGGCCATTTAAGTTTAATAGTAAAAGACTGGTTAATGATAACAACGCCTCATAAAACCTTCAGAAGGAAAGGAGAATGTTTTGTGGCCCATTTGTGTTTTTTTGTGCGTGTGTTGCATTTTAAGTTATTAGTTTTTAAAACCAGTACTTTTTTTTTTAATTTATTTTTTATTGGTGTTCAATTTACTAACATACAGAATAACACCCAGTGCCCGTCACCCATTCACTCCCACCCCCCGCCCTCCTCCCCTTCTACCACCCCTAGTTCGTTTCCCAGAGTTAGCAGTCTTTACGTTCTGTCTCCCTTTCTGATATTTCCAACACATTTCTTCCCCCTTCCCTTATATTCCCTTTCACTATTATTTATATTCCCCAAATGAATGAGAACATATAATGTTTGTCCTTCTCCGACTGACTTACTTCATTCAGCATAATACCCTCCAGTTCCATCCACGTTGGAGCAAATGGTGGGTATTTGTCATTTCTAATAGCTGGGTAATATTCCATTGTATACATAAACCACATCTTCTTTATCCATTCATCTTTCGTTGGACACCGAGGCTCCTTCCACAGTTTGGGTATCGTGGCCATTGCTGCTATAAACATCGGGGTGCAGGTGTCCCGGCGTTTCATTGCATCTGTATCTTTGGGGTAAATCCCCAACAGTGCATAAAACCAGTACTTTTTAATGGAAATAACTTGACCAAAAATCTGTCACAGACTTTTGAGACTCATTAAAACAAAAGTTTAACGAGAAAAAAAAAAAAGAAAAAAATATGTGTCATCTACTTCTTGGGCAGAGGACTGGTATCTAGGATTCGTACCTACCATACATTCATCGAAACAGACAATCCACCAGAACACACGGGCATAATCTGAGAGGCGTTTCCCAGGAAAGATAACCAAATGGGAACAAGTGCACAGAAAGGTGTCCGCCTCACTCCTCCTCAGGCAGGTGCAGGTGGACTCCACAGTGAGACACCTCCACACGTGGGCCGCACTGGGGACACACACACCTGAGCCGCCCCGTGTGGGTGAGGATAGGGTGCACTGGGGCTCTCACACTGGCTATGAGGGTAGACCTGGAAATCTCTGGGGTCCAAACTCCCAAGAGTGCCACACACTTACTCCGGGACCCTCCCATTCCTCTCGCGCCCCCGCCCCCCAACTCAGAGGTGCCCCGGTGTGCAGACAGGGCTCAGAGCAGCGTTCCTCTCCTGTCAGCACAGGGCCACCACCCGGGAGTGTCTCAGCAGCGGCGTGGGGGATAGAGGGAGTGACACGTCTTATAGGGGAATCTATAGGGGAATACAAACCACCAGAGCCCCCCTGACACTAGGAATGAGTCCCAGAAGCAGAATGAGAGAAGCCGGACGTGACAGAGACACTCTGATTCCATTTCTTGAGGGTCAGACACAAGACAAACCAACTTGGAAGTGACACTATGGGGTCCCCTCGGGGGACAGAGGAAGGGACCTGGGGTGCGCGCACGACGGGGTGACTGGCGGGTGAACAGTGTGGTGTCTCGTGGGCCCTGTGTCCCCGCTGTGCTCCCGTTGGTCAGTCCACGCAGGCTGCGAGTCTGAGCTCAGACCGTTGGTGCGTGTGCTGCGCTCCCACCTCAAGCCCAGTCGCATGATGATCAAGCTCTTTGCGGGTCAGTGCCGAGGCCCGACCGCACCGTGGGGGCTCTGACTGGCACGTGGGGGACGGGTTCATAGCCCGGATCCCACTCTTCCTCTCTGGAGACCCTGGCCCATGGTCAGCTCGGGGACTCGGTGGTTCCATGGTCAGGTGCGGTGCCCTGTCTCCCTCAGTGAGAGGACTGAGTCCTGCTGGGCTGGGCAGGGATCCATAACTGGGGTCCGGGTGGGTCCTGCCGTCCATCCCTGTCAGGCAGGGAGGGAGGTGGGAGACGGTGGCTTGTGACAGAGGGAGGAGCATGACGGGGATGGAGTCCACGTGTCCTCCAGGTGAAGGGCATGGAGAAGAGCCCGGGCCTCGGCCACTCCCCATCCCAGCCTCCTGTCCACCTGTAAATCCAGGGCGAGCTGACCAGCTGACCTCTAGGTGGTCGGTCCCTCTAGCTACCACACTGGGAGTAGGACGGTGAGAGCCAGGCAGGCTGTTCCCATTTTGATCCCAACTCCAATGCCCAGCACGACCTGAGTTGGGGGGCGGGATACAGCGGGGGGGGGGGTGAGAGGGAGTGGATTTTGGGTTTCTCTGCCCATCTTGGACCTTTTCCTACTTTCAGACACAGTTCAGTCTACACCAGGGAGTCGCGCAAACTACCACACGCCATCTCTCCGTAACAACCTCCTTCTGGGTTTTCTAACAAGAGACCCTACAGTCAGAGGCAGGGCAGCTGCCAGGGCCCGGCGAGCACCGTGCCAGGAGACACAGGTCAGATGCGCAGGGTCGAGGGGCTGCGGGCAGGTGCAGGGTTGTGGGGACGCTTGACTCTCCTGGAGCCTCGCGCTTAGCATGTCTCACCCCTCCCTGCAACGTGTCCATATTAATTATTCCGCGGGAAACTGGCCCCATCCTTTACACAATATTTCCCATCGCTGTAACAGCGGGGACACAGGAGTGCGCAGCCAGGTTTTCCTATAAGCCGGGCCTGGGGGTCCTGCGTCCTCTGGTCTCTTTCCCAACTGTCCCTGAGGCCTGGATCGAACCGCATCCCTCACTCAGCATTGCCATGAACTCCGCATGGTGGGGGTCTAGCCTGAGGTGGGTGGAGGGGGGCGCTGGCCACGACCTGGGAGGTGGAGGGGCGAGGGGTGTGTGCTTGGCAGGGGCACGCTGGGGCGGTGGGCGTGCTGGGGGCGCAGCCTCTGTCCACAGCCGCTGAAGCCCGGGACCTGCCTGAGCACGCGCTTCCCCAATCCTGGTGCTGGGAGGTCCCTGTCCCTTGGGGCGTCGGACGGTTTCCTCCAGCCCCTATGGGGTGTCGTCCTGTGCGCTGTGTGTGGGTCAGAGGCGGGGTGCAGGGTGGCCCTTGCCTGCCAGGGGCATGCACAGTCCCTGGTCCGGGTCACCCAGTGCCCAGAGTCCCTGAGGAGTTTCTCATGCTGGGGCAAGGATGGGTGCCATTTGCTAGCCGTGCCGCACTGGGGGGCCTCGATCCTCTGTCTGGGACTGACAGCCCTCGTTCGGGTGAGGACGGATGAGCTGGAGATCTCCATCCCTCTGTGACCGCCGGGGGACCCCGACTCCAGTCAGCCTGCCCGTGAGAAGACTGATCTATGTCACCAAAGAGAGTCCCCTCTTCCAACACTGCCCTCCCCCACCACCTGGGCGCCTGTAGGGAGAGAGGTGGGCCTGTGGGCAGGGGCACACCTGGGGTCACTTCTCTATGGTGGCCTGGTAGCAGGTGCATAGCTGTAGCTAGGCTGTGTATTTCGGACCTTTTGTATATACAGAATATACAAGACCTGCTGTTTTGTGAAGGTTCCTGTAACATAGCCTGATGGTTTCAAAGTCCACCCATGTTTGGAGCAGTATCAATAATTTGGTCAGCCTTATGCCAAGTAAGTTTTATTGGATAGATACACCACATTTTGGTTATGCATTCATCAGCTGGTGGACATTTGGCTTGTTTCTACCTTTGGGCAAGTGTGACTAACCATGCAAGGAATATTCTTGGTCAGGATTTTCATATGTGTTCGTTTCTCTTGGGTATACCCCTAGGTGTGGAATATTGGGTATATATACCTAGGTGTGGGTTATACCTAGGTGTGGAACCTGTGTTTACATGTTGAAAAATTGCCAGACTGTTTCCCAAAGGGCCACACACGTTATTCTACATTTCTACCAGCGGAGTAGGAGGATGCCAGTTTCTCCGTATCTTTGACAACACCTCTTAATAGCTATCTTTTCAATTACAACTATCCTAGTGGATGTGAGATCATATCTCATTAGTTAATTGTGGCTTTGACTTGCATTTGCATCCCAAAGAGTGGTGTTGGGCATTTCTCATGGGCTTGCTGGCCACTTGTATGTCTTCTTTGGAGAAAAAAATCTATTCAGCCGTATTAATCCACTTTAATTTTTAAAGTTTGTAAAAAGATTTTATTTATTTGAGAGAGAGCTCGAGAGCGTGCGCAAGAGTGAGCATAAGTGGGGGGGAGAGGCAGAGGGAGAAGGAGAAGCAGGCTCCCCGCGAAGCAGCGCTCCATCACAGGACCCCAGAATCATGGCCTGAGCCAAATGCTTAACTGATGAGCCAGCCACTCAGGTGCCCCCGCATTGCCCATTTTCAAATTGGTTTATTAGTTTCCTATTATTGAGTTGTAAGATTCCATCTATTTTCTACACATGAGTCTCTCATGTTATGTGTAATGGGCTGATAGGTTGTCCTGTTTAGTAGGGTGTCTTCTTACCTTTTTGATACTGTCTTTCAATCGAGCTATTTTTAACCATAATGAAGTCCCATGTCTGTATGTAGTTATTTTTAAAATTTAGTTTTTAGATCTGTGGTTTTGATGTCATATCAGAAGAGCCACTGCCTAATTCATGGTCTAAAACTTTTTTATTTCCTTATATTTTCTTCTAAGAGTCTTCTCTTATGATTAGCTGTAATCTGTTTTGTTTGTCGGGCTGTAAGGAAGGGATCCGACTTCCTTCTTTGCCTGTGGATATTCAGTTTTCCGCGTGCCATTTGTGGAAAAATTTCCTTCTCCCTTGGTCTCATCATTCACCAAAAATCAGGTGACTGTAAATGCGAAAGTTTATTTCTGCACTCTTAATTCCATTCCACCAATCTGTAGGTCTATGTTTATGCAACTACCACAGGGTCTTCCTTGCTGTGGTTTTGTAATGAGTTTTGAAATCAGGAAGTGTGAGTCTTCCCTCTTTGTTCTTTTTCGATATTGTTTTGGCTGTTCTGGCTCCCTGGAATTTCCATATGCATTTTATCATTGGCTTGTCAATTTATGCAAAAAAGGAAAAAGAAAAGAAAGGCACCTGATATTTGCAGGGGATTGCACTGAAGCTGCAGTTCTGTTTGTGGAGCATTGCCATCTTAATACTATAAGGTCTTCTGGTCCGTGAATACGGGATGACTTTCCATTTATTTTGGTCTTCTTGAGTTGCATTGAATAATCTTTTGTAGCTTCCTGGTAGCTTTCATGGTACAAGTCTTGGGCTTTTTATTCTCAATGTCACATTGTTTCAGATGCTATTATAAAGCAACTGGCTTTCTTCATGGAGTGTATAGAAATGGACTTTTCATTGATATGTGCTGTTCTTTTGGTTCCAGATATACGTGATGGCTCCATGGCTGTGCATATTGCGGAATGATCACGCAATAGGTCCAGCTAACATCTATCGCCTCACATAGTTGCACATTGTTTTCATGTGATGAGAACGTTTACAATTTACCTCTCTGCAATTTCCAATGTGCAACACAGTATTAACTATAGTTACCATGCTGTGTACTACATGCCTGTAACTTATTTGTTTGAAACCAGCAGTTTGTACCTTTTGACCACTTTCACCCAATTCAGTCATCCCCCAGCCCCTGCCTCTGGCAACCGCCTGTGTTCTCTGTATCTGTGAGCTCTAATTTTTTTCCTTAAGTTTCCACATATAAGTGAGATAATATGATATTTGTTTTTCTCTGACTTACTTCATTTAGCATAATATCCCCAAGTTTCCTTTCTTTTTTCTGAGGCATTTATTTATTCATGAGAAACTCAGCGGGAGAGGCAGAGACACAGGCAGATGGAGAAGCAGGCTCCCTATGGGAGCCCGATGTGAGACTCGATCTCAGGACCCTGGGGTCATGATCTGAGCCGAAGGCAGACGCTCAACCACTGAGCCACCCAGGCATCTCGATATCTTGGTTCATCACTCTTTCATCCGGGTTGTCACAAATGGTAAGATTTCCTGGGTAGTATTCTATTATGTATTTACACACACACACACACACACACACACACACCCATATGTATGGACACACAAGCCCCCCATCTTTATCTCTCCACCCATCATGCACACTGTGGTGGTTTCCATGTCTAGACCCTTGTAAGGAATGCTGCCATGAACATGTTGGGAGAGATATCTTTTTGAGTTAGTGTTTTTGTTTCCGGTAGATAAATACCCAAGAGTGGGATTGCTGGATCATATGGTATTTCTATGGTTAATGTTTTGAGGAACTTCCATGTCGTTTTCCACTGCGGCTGCCCAAGTTACGGTCTCACACAATTGCTCTTTTGTCTCCTGCAGCCTTCTGAGCTACTTTATTACTCCAGTAGCTTTACTGGGTATTCTCTATGATTTCCTATATACATGGTCATGTGGTTTGCAAATAGAGATAATTTTATTCCTCCCCTCCAATCGAAAATGAATTTTTTTCAATTCTTTTGCTTAATTGACATGAATGAAACCTCCAGTAGAGTGTAGACTTAGAATTGGGGAAAGTGCACATTGATCATCTTATTCCTGACCTCAAGGACAAAGCTTCCAGGCTTTTCTACATTAAGTGTGATATGAGTTGGGCATGGTTCACAGATGCCCTTTATCAGGCTCGGGAGATTCCCTTCTGGTTCTAGTTTCTTGAGTGTATTTATCGTGAAATAGTTTTGGATTTTTGTAGAGGATTTTCTGCACCAAGTCATCTCTCGTTATCTCTTCTTCTGTTTATCTCTCTCTCTCTCTCTCTCTCTCTCACACACACACACAGAGAGAGAGAGAGAGAGAGAGAGAGAGAGAGAGAGAACTTCTTTGGAAGCCAATCCAAATCTAAATATTAAATCCTTGCTGCAGGATGGTTAAATGAAAGTTCTGGATCTCCCGGCCCTGGCTGTCCCTGTTCTGGCTGCTGTGTACCTGGGCGTGGGCTGCTTTAGTTGACAGCCCAAGTGAGTGAAGACTAGAAACTGAATTATTAATGGTAATATCCAGGCCTTGGTTCCCTCTTCTCCTTACTGATGTGCAAAATTTTAGCATTAAAGGAGAGGACTATACGGGACACAGAGCATATCAAGTGTGTGTCCTCACAGGTAATAACCAATAGGCCACCTCCCCTGCGTACCCAGCATGCATCCTTAGAGGGAGGATAGCATATTCCGTACTGACCTCCTGTTGTGGACATCCACGGTGTGAAAATACTGTTTTAGGTATATTTTCAGAGGTTGCACGTCTCCTCTGTTCTATTCCAGGAGTTTGGATGCTGATGGTGTTGCCAGCTGGCCTCAGGAGTGAGAGTCCCCCAGTTTGGCCCGTTATAGGTAAGAGAGCTTGGAGCGTCATTTGTATGTCTGAGGCCGGGAAAGGCAGGCTTTTCTCAGAATTCCCAGAAGAGGGTGCAGAGCCCACTATGAGGTGTGAGGTCTGGACTGGGTAGACACTTTGTCGGCACACTACCTGGCACTCAGTCTCTAAGGCTCATATATAAAGTGATAATAAGGTGGGATTGAGAAGGACAAAGATATTTTATCATTGTGTTAGTTGGGGCTCTCTAGAGAAACAACCAATGGGACACATGCATGCACATGTGTACACTGTGTGTGTGTGTATGTGTGTGTGTGCAGAAAGAGTTGAGATTGCTTTTATTTAATATGTTGGTTTGAGTGATCGTGTGGGCTGACAAGTCCAAAATGTGTAGGCTTGCAGACTTGAAAGTCCGGTGGGTTTCCAGTTGTTGCAGGTCCCAAGGCAGATTTCCTTCTTGGGAAAACATCCGGTGTGGCTCATAAGGCCCTCACTTGATGAGGTTCAGCCATACTGGTGACGGCACTCCCCTTAAAGTCAACTAACTGTGCACGCTATCTGTGTTTACAAAACACTTTTCCCGGCAAGGAGATTAAACATCCAACATTGGGTCACTTCACGCCACGGCCTGGTCAGGTTGACATGGAAGACTGAGGGTCACAGCCCACCCAGCCTTAACTTGGCACCCACACATCCCCTTTAGCCATATGTAATCTCCAAATGAAGAGAATACCTAAGTCATTTTCCTCCTAGCATGGCACATCTCTCCAGTGTACAATTCAAACCACACAAAAACTCTCCCAACGAGGATTCAAGGTTCTTGGGGGAAGTCCACTCTTTTCTTTGATATCCTGTAACTTGCATAGTATGATGTGAAGTTAACTATTCTCAATGCATCTATATTTTGCCACGTGACGAAATGAGATTAGATGAGATGAGAAGATAAGGAAGGGAAGAAAAGAAATTTATTTGATAGGCATACACACAGTCTATAGGGGAGGAAGACGTCCTGGGGTGGGTCCTGGGTTGTGGCTTCTCTGCAAGGCACTGGAAAGTAGTCTGTTTCCGGACAGGCATGTGGGAAGGGGATCATGTTGACAAACCTCTGTCCTCTTGCAGCACCAGTACCAACTCTGGTGCCTGCTCCACCCCAGCTCCAGAGCTAGCACCACTTTCATTGCCAGCTCCTGTCCAGCACCCGTACCAAATCTGGAGTTAGAGTCATTTTTGGCACCAGCCCAACAGCTAGATGTGGTGCCAGGTGTAGAGCTAGAGCCAAGTCCAGCACTAGTGCATGCGACAGTTCCAGAGCTGGAGCCAGTACCAGCTCCAGTGCCACTTCCAGATTCAGAGCCAGTGCCAGTTGCAGACACAGAGCCAGCTTGATCACCAGATATGGTATCAAATCCAGAGCTGGTGTTCTAATCTAAGCTCCTGTAAAAGCCCTAGAACTCTAGCCAGCTCCAGAACAAGTTCCAGCCAGCTTCAGGGCTAGAACCAGGTCCAGCACCAGCTTTGTCACACTACTGCAGAGATAGAGGCAGCTCTGCCAACATCCTTGCCAGCTCCAGTGCCAGCCAGCTCTAGAGTTTGCATCAGACCCCACATAAATTCCAGATTAACAGATGACAGAAACGAACTGGGGCCTGCTCCAGTATTAGCGCTGGCAACACAGCTGGAGCTACAGGCAGCTGTAGAGCTAGAGCCATCTCTAGAGCTAGTGCCAGCGCCAGAACTAGCTTCAGCACCAGCTCAAGAGCTTGAGGGAGCTCCCGAGCCAGCTCCAGCCAAAGCTCCAGACTCAGTCAATGCTACCACCAGCTTCTGCACCTGATCCCCTGCTATAGCCGGTTCCATTCTCAGCTCTAGCAACAGAGTTCAGGCCAGCTCCACAGCTAGAGTTAACTCCTGCTCTGACACTTGCATCAACTCCGGAGTTAGACGCAGCTTTTTTTTTTTTTTTTTTTTTTTTGCCAACTCTAGTGCCAGCCCAGTGATAGTTCTAGTGCCCACTTGAGAGTGAGAATCAGCCTGAAGCACATTCAGAGGCAGTGCCAGTTTCCAAGGAAGAGCTCGCTCCAGCACCTGTTCTAGCATTGGCTCCAGAACTAGAGTCAGCACCAAGATCAGAGCTAGAGGCTACACCAGCAACTGTTCTTGTACCAGATCCGGAGCTGGAGTTCTCACAAGTGCCAACTCCTGCACCAGCTCCAGAGTGAAAGCTGGCGCGGACACCAACCAGTAGCAGACTTAGATCCAGTGTCCCCTCAAGAGAAAAGAACCGGCTTCAGCACCCACCTCAAAGCTAGATCATGCTCTGGCACGAGCTATACACCAACTCCTGGGCCAGATCCTGTCCCTGCTCTCGTGTTAGCCTCTGCCCTGATGCCAACCTCATCGGTGGAGCCTGCACAGAGCTACAACCAGCTCTACCACCCATTTTACCACTGGCTACAGAGCTAGACCTAGGACTGGCTATACACTAGAGCCACAAGCACCAGATCTAGCATGCAAAGCCAGAGTCAGCTCTAACACTAGCTCTCACGCTGGTGCAGCTCGTGCACCACTTCCATGATTAGAGCCGTCTGTAACTCTAGTGCCAGCTATATCACTAGCCCCAGAGCAGCGGCCAGCTTCAATACAAGATCCACAGCTAAAGCCCCTCCAGCACCCACTCGGAAGTCGGAGCCAGCTTCAGTGTCAGCTCCAGAGCCAGAGCCACAGCGGTAGCTCTAGCTTCAGCACCAGAGGTAGCGTCAGCTCTAGAACCATATCCAAATACAGAACCAGCTCTAGATCTTCCATGGAGGTGGACTCAGCATTCTCTCAGCTCTAACACCTGCCCCGGAGCTAGAGCCAGGTCCAACGCTGATGCCTGCACCAGCTCCAGAAATTGGGGCAGCGCCAGTCTCAGCTCTCCTGCCAGTTCTGGGATCAGATTTCAATATTGAATAAGGGGAAACCTGGTCAAATAAACACACACATAAGGGTCCCTTTGAAAATACGTGGGCAGAGACACAAAGGTACCTGTTAGGTGAATGTACTTGTAGGAAACATCCAGAACAGGTAACGGAACAGAGAGAGAAAGCAGCTTAGGGGTTCCAGGGGCTGGTTTGGGTAGAAATGGGCAGGGAGGGCTTCTGGTTCAGGTGGTCCTTTGGGGAGCGATGAGGGCTTCTGGTTCGGGATGTCCTTTCCGCACCTAAGTTCTGTGACATTGTGTCTTAGCGTTGGAAATGTACTTAATGCTCATGAGTTGCTCAATTGAAAATAACTAAATCTATTTAAAATCCAAAGTAGAGAACAGCAGAAATAATGTGAAAAAACAAAAACAAAAAGAGACAAAGCAAAAACAAACACAAAAGCAAACAGAAGCCACAATAGGGGAGAGGAACACTCCACAGAGTGTTGAGTGGGGCATTGGGCTGAAACTGTGCATTGGGAGCTGGCAGTGAGGGTAGCTCCAGGGCTGGCGCTCCCTGAGGGCTGCTGGGTCCCAAGCTGGCTCCATCTCTTCTGCAAAGGTGCAGAGCTGGCTCCAGGTCCCCAGGTGGTGGATCCTGCCCTGGCTCTAGCTTGCTTTCTTGAGCCCCTGCAGGAGGCGGGCACTAGAGGCGGAGCTGCTGCTGCAGGAAGCATGACGCGGACTGATGGAAAGGCCTGTAGATCCCGAGCTGGCGTTGCTTCTGCTGCTGCTTCTGCAGCTGGATCGAGATCTTCAGATTGTAGAGGATCTGTGGCTGCAGCCACCACGAGCTGCTGAGGCGACCATGAAGCTGCAAGAGGAGATCAACATGTCTGCCTTCCAGAAGGGCCTTCCAGAGTAGGAATATCCCACTGCATTTTCTAGAAGCCGCCGCCAATATCCCACCATGGAACGTCTCCCCGACTGCCATCCCCCAGCTAGGTGCTCTGAGCCCAACTGTGGCTCCTGGCCCCACCCCAGCCTCTGGGGGCGCCTCCCTGTGGGTCCCAGCACCCACCCCTGCCCAGACACCCCAATTCCCCAGCCCCAGGCTTATCACCCTCAGGCTCGGCCTCTGTTAGCTCCTCCTCTAGGACCAGAGTCCGGTGTAGGACCTGGACCAGGTACAGTGGCTTGGGCAGTGTCACAGGCCTTCCCAGACAAGCCCCGGTCCCTTGTGAGGGGAGCCATGTGCGGCTACTCTGGGTCGGATTCCATGCTGGCCCTGCTGGGCAGCCTGGCACAACTGCCCCTCGGTAAGGGTTGAAGTGGGGTCTGCCAGCCTCCTTTCCACTTCATTTTTGATGTTCTGCAGAGAGGGGGACGGGCAGCCGCCCAGAGACCTCACAGCCCCGCCCGGCCCTCCTCCCTGTGCTCCTGCCCACTCCCCCTGTGCTCCCAGATCACACACAGACCTGGGTGTGCACAGCCCTGCACCCGGGACGCAGCGACCCATCCCTGCAGGGCCGGGGTCAGCCCTGGGCCGAAGGGCACGGCCCCCCCACCCCATCCCACCAGCCAGCCTGCACCTGGGGAGTGACCACCACCTGCCCACCAGGTTCTGACCCCTCATCAGCCTTCTCCCGTTCGCATGCCACATGACCCCTGCCGCCTCCCACATGCACCCTCGGGGAGGGGACCCGGGGCTGCAAAGGTCTGGTCAGAGGGGTGTGGGGCTGGCGGGATGGCCCTGGGGTCCCGTGTTACCTTTCGACCCTTCCTTCTAAGTGGCCAGAGGCGTCGGGGAGCCCTGCCAGGACACTCCCCGCGGGTGGCACTGCTGGCAGGGCGTGCAGTCCTCCCTCTGCAACATCCAGACATGTGGAAGCAGCAGGAAAACATGCTCTTGGATAGATGATCTCCAACCAAGTGAGCATGTAGAGGCCTGCCTCTGGAATGCGGGTGCCTGGTTACCCGGTTCCAAAACGGGGGGGGGGGTCTGGTCAGGGAGGTGAGGTCAACATGGCCTCCTCACCCAACTACTCCTCTCACAGGTGCCCCTGACCGCCCTCCACCCGAGGGGCTCCTTGCTCACCTTCCATCCTCGCCCTGTCCACACAGTCTCACCCACACAGCGCCCCCACCCCTGGGGTCACCCTCAGGCTCGGCCTCGTGAGCTCCGCCTCTAGGAGCAGAGTCAGGTTCAGGACCAGCAGGGCAGTGACCCGGGCAGCATCTGGCCAGGAGGACTTCCCCGGCCTTCTCCGGGCCCTGGATCTGGAAACCCTTCCTTGGCTGCACCCATCCTGAGCCTCTACTGGCCTGCACTGGCGGGGTGGTGCCCCTGCCCTCCCTCCAGAAGCTGGAGCAGGTGTCCGCTGCCCAGCCCCCTGCCCATCTCCTGTGTGGCGCTCTGCAGAGACAGTGCCCAGCAGCCCCCCTGGAGGCATCGCAGCCCGCCTGGCCCTCTGCACTGTCCTGCGCCCCAACCTCCTGCTCCCAGGTCGGACACACACGTGTCTGAGTGCTGACAGAGGTCCTCCGAGGACCGGTCCCGCCAGGTGCCCTGGAGGCAGGAGGGCAGACAGCAGCTCAGGGGCCTGGCCCTCCCTCCCACGCAGACCCCTGAGCCCCTGGGGATGGTCCAGCCTGACCCCGGGCCCACCCCAGCCACCCCCAAGGCCACCCAGGCAGGGGCAGGTCTGGGCAGCAGGCGGGGCTGGATGTCCCCACAGGGGGGAGCCCTCCATCCATGGTGTGAGCGCCCCTGCCTGCCTCCGGGGAGCTGACCTCCCTCCCACCTCCCTTGTCTGTCTGGGTCCCCCCTCTGCACTGGAGATGCCAGGAGGGTGAGCAGGGGGCACCGGGTCTGTCCTGTCCCTGCTCTGGCCGCACACAGTAGGTGCTGCTACTTCTCTATGTGAGGGGGAGGCACAGGCGGATCCCCTGCGCAGCCTGCCCAGTGTCCCTGTCAGGGCCCTTCGCCGCCCCGCCCCTGCACCGACAGCTGTCCCACTCCCTTCGGGGCACATGGGGTCTCCTCCTCTCCCTGAAGCTGCTCTGGGTGACGCAGCCCCCACCCCGTCCACTTCCCACATGCCGCGGGGCTGGGGGACTGAGGTGTGAGGCCTGGATGTGAGTGGGGGGCCCCAGGGTCGGGTCAGGACAGGCCGGTCTGGGTGGGCAGTGGAGGGGCCACTCCCCTCAAGGCACAATCTCAGCCCCCAGCCTCCCCGCTGCTCCCTTGGCTGCGGGACCCCGGCCACAGCTCTCTGACTCCCGTGCTCCTGCACGAGGGGCCCCCACACCTCAGCCCTGCAGCAGGAATCACAGGATGTGGGGGGCCAGGCTCTGTCCCCCACCCCCAAAGCCCTGCATGTCCCCTACCTCGGAGACAGGGTCTCTTCGTCCTCGGGTCCCTCATCCTTCTGACAACGAGGCAGAGGAATCCCTGTGGAGAGGAGGCCACCAGGCCCAGGTCCAGGGCTCCTGGTGACTCCCCGACTCGAGCGGCAGCCCCGAGCCCAGGGAGCTGTGTCTGCCGCGGACGCTGAATCATGCACAATGTCCTGAAGGGGCTTCGTGTCCATTTGGCGACTGAATGAAGCCCACCCAGCAGCTTCCAGGTGGCTGAGTGGGTCTGGGGCCCCCTGCCAGCCCCCAGGGCTCCCTGCTCTGGGACACCCAGGATGGGGCCCCGGATGGAATCTGCGACCTCATCACAGCCAGACTGTGAGGACAGCGGCTTTGCCCCGACACAGGATCTGGGGCCTGAGGCAGAGAGCTTCTCCGGGCGGAGAGGACCCACCTCAGCCCTGGGCCCTCCGTGGGCGGCCACAGGACAGGTGACATAGGAGAGGGCGCTGCCCTGGCTCCAGCAGCTCCCAGGGTGGCAGCACGGACCTCCACACCCTCGGGCTCTCACCACCTGCAGGGCTGACTCATTGTCACTACGGGGCTGAGCTGTGGACAACGGAGGGACACTTCACAATATAAACCGTGCAAAAATATTCCTGTTGCCTCCTGAAGGGCAACCGTTTGTGAACAGGTGATTTGGATCATCTTACACGTGTGTGAAGAGTGGTTTGTCCCTGGCCAGGGCTGGGGCTGGACCGGGGTGGGGAGGGGGGGGTGGACGGAGGGAGCGGCCCAGACTCCTTGGGTTGAGGTCATGGCCACATGAGGGGCAAAGCCCTTGGGGAACTCCGGGGAGTCAGTCTCCTGGATGACCTGGGGCAGGAGGCCCTCCCTTGGCCCTCCCCAAGCCGGGGTCTGGGGACCTCTCCACATCACAGCCCCCTGAGCTCCCCGGCCCCTGGTTGGTGGCATGGTACTCATCGCACCGTGGTCCTGAATCCCTAGCCCAGCCCTCCCGGGTCATTGTCCTGGTGACCGCCCCCAACACCGTCAGGTCACCAGGTGGTCAGGGTGCGTCCCCGCCGGGGCCCAGAGGTCAGATAGAGTGGGCTCAGCAAGCACTGCAGCAGCAGGGGGAGGGCTGGGGGCGACCCTCCTCTCCTCACCCGGAGGCCGGTCCCTGCCTCCCTCTGGCCTTAAGCACACTCACCTTCTCCTTTGGCTGCCTGGGCTCTCTTGGGGTTCATCTCCAGGGTGGCAACCTTGCAGGTCCCCTCCTGCCAGGATCATCCTTCTCTGTCGGTTTACAAGTAGCCCCCAGGGCCCCCTAGATATTCTTGGAGCACCCCAACCCCACCTGCCTGTCCCAGAAGCCCGCCAGTGCCTTTGGGTCCTTAGTGCCCTGAAAGTGTCTTGCTCAGTGTGGCTGCGCGTCCAGGTTGCTATTCACTTGGCAGGGGCTCCCCCCCTCCCCCGTCCTGTGTCCCCAGCACCCCCAGTACCAGGAGCATAGCGGTGACCAGTAACAAGTCCCATTACCCCTGGGTTTTCACCAGCCTTCACCCTGCAGCATTCCAAGGGACCCTCTGGGGACAGGGGATGACGGGGGCCAGGTGGGGCACCAGCACAGTATCCTCGGTGGTGTGGGTGGGGGCCGCTGCCCTGCACCCAGCCCCTACATCCAGGGCAGGACGGGGGCCTCCTCGTGTCGCTGACTGTGCTGCCCAGACCTGAGTAGTCCCGGGGGCAGCCTGGGCCGCCCCTCCCCACAGGGCCTGCTTCTGCAGCCTGGCATGCCTCTGTCCCCCCACCCCACCCCCAGGAACCGCTGCTCACAACTGGGTTGTATACTGTGTTTGCATTTTGAGGTCTCCTAGCTCCTCACCGCTGGCCTCTCTGCAGCTCCGAGCGGTGGGGGGCCAACACCTCCCTGAGACCTCAGGGCCATGTCCTTCCCACAGCGGGAAGCACCGTCTGGTGAAAGCCACAGAGGGACCCTCAGGTCACCTTCCTGAAATCTGGATTTTCATTCTGAAGTGTGCAAGTTAAAGCGGTGCTGGTCAGCCGGTGCTCCCTTCCCTGCACCTTGTAAATCTCATGGGCACATGGCGCCCGCAGAGGACAGCAGGGACGCCCTGCCATGCACCCTCACCTGCCCCAGGAAGAGGCCAGGTGGACGCCGGAACCCGTCTCCCTGTGCCTCTTTGCACAGGACGTGGACTAGCACAGGTGGCACGTGTCCACCTACAGGTGGGCTGCCTGATCCCAGATTCCACTCCTGGATGCCCCCTGCAGAGGCCTCCCAAATGAGCAGGTGTCGCCAAGTGCCGCGTTGCTTGAGCACCGAGAGTGCGGGCTGTGTGGCGGCCTGCCCCTTGGTGGTCAGACCCCTGACCCCTTGGTTCTGACCCACATGAGGCTTGAGAGCACTGTGTGCTCTGTGGGCCCTGTGGGTGTCGCACAAATGCCATATCCACAAGCAAAAGCACATAAACCACAACGTGGAACTCGCAGGCCCCAAACAGTCATTTGTTCAAACCTAAGTTTTATTCTGTGGGAATCCTGGGGTTTGCTTTGCTGGTTTGTTCCAACCTGGGTGTGCTCCTCTGCGGGGACTTGCCCTGCAGCCTTAGGTTACAAAGCAGCTCCAGAAACAGTGAAGTGGAGGAAGCAGCCCAGCCCTGGCATAGTTTGGTAGGGAACCAAAAGTCACCTGGCATGGGAGCATCCGATGCACACAGGACCCGATTCAAGGCATGAGTGAGGCTTTTCAGAGTCCAAGACAAGCGTGTTTCCTGCCGGGTCCTCTCTGGACAGGCTGCGTGTCCTCCGTGGGCCTGCTGGGCCCCAAAGGTCTCAAGTGGAGCCCTGGGGGGGTCGGGGGGGAAGGGGGCAGCTGCCAAATGGTGACCAGGAGCAGGGACTCAATCCATGCCTAGAGCAATGGGGAACCTGCTAAGGACCCGGCCAGACACAGGAAGAGTCTTCCTGCTCAGGGTCAGGGTGGGCTGCCACTCTACTTCAGGACCAGAGCAGGCAGGTCCCCAGGAGTGTCCCAGGAGCAGTCTGGTCTAAGCCTTCAGGGAAGGAGGGGCAGCCGTCCCCTGGCCCCCGGCCCCCGGCCCCTCCTTGCCCTGAAGTTCATACAGGGCCTCGATCTGCCTCCGCTTCTGCTTGGCCCGGTTGATGGTGGTCCGGAAGAGCCTGCAGAAGAGGTGCACAGCCGGGGGCGAGTCATCATTGCCAGGGATGGGGTATGTGATGAGGCATGGGTTGCAGTTGGTGTCCACGATGCCCACCGTGGGAATGTGCATCTTGGCCGCGTCTCTCACAGCCACATGGGGCTCGAAGACGTTGTTGAGTGTGTGCAAGAAGATGATGAGGTCCGGCAGGCGGACCATGGAGCCCAAGAGGAGAGAGCTGTTGGTCAGCAGGCCACCCTTGAAGTAGCGGGTGTGGGCATACTCGCCGCAGTCCTGGGCTGTGGTCTCGATCAGGTGTGAGAACTGCCGGTTGCGGCTCACGAACAAGATGATGCCCTTGCGATAGGCCACATGGGCAGTGAAATTCAATGCCAGCTGCAGGTGCACGGCCGTCTGTTCCAAGTCGATGATGTCCTGGCCCAGGCGGCTCCCAAAAATATATGGCTCCATAAACCTGCCATAGACCCCACCAAGGCTAGAGTGGGCAAAGGGCATGTGGCCAACCCCCCACCCACCAGCCACAGCCTTGGGGGCTGCGAGGCATGTTCCTCCTGGGGCTCCCCAACCCTGGGCACAATTTGCGACCCCGCCACTGTGACAGCAGTGTCCAGAGACAGTCAAGCGGCAGTGAGGATAGGGTGAGGGTGCCCCAGCTCTTCTGCCCCTGGGAGCTGGGCCCCATTGCTGTTCCCCTAGATGTCTTCCACCACCTCCCTCCCTGGCTTCCCAAATGTCCCTCCAAAACATCGTCAAGGCAGTTGAGCCTTATCTCAGCAACCCTGGAGTCCCCTGGTCCCAGCTCACAGGACTTGTTGGTGGTGGGTCTGCCCCGGGTAGGACCCTGAGACACAGAGGAAGAAATCTGGGGTGGGGACTGAAGTGGAGTCTGAGGATAGAGCCCTGCTTCTCCCTGAGCTTCAGGGGCCTCGTGTGGAACAGGATGGGGCTGCACGCATACTGATAGATGCCTTGGACTACAAGGACCCCAAGGCAGGAGTGCCCCAGGTCCCGCAGGTACCCCCACACTGGGCCCAGGGTGTCCGCTACCTGTGCCGACAGCCGGCTTTGTGTCCCAGGTGCACCCGGGCGTTGAAGAGACTTCTCACAGAAAACAACTCCTTGACGTTGAAGAAATCTGAGTGCTTGAGAGGCTCACTGAGGATATGGTGGCTGATATCTGGGGCAGGGAGAGGATGCTGTGCTCTGCGACCCCTTGGCTCCCACTGTGGAGGGGAGCTATATGGGGGCAGGAAGGCCCAGCAGCAGATGGTGATGGCCACAGGGTCCTCCCCACACATTGGGGCTGGAGCCAGGTTCTGACCCCGGCTTTGCTCCTGGGCAGTCCCTGTCAAGTCTTCACCCAGAAAGGAGGGGCCCAGCTGGCTTCTGAGGTCCTTCTGCGACGGCCCAGCCCGCAGAGGAAGGAAGGTCCCCATCAGGAGTCCCGGGAGGGCCCTTGCAAGGAGCCAGGCCGCACGTCTACCCCCCCACCCGCCGCTGCAGGTGCAAGTGACCCCTGCCCCCAGCCCCCAGCCCCCAGCCCGCGGGTCTGCTGCCTGCCGGCCTTCCGGGGCCCGCTCCCCGCTGCTCCCCGCTGCTCCCCACCCCCCAAGCTTCGCACTCGGGACTCCTCGTGGCAGACGACTCAGCCCCCGTGGGAGGGCCAGGCGCCCCCTCCCCCCCCCGCCGCAGGGGAGCCTGCCTTACCCGCGCTGCCCTCCGGCTCGCCGACCGCGGGGATCGCGGCGCCTGCCAAGGTCCTGCCGCTGGGCCGGGCCCGCCCCGGGGTCGCCGTCCCGAGCAGAGGCGGCCGCAGCGCCCGGGGCCAGACACCTGCGGGGAGAGCCGGCCGTCCTCGCGCTGTCCCTGCCCGCCCACCGCGCTCCCCGCGGGCCCCGGGCAGCTCCCGCCCGCACCCCCACGCCCGCCGCGGTCCCCGGGGCCCCTCCGCGCGCACTCACCCGCGCCGAGCAGCCGGGGCGCGGTCGCGGCGGGAGCCATGGCGCGGAGGACGACCCGGCGGGGACACGCTCTCGGGCCGCGCTGCTTCCGCCCCCGCCGGCGCCCCCGCCGCGCCCCCGCCGCAGCGCCGCCTGCCGGCCCGGAGGTGCCCCTGCGCGCCCCGCCCCGCCCCGCCCCCGCCCCCGCCCCGCCCCCACCGCTCGGCCCCGCCCCGCCCCGCCCCCGTCCGCGCGCGCCGCGAGCCCCACTTCGGCCCGCCGCCGGCCGGGAGTCACCGGGGCGCGCCCCCCGCCCTGCCCCCGGCTCGGCCCTGCAGCCCGCACGAGTCCCGGCCCCGGGGCGCCCTCCTCACCTCCGGCCGGTCTAGCACAACCTGCCGCTCTCCCCAGGAGCATCCCGGAGGACCAGGCGCAGGTGGAGTCTGCCCTGAACCTCCGGGCGCGGGCGGCCGTGCGGAGCTGGGCGTGGGCTTCGCGCTCCCCCGCCTGAGCCGGCCCAGGGGCAGGTCCGCGCTCGCCACCCCACCGCGAGGAGCCGCCACGGTCGCCGGCCTCCGGGAGCGCGGCGCCTTCGGGGCGGGGCCGCCCGGGCAGCTGACCCGGCCGTCGCCTGGCAACGGGACGCCGCGCCGCCTCTCGCGGCCTCCCACCCGCCGCAGCGCGGGAGCCCAGGCGCATGTCGGAGCCGAGCCCCCGAGAGTGCGCGGCGGCCGAGGAGCCCCCCGCCCCCGCGGGGCCCCCGCCGAGGACCAGCGACTACTACTGCGTGGACGAGAACCTGCCCGTCAGGTTCAACAACCCGGCGTGGTTCCGGGGCTACGGGTGAGGACGGATCGGGTCGGGGGCCACCGGGCCAGCGCCGGGCCTGGAGGGGGCGGGGGGCTCCCCAGTCCCCAGCCCGCCCTGCAGCCCAGGTCAACGGACTTGCCCGCGGTTAGCACCCAGGGAGCGAGGAAGTGCTGCCCGAAGCTGCAGACCCGCCTGCGGGGGTGCTCGGGTCACTGCAGGAGGGGCGGGGTGGCCAGGCAGCCGCACCCAGCCGCACGCCTCTCCAGCTGAGCAGTCTCTGCAGAATCCGAATCCCGCAACCACCACCCCCCCCCCCCGCAGCTGTTCTTGCAAAGCCTTAGACCCAAGTAGTAAAGTAGTAGAACACCCGCCACCACACCTGCCCTGCCCTCCCTCACCTAGTCTCCTCTGCAGGCCGGTAGACCAGATCTGTTAGTATTCTTGCTTTCCAGGAGAGACTGCTGAGGGTGGAAGCATAGCATCCTGCCCCACATCTGGTGGCATAAGGCACGGCTGACATCCCAACCACAGCCTGGGCTTTAGAGACTGTAGGCATGTTTTCTGCCCAGGGCTCTGAAAGTGAAGGGACCCTCCCACCCTGGGGTGGCAGGGTGTGGAGGCTGAGCCCTGGGTCCTGACCTACCCATCTTCCCCGGGAAATGACGGTATGTGCCAAGCCTCCACCCCGGTTGAGGTCTGCATTTGCCCTCCAGGAGTTCTTTTTTTTTTTATTTTTATTTATTTATGATAGTCACACACACACACACACACACACACAGAGAGGCAGAGACACAGGCAGAGGAAGAAGCAGGCTCCATGCACCAGGAGCCCGATGTGGGATTTGATCCCGGGTCTCCAGGATCGTGCCCTGGGCCAAAGGCAGGCGCCAAACCGCTGCGCCACCCAGGGATCCCCCTCCGGGAGTTCTTTAGGGCTTTGGCCTCCCTTGGGGAAGAGCCAGGGTGGAAGTGAGCCGAGGAGGCAGGGAGGCTCATCGTGCCTCCCGCGGCACCCCACCTTCGGAGCCTCAGCACCAACCTGTGGCATTCCCAACAGAGCGCCACCAAGTGAATATTCTAAGACTACAGGCTTGGGCAGAATTGGAGTAACTGTTTCTCATCTGCCAGGACCAAGGAGCCTGTCTCCATGTACAGGACCAGTAACCAAGCTTACGGGAGCAGGGCCCCCACCGTGCATGAGATGCCGGTAAGCCAAGCTTGGAAGCACCTGTGTGTCATTGGAACATCTCCAGGAGGAGGCTGTGACCCTGGATTTCTCATGAGGGGCGGTGGGGAAGGGCCCAGATTTCCAACCTCACAAAACTGGAGGTGGCACATCAAGTCCTTTCCAGACAGAGCAGAGCGGAAATGAGTGAGTGAGCAAACTTAGCGATGGAATGTGTCAAAGATGGAAAAGGTGTGTGTAGACTGGCTTGAGACGTCCCACCCCCTCTGTCATCTTAAGGCCATGAGTTTTGAGGCAGACAAGTGAACAGTTGCTTTCTTTCTGGAATAATACTTGATTTTAATGAACTTGTGGCCTAAAGAGACAGGACGGGCCAAAATCACAGGTGGCAGGAGGACAAGGCATCCTCTTGGCGGACAAGGCATCCATCCCCACGTGGCTGGATGTGGGGATCTGTGCACCTTTGGGGAATCCTCACCCCCTTCTGGAGGTTGATGTCACAGTCTGGAGCTCTAGAACCCCCTTCTGAAGCCCCCTGGTGTCTCTCTTGGGCCCAGGTGAAGGGCCAGGCTGACCAGCATAAGCATTCCCTGGATAACTCAGGACAGCAGGGCCACCCACTTTGGGCTGATGATGCTGTTGTTTCTTTTGAAATACTCATCATTTAGAGATCTGGCCAAGTTGCTCATTTGCTTGTTTCACATGGGAGATACAGCCCTTGTGAGGAGATTATTTATCTAGAAAGTTTCTAAAGCATTTAAGGGTCACTCACCCAGAATCAAAATGATTCCACATTTTTCCCAGGATCAGGTATTAACATGAAAAATACCAGCACACTCAACTCACTAACATGGGTCCAAATGTTTTACTTTTAGAAACAAGACCATTGAAAAAAAAAGTTCCTATTTTTTTTTTTAAATTGTGGGGGTTTGCCCCTCGCTGGTCTTAGCAGGCGATGGGCCGTGAAGCAGTAGATGCTCTGCAGGTAGGGTCGGAAGGAGGTTCTTCCTGCTACTAATTGACGGGCTTTACCTGCAGACTCAGGTCAGGATACCGAAAAGCGGGCTGCAGCTAAAGCTGGTCAGTAAGCAGCAGGAAGAACCTCCTTCTGACCTACAATCTTTTTTTTAAAAAAAAAGAAAGAAAAGAAAGAAATGCACTGAAGACATTTATTTTTGCCCCTGCCTCCTGCCAAGCAAAAAGAGTATCAGGTGATCTTGACACGAGGAGAGCTGAAGAGCGGGTCACCTGTCCGGGGTAAAACACCTAGCCCTGGCCCTGTACGTCAGAAATCTCAGGGTCTCCCCAATGACGCTGTGCTGCTGGTCCAATCACCACCCTGGGTGCCTGCGCACACGTGCATGGACTCGGCTGTGCTCCCCACCGCGCCCTCACCTCACTAGGGCAGCGCCTCCCCATGCCCCTGGGCTGGTGGGGTGTGGGCATCAGAGGCATCTTAGAGCTCTACAAGGGATCTGAGTGTGCAGTCGGGGTTGAAACCCACGGATGTGGAGTTCGTCTCTTCTTTACAGAAGAGAAAAGTGTAGTTCAGAGAGGTCCAGCAACTTGCCCGGTGGCACCATTGGCAGGAACAGAACCAGCTCTACTTGGGGTCAGGTGTGGCAGGGTTGTCTATGCCCGTGTATGATCCTCCTGTCCGTGTAGGGTGAATGGAGGTACTATTAGTGGTTATTCCCAGACATCAGGTATAAACGGGGATGGTCTGGGGCAAACCAGGCCATCCTGCCCACCCTGGCTTCTCTGCTTCCTAGGAACAGAGATGACATTTTCTTACAAATTCTTATCTTTCTTCCAGAAATGCCTGATGGCTGACTGCTCAGGGGCGTTCCCACACCCTATTAATTCCAGTGTCCCTTTTCGCTTCCAGAAAGTATTTTATCCAAATTCAAGTAAGTTTTCCAGACAACTTGCAGCAGGTGGAATGTTCCGGAACAACACTTTCAATGTCTACATGGAGAAGAGCATCGTGACAGGTCCCGACAACTACATCACCGCCTATGACCGGTTCAACTTCCACCCCAGTTACAACATCAATAGGCCATCTATCTGTGATTGAGGGGCCTCGGGATGCCAGTAGGGGTGACCTCAAGTGTGACCCCTAATCTCTCATCATTTGCCCGATTGTAAAAGTACAGACTTCACTGCTTTCTCTGGAAACATTTTTTCTCTCTCTAGATTAGAAAAATATGCAGATGGCGCTGTAATGTCCTATTTGCTCTGTTTTAAGTGTAAGATGGAAAAGATCCTCATGGCTTGACTTTCCATTAAAAACGTTGCCACATCCTGAATTCCTGACTCATTGGCAATTGGAGCAGGGCCATCCGGGGACCCAAATCTTGGCCTGATGCTAGGAATGTCTGGGTCCCCTACCCTATGTCGGGAGCCGGTTTATACTCGTGACAGGTTATGGAGTTCTAACGCACCCTGGCGGAAATCCGCACAAACTTGGCAAGGCCATGGCGTGGCAGGAGGCTTGGGTGCCCTGCCTGGGGCAAGAACAGGGGTTGCTTGGGGAGGGAAGACCGTCCCTTACCCACGCTGGCCAGCCTGTAGTCCCCGGGAATGTCCTGCAGGCACCGAGGGGGCTGGGCCGGGAGCCCTGGTCAGCGGTGCGGGGTTGGCAAGTGCCTCTTGTTGTTGGCCGGAGGGTGGGGGGGGGGAAGGGACTTCTCCCATTGTGTGCACTTTCAGTTTTCAATAAAAAGTTCAAAAAGCAGCAGGCAGGGAATGACACACTCTTATCTCTGTAGCTCTCGATTGATGTTTGCTATGCTCTAGGGGGTCCTCAGTGAGAAAAGTTTTCCTATACCAGAATCTTCCTCTTGGGCCTCAGTGTCCCTTCCCCCTTCCTGAGAGCAGGGCAGGTTCACCGTAGGAAGCCTGGAAAGCACTGTCCACGGGCAGCATCATCGTTACCGACCACTGATGGTAACTTGCTTACAAAAATTCTAGTCCCATGAAAATGGCAAGAAATCAAACACCCTGCCTGGTTACTTCTTTATTAAAACCTTTTAATTTTTAATACACAAAAGTAAACACGTTGGCAACATTCCTGGTGTCCAATTTGGGATGGAAATGGTTTCCAGAGAAAATCGATACCGTTGATGAAAAGACACGAAGCGGAGCCTGATGCCAGGACCGGTGCGGCACCTTTTTTAGCTGCAGAACCAGTGGGCTCTCCAGGCGTCAGACTGGAAGGGAATTTGTACAGCCCTTTGCTAAAAATACCAAAATACTGAGGATACTTCTGTGTTTAGCTTCTGTTGAAACCAAAACAAGAAATAGAGTGCCTTTTAAACCAAGTTTCTAAACTCACCAAAAAGAATGAATTCCTTCCTCGGTGGTTATGAAAGGCGGGTTAGCGACTCCGGGGAAGGACGAAGTGCCAGCTGGCCAGTGGGCTTCCCAGCGTGACCCGTGCCTCCTAGGGAGCGTGGGTGCTTTCACGCGTCCTAGCCAACAAACTGCTCTCTGTGTCAGAGCTGCGAACGAGGTAAAGCTTAGACTCTGCATGTATTCTAAATAGAATCCTCTAAATAGAACAAATGTCTGGGAAGATGGAAAACAGAAGTAACTTTGATAGAACATATGTGCCCATCTTGAGGAAAGACCGGGAGTGACTCTGGCTCGAGCTCCCCATGGCCACATCCTGGCGTCGGGGTTCTGGAGCATGGGGTGGCTGTACTCCTGCTCCTGTCTGTCCACTGGGGTTCTGGACGAAGGTGACATCATCTCCTGGGGCAAGTCCCAGCCCTGCAGCCCCTGGATTGAAGCCCACCTCGGGTTGCCCAGGGAGGGGAGGGTCCGGGCATCGGGCATCAGGGCCTGTGGGCCTGGCCTCGACTCTGCACACAAGTCATACAGAAACTCTGGTGATGATGAATGTCTCTTTTTTGGTACGTTTTCTGCCTGGAATCTCTACGCATGGAGTGAGGAGAAGAGTCTGTCGGGAGGTGGTCCTATGGGGGCTACAGGAGCACACCCCAAGTCAGCCTGCGACTGGGGTCGGGGTGGGGGTGCTGAGGGGCGGGAAGGACCTCTCCACTCTCTGACCTGGGTCCTGACTTCTCTTGAAGTACTTGCCGCAGTTACAAGTTAGCCAAGAGGCAAGTGCAGCATCTCCAGACTGTGTGGCCGGGGAGGCCTGTCTTCACCCCCGAGGAGGCCTGGCCCCGTGGGGACAATTTCCCCACCAGAAGGCTAAACCCCGAGAGGTAGGGCTTCAGAAGACTTTGCTACTTCGTCACTCGGTGTGGCTGTGGGTGGGGCCGAGAGCAGCGACCTGCTCACTGGACAGGGGTTTTCACATCAGTCTGTAGACTTCTCTCCAGTAGCTTTTCACCTTTCAGTTATAGTCACTTAGAAGAAACAGCTTCAAACAGATAGGAGGTTTGTCAACACGGCGGGGGTGGGGGGGGGGGTGGGGGGAAGAGTATCCCTCTGTCCAGAACACAGAAGAGCAGAAGTACCAAAGATTCTGGAAATAACTGCTCCCCACTGCTGGTCAGCCTCGCCTGGAGCAGACCTGGCTGTGGTTTGCAGACAGGGATGGTGGGTCCCTTAAGTAGTCCCTTAAATTAATTTGGGGGAGGGGGATTGGGAATCGAGGTGGCAATACTTCCATGTTTTTATAGGAGCAGGTGCTAGTTACTTAGAGTTAGGGCCTGGTTTCCTGATGCATGTGTGTCTCAGCTTGGGAAAACCTGACAATTCAGATTCTGAGCAACAGGAAGAACTAGTGACCCTTGCCTGTGGGAGAAAGACCCTTCTTCTCTAGATGTGGGTGGTGGGCATCACATATTAGCCAGCAGGGCCCTCCCTCCCTTCCCACCTCCCTTCTATTCCACCTGTGCCCATTCTTTCCAGAAAGATGCAGTGAGTCCCAGGATGACTTGAAAATCAGGCTTCTCCCCCTCTTTGCATGAAATGAATGAACCTCTGGCCCTCCCACCCCACAAACCCCTCCTTCCCTGGGAAATGAGGGTGTAGCTTGGATGTGACTCATGGAAGCTCCTAATGATTACAGCTTGACTTGGTAACACATCATCCCTCCGATGGCCCAGGTGGGTGCCTATCTGGCATCCCACGCGGGAGCTCCCAGGACACTGCCCTTTGCAGCTGCAGCGCCAGGCCTTCCTCGCTCACCCTACCACAGCCCCCTTTCCAGACAGGGTGCAGGGGCCCAGCGTGCGCCAGAGTTGACTGTGTGGGTGCAGAAGCAAGAGCTTTTTGGCAGTCCCAGGGACAGGACCCACGCCCAGCGTGTGTGAACACAAGGCGCGTGTGAACGGCTTGGCCTGCACTGCCCAGTAACCACGCAGAATGGAGGTGGGTGTCGCAGAGGCCGCAGGAACCCAGGAGGCAGGGAGGGGGCATGTGCAGAGGGTACTGGGTCTGGGGGAGACCCACCATGCTCAGAGCTAAAGGCACGAGTGGACCCTATCACCATCCCACAAAGGCCACCCCAGGGAAGACAGGCTGGGTCAGCTGATTCATGAGCAGTGCTTCATTTATTAGCATTTTAAAAACCCATTTCTTATGTACAAAACAGGCTGATTTTGATTTTCAAGTGTTAAAAGCACTCCTTAAAAAATTAAATAAAATTTAAAGCATGGATTACAGGAATTGAATTATTTTCCCTAGAAGCCAAGTGAGCTGGAAAATGCACCCCTCGAGAGCCAGGCAGGCTGAGGGCACACAGGTGCTCACTGGCATGCGGGTACAGGGGTGGATCGCTGCTAAACCCTGGGAAATTCACTTGTATGTTAGAAGACCAACTAACCTCGGCTGGGAAGTCAGCCTGGCTCCAAGCCCATCATGCTAGCTAAATTGCTAAGATAAGTGGTAAAAGTCGGGGTCACTAATGAACGTCTGCCACACAATGGCATGCCAACACTGTGACTGCTGAGTGCCCAGCCCATGGGACAGGGCCCCTCCTGTCTTCACAGCGGCCACAAGCACAGAGCCTCTGGGCAGAAGGCACTGGAAGCCACGCTCTTCTCTACCCTGCAAGGCCCTGGCTTGGCTCTGATGCAACATGAGGCCCCGTGCCCTGCCCACCTTGTGCTGTGCAGTGTGAGCTTGCCCTGAAGAGGCCCTGGTCCCTGGAGGGTGCTGGGCCTCATCCTGGGCTCTAGAGGCGTCTGGGCACCAGAACTCGTCCAGCAGTTCTCACCTCGTGTATTCCTGCACACGGATCAGGACGGGGACGTTTAAAACATACACATTGTCTGTTAAATTTTGGAACCGTGACTGAAAATGGAGAACAGTGGCTCCAATAGAAAAAGAGCTTTATTAAGCTGTTAGAATCACGCAGGGGTTGCACAGGGCTGGACATTAAACCCCATGGGCCGGGGCATGGACCAGACGTGCCACCGAGCCTCACTCGGTATTTCCACATGCAACTGGGGATGGCCGGCCTGTGCGCTCGCTGGCCTTTGTGCTTTGAGATGTTCTCTTATCGAGGCCACAAGTGCTGTGTCCAGAAGGCTCACTCTGGCCTTGTGGGGCTGGGGCCTTCATGTTGCAAGTGCTGTCCAGCAGCTTCCCAGAGGAGACCTCTGCAGGTGCTTTTGTGAACCTTGGGGCGGGTGGGTGGGTGGCGACTGCTGCTTCCCAGATACTACCAGCCCTTTCCAGCAGCGATCGGCCCAAACTATCAGTCAGGGTCACTTTAACCCTGGCTGCGGTGGTCAAGTGTCCACTCGTCTAACACTCACATGGACACCACGCAAAGCTGCAGGTAGGCACGTCCTACGAAATCCAACAACTGTATTTTCCAAAAATACTTTTTACAGCACTTTAAATAATTTACAAAAAAGCTACAAAAATCATATTTTCCAGGACACATCTGTTAAATAACACCATCACTCCCAGCGGATATAATATGTACAGGGCGGCACAGAGGGATTTCTGGTTTCTCTCCTGGGACGGCGAGCGTCATGGCACACACATGGATACATGTGTGTCTATCTGCTTCCCATGAAGACGGAGCCTGCAAGTGTCCTTACGGCTGGAGGGCTTTGCCCTGGGTCTCCGGGCCACCACCCTCCTCCATGGAGGTGTCACTGAGCTCGCTGGAGTCACTGCCCAAGGCCTCCCGGGCCTCATCGCCTCCACTGATAACCCTCCGCCTATACCTCAAGTCTAGAACGTCCTCCTCGGAGCCTGAGTTCCTCCTGGTGGGCAGAGCGCATGCCACCTGGGACTTGCAGGCCGGCCAGTGTCCACCCTCCTTCTTCGTAAGCAGGTGCGAGCTCCCAAACACGGGACTGTGGCCAGCAGGAGTCTCTCTGAAGGCTGAGAAGGACGGGCCCTGCAGGGGCAGACTCAGGGGTGGGCTGAAGACACTGGCCTGCCTGCCCCCCCAGGTGACACTCTTTCCAAAGTGGAATAGCTGTGTGGACAGCAGCGAGGAAAAACCTGTGAAGGGCAGGCTTTTCTTGGGGTCCTGGCCCTCTGGCCCGTGGTCTCTCTGGCCCCCGAGGCCCCCCCTCCACGTGGCCTCTCTGCCTTCTGGGCTCAGCGCCCATGTGCTCTGCAGCCGACTCTGGTGGGCGAAGTCGGCCCACGGGAGGGCGAGGCCGGCCTGGGGGCTCCCTGGCCCATCTGCTCCCAGCTTCCGAGTCCGTGGGCCCTGGCCCTGTGTGGTTGCAGCAAAGGCCACACCAGGGCTTTCTGCCTGGGCACCCGCTTCAATTTGAGTGGGCAGGGGGCCGAGAGCACGTTGCCTGGCACACTCGGTCCTTCTTGAGCTCTGATCTTTGTGAGTGCAAACCAGTCTCCGACCAGCAGCTGACCCTTTGGCAGACAGGGCCCCTGCCCCGCTGGTGTGCCTGGCCACAGCTGCAGGGAGGCAGGCCTGCTCTGCTCGGGGGCCGCTCCTCCCGCCCGGAAGGAAGGCTCTCCCTGTGCCCCCCAGACCTCTGGCCGGCTGCAGGCTGCCCCTGCCCCGCTGGCTCCGTGTGCACACACCAGGCTGAAGGGCCAGGGCAGGTGGCGGCACCTTCCGACAGGGCAGCTCCGGCCTGGGCACGCTCCCCATCCCCAGGGCGGCAGGGCCCCCTCCTGGGGCTTCTGAACCGCTTCCGGACTCTTTGGCCTTTTCAGCCAAGAACTTCCTGATCTCCAGCTCGATGCTGTCATCACTGTCCACAGAGCTGCTGTCGTCCGGCGGGGGCTGGGAGCTGGGGGCAGTGGCCTGAGGTTCACAAGCATCCACTTCCGGGCAGAACAGATTCCCTTCGGAGACTTTTCTCCTGAGCTGGAGGGCCGGGGCTGCATCCCTGGGGCCGTCCACCCTGCTTCTCTCTGTGTCTCTGCAGGAGACGCTCAAAGGCTTTTTCCCCAGGTTCTCCCTGCCATCTCTTTTGGGCTTTGAGAGGCAGCTTTTCAACAGATGGGGGCTTCTGTCCTTCCAGTCCTTCCGGAAGCTGCCTAGTTTATCCAAGAACTGGGGCTCAGTGGTGCTGAACCTGACCTTCCTCTTACATGCAGCCCTGGGGTCCTTCCACCTCTTCTTGAGCCTCCGCCTGGACCGCAGCAGGTCCTTGATGGCAGTGTCCAGGTCCTCGTCGCTGTCCAGCGAGCTGCTCTTGTCCTCGGAGCTCCCCCGCTCACCAGTGCTCCTGGCTGGGGCTGCCTTCCCGCGGCTGGGCCATGTGCTGCCCCTGGCATCAGGGGCACCTTGCTGGTCACTTAGCTCAAGTGGCCTGCAGGGGATGGGCTGGCCCCTGCTCTGGCCTTCCACCCTGGGGGCCTGGCCAGGCTGTGTGCTGGCTGGGCCGTGGTCCACATCCCGGGCGGCCTCTTGCACTGCCTCTCTCGCTTTCTTAGGTGTGGATGGCGGCACAGCGTGGCTGCCTCCTCTGCGTTTCCTCTTGCAGCTCAGTGACAGGCCCAGCGTTTTAGAGCCGGGGACCCTGGGGCCTGGTGGTGGCGCGGGGCTCTGTGTGGATGGTGGGCAGCTCTCCGTCCGGGCCAGCCAAGCCCCCGACTGAGCCTTCAGAGCCAGGAACGTCCGGATCTCCTGCTCTATGCTGTCGCTGCTGTCCACAGAGCTGCTGTCCCCGTCGCAGCGGGAAGGCACGATCAGGGGGTAGGAGAGTGAGCTGGCAGGTGGGGGTCTCTCGCTGCCCCCCACAGGGGCCGGCAGGATCGTCTTGGAAATGTCCAGGATAGCTTCAGCGCACATCAGCTCGGCGGACGTGTCTGCCCGGCATGGTGGCCGTTCCAGCAGCTCGTTTTCAGTGGCTCTGGGATCCTTGGGTGGCTTGGAGGGGTGGTCAGGGTCAGGGCCACCTGGGCTGAGGTCCACAGCCTTCGGGGCCACTGGCTTCTTCCTGCCTGGTGTTTTCCTGTGGGTTTCCGGGAAGGCACTTTTTGTGGAGTGGCCTGTGCTGTGTGCAGGAGGCTCGGGCCCCTTCCCCTCCCCGAGGGGCGTCCTCTGTGGCAGGTCTCCGCCTGCCTCCTTCCTTTTCTCCAGCTGGTACAGCTGGATGGCCTCCTCAATGCCATCGTCACTGCTGGAGCCGGATGCCTTACATACCAGGGCTGTGCTCTTGGCTCGCTTTGCCCTCCGCCCGAGGCCCACACTCCTCCTGACCACACCTTTACTCGGGGCTGCTTCTGCAGGGTGGCTGGCAGTGGCAGCTGGCTTCGCGCCATCCACACTCTCTGGCTCAATGGTGGCCCTGGACCCGAGGCCTCGGGGCCGTGTGCTCACCTTTGCTAGCCTAGGAGGTTTCCGGAAGACAAAGTCCTTGTAGGTTCCCATCACATCCTGCCGATGTGCCTTGGCCGTCGGCTCTTTGCTGGATCTAAATGCCAATCTGGCTGCATTATTGCTGGGGTCAGGTTTCATGTCCATGGAAACATCACATCTTGGGGTCTCATGCTGTCTTTTCTCATTCAGAAACTGTTCGATCTCTGCCTGGATGCTCTGCTCGAAGGAGTCGTCACTGCTAACACTAACTGGGGAGGCGGAGCCCCGGTCCTGGCCAGCTCCCACGCGGCTGCCAGGGGCGCCTCCTGAGCTGGGTGGGAGCTTCAGAGGACACGGGGCAGTCGGGGTGCTACTCAGACGAACCTCGAGTTTGGACCTCCTGCCCCCGTCTGTGGCCCCAGGCGGCTGGGTGGCCCCACTCTTGGCCTTTAGGTACTCTTGGATCGCTTCTTCGATGTCCCGGTCCACGGAGTCATCGCTGTCTGAATCCAGCACCAAGGGGCCAAAATCCGCTGCTTGTTCCTCCCTCGAGGGCACAAAATCAGCAGCGAGACCACAGGCGGCAAATGCAGGGTTGGCGGCCAGCCTGGTGTCCCGGCCTTTCTCTGCCCTCTGGCTCCTCTGTAGGGCAAGCTCATCGCTCATGCCCAGAGCAGCCTTGTCGCTCTGGAGCGTGCTGATGACCATCTGCACTTTGGCACTCACAGAAGCTCTCGAGACACCCTCTTTCGGCTCCGAGAAGCACCCGGGAAACCTAAAGCTCCCAGGTGTGCCAAAAGCCTCCCATTTTGACTGGAGAGCAACCACAGGAGGAGCGTTCATTAGAAACATTCTAGCAGATAGGGAGGGATGTGCAGAGAGGTGATTCTTTATTTTTCTGCCTGTTTCACATCTTGCGAGGAAAGAGAGGATGTTGGTAGGATGCTACCCTGCTGGCACACACGGCCGCCGAGGAACAGTGTACCAGGCTAGAGTCCAGAGGGCCGGGTCAGAGGCCGATGCCGGGTAAGCTGGGGGTGCCGGGCAGGTCACTCATGCTTCCTAGGCTTCGGTGTGCTCAGCTGCAGGGGAAGCGCCGGCTGTGGAGACCGAGGAGGGAACCGCTCTGAGCCACAGGCACCGCACTTACACAGAAGCACACGCCACGGTCCCTTCCTGTCCTGTGTCCCTACTCTGGCCTTCCATCTTTTTGGTAACAGAATTGAGGTTTTATCTACAGTGAAGGCTGTCAAGAGGTGCCGGCGAGAGATCAAGTCCAGACGTGCTTCCTCATGGGTTAAACAGAATGACTATGTGAATCTAAGCTTAGTGAGACTTCGTGGGTCATTTCACTCTTGATGCAAAAAACAAGCTCCTGAAATAAAAAGTGATATGATATGAACAATTAAAAAATTACTTCCTCGAACATCTTGAAGGAGTCACTTATACTAAAGCCTTTTTATTTAAAGACATCAAACGTGTATCTGTCAGGTAGTCTTATGGGCTCGTATTGCACTATCTAGCTAATTAGTAGAGAAGCTGCCCCAAACGCTGCCGTTGAGCCCTTTTTCATCCAGTGCAGTTACTCGGGCTCCCGCATCTCAGAGCAAAGGTGGCTGCACCAGCAGAGCTACTAGGCCTGTCTTGGGGACACTTTGAAGCCATGCTCGCACACAGCCTTTCCAGTAAAGGTTAGGACCACTCCTGCAGAGGGGAGCACGGCCTACACTGGAAAGAGTCACAGAACTATTCATTCCTAACCTGCTCTTCTGATCTCTCCTGACCACCTGCCTGCCCATGCACCCTCACACTGGAATGCAAAATAGCTGAGATGCAAGAGAACAGCTCCGCAGCATTTATAGGAACAGGGAAGTGGATTTCCACCCCAAAAGAGCACCATGTAAGGCACCCATACAACCCCAGTGGGTAGGCTGGAGCTAGCCTGCCTCTCTGCTTTGCTTTCAACTTGGATCCTCTTCTTGGATCCTCTTCTAGCAGGAGCTTTGGTCCTGACAAGCACGTGATCTTGTATCTACGTACCATAGTCCTTTCTAAGAAAGGGTGGCCAGCCACCTAGGTACAGACATGCCCAGGCAGTTGAAACCAGCAATTAACCAGAGGGCACAACAAATTCAGAAGGAAGCCGCTTGCTATGACAGATCCGTGCCCAAAGAGTGAAACTGTAATGTAAACACATTTGTTGTAATTCCTTGAAATTCTCAAGACCAGTTTTAGTGGCAAGATACAGCAGTCAATGTTTGCAAAGCATTTCAGGGATTCTCTCTTCACCCCACCCCCCACCCCCCTGCATCCTTTGTCCACTTCTGAAATAGACTTTTGGCTGCCAGGGTAAGGAAAATCAGAAACACCTAGTTCAGAGGCTGAAGCTTCAGCTAGTAAAGATTTTTTTTATTTTTTTGAGGGGGGGGGGAGCGGGGGGAGAAAGAGCATGAATTTAAGGACTTGAAATTAACATTTGGAAAATCTTAATCCTCCGGTCAAAGGCAGTTAATCACAGCTAATTCACAACTGTCCTGGGCCACAGCTCTGATGCCAGGGGCAGCGTGTGTATATCTCGCTGCCGGCCACAGCCTCTCCTGAGACATCACCCTCTGAAGAGGTTCCCAGTCACAGAGCAGTGGGTATGACGAGGGTGGGCGGGGGGCTCCTGCATGGGTCAGGGGCCCATGCCCACCTTGTTGTGCTCATTATCTGAGCTGCCTGGGCAAAATGACAGATCGTGAGATGTTCACATCGGCCTTGGGCTGCAAAGAGTCTAAATCAAGAATGTTAACTCCTTAAGCAGCAATACGGTGTTTAAAAACAGGCCCAGGGATGAACCCAAAGGTGCTGGGCGGCAGTAAATTCTACTCTAGAGCAAAGCTGCGGGAGGAAGAACTCTGGTCTCTACCAGCCATGTTCCCTGTGTTCCCCATGGGACTCCCAGTGAGCGATTTTCTGAATTGTCAAATCACCTAGTGCAAGAATGAGGTTAAAATTTCAGAGGGAATCTCCAGCGACCGCTTGTGGCTTTAAAACAATCAACTACGTAAGATGAATCATTCTGAAAAACTCCCCAAAACTGTACTTGGAGAGAACCGTGAGCTGCAGCCAGGGGCTCTGGCTTTGTAAAACGGCCGCCCTTAGCCCCAGAGCCCGGACCAGGTGTGGAGGGTGCCTGCAAGGACAGCCAGCCCCGCACCGAAGCCAGGTGGTGCCAACACAGAGAAAGCGGCAGAGGGCACAGGGACATCTTCCCGGTCTGGACAGCAAACCCCAGGGAGGAGAGAACCTTGCTTATGCTCGTCACCTGAACACTCTGCTCCCGGCAGCAACACCCCAACACATCTCTCAGCTCACCAAAAGGCGGTCCAGCTCCCGTTCTTCCCTCTTGCGGCAGCTTCGCCCCTGGGTGAGGGAGGCGAGGGTCAGGGTGCCAGGGCCGGAGGAGGGCCGGGGAGCCCGGGGCGCCCGGAGTGGGCGTGGCCTGCGGGAGGGGAGCTCTGCGGGGTCGCCGCGACCTCTCACCGGGAGAAGCCGCCCGGCCTGCGTCTGCGCCTGGGGGCGCGGCGGGCGAGCCCCCCCCGCCGCCCCGCCGGCCCTCTGACCCCTGGCACCCAGCCCCCCGCCCCCAGCCCCGGGGCGCCCGGCCAGGTAAGCGCGAGCACCTCCCGCGGGGCGGGCCGGCCTGCGCCCGGGTCTGCGCCGGGGATGCGCGGGGCCCCGGGCGCCGGGGGTGGGGGTGGGGGTGGGGGTGGGGGTGGGGGTGGGGGCCGACGAGGCGGCCGGGCCCGCGACCCTCCCGGAAGCCGCGGCCGGGGCGGGGCGGGGCCGCCTTTCCGCCGGAGGGTCGGGGGCGCGGGGGGGCGGGGACGCCAGGCCGGAAGCGCCCGCCGCGGGGCCTCACCTGCGCGCACCTGGGCCCGCCCGCGCCGCGGGCTCCGAGGGACGCGGGGCCGCCTCGGGGGCGCACCCCCGCCCCGCCCCAGCCCCCGCCCCCGCCGGGCGGCGGCCCCGGCGCTCCCCCCGCGCCTGGCCCGGCCGCGCTCGCCCCGCCCGCCGCCGCCCCCGGCCCGCCGCCCGCGCGCGCCCCGGGGAAGAGAGGGGAGGGCGGGGGCCAGGGGCGGGCGCGGCCGGGGAGGCGGCGGGCGGGCGCGGGCCGGGGCCGGGGCCGGGGGCGGGGCGGGCGGGCGGGCGCGGGCGGCGGCGGCGCCCCCTCCCGGACCTACCGGCGGCCGCGCTCCGGAAGCCGTGCCCGGTGGCTGGGCATCATGGGAATGGCACGGCCGAGTTCCGGGGGAGGCGCGCGGCCCGCCGGACCCCCGCCCGCGAGCGCGCGCCCACCTGCCGGCCCCTGCGGGGCGCCCCCGCCCGCGCCCGCGCCCCCGCCCCGCGCCCCCCGAGGCCCCCCGCGCCCCCCGCGCCCCGCGTCCCCCGAGGCCCCCCGCGCCCCCCGCGGCCCCCGCGGCCCCCGCCCCCGCGCGCCCAGCCTGGCTCGGGCCGAGGCGTCCCCGCGCCTGGGAGTTCGGGGTGGCTGACGTGGGGCCCCCGCCCGCCCTGCCGGAGGCGGGACCGACCCTGGGGGCCCGCCCTGTCCCCGGGTGCCGGCGCGGCGGGGGCGCGCCCGGGGAGCGCGGGAGGTGGGGAGCCGGAGGGGCTGCGGCCCTGCCCGGTGCCGCGACCACCAGGCTGCAGCGCTCCTAGAAGTGCCCCGTGAGGTCCCGCCCGTGCGCGGCTCCGAGCCCGGCGCGCTCCTCCCGCCGGGGTGTGCGCCGAGCTCCGCGCCGAGCCCGCCCGCGGGCCTGGCCGGGCCGGGCCGCAGCCGCGCGCTCCCAGCCCCGCACGCCCCGGGCCGCTGCTCTGCTCCGGGGAAGCTGACCAGGCCGCCAGCCTCCTGGGCCTTTAGTTGCGGCCATTGCTTCCCGGCCTGCGCGCTCCCTCGCCCCAGAGTAAGACCTCGGGACCCCAGGAGGTGAGGACAGGCCAGTCACCCTCCCAGGGAGGCCAGGCAGGTAGGAGGCAACGAGGCTCAGTCGCTGAGGATGGGGTCTCCGAGCACCTGGGCGAGCACCTGGGCGTGTGGTCCCTGGGCTGGCCTGGGGCTGGGGTTCTGGGGGAAGGTGGGCAGGGGGGTGGAGTGGAAGGGGTTGCATGGCTGGCTTCCTGTGCAGACCTGCAGCTGGTTCTAACATGAGCAGATACATATTAAACAGACATCCCATCCCGGGGGCCTGTTCGGGAAGGGGAGGGGAGGAGGGGAGCCAGTCTTTTGACGCCCCCCCCCCCCCCCCGCCCCACGAGGAAGTTCTGTTTCCCTCTCTTCGTTCATCTTTGCAGTTTTATGTTTCAGACGTCCCTGCTCACAGTCTGGGTGTCGCAGGTGCTGCTCGGGGTCCGTGGGCCCATGTGGCCAGAGCCTGCCTGGTGGCAGAGGCAGATGGAAAGAAGACACAGTGGCCATCTGTCTGTACATCCCCATTGGCTTCATTGGCCTCCACCCAGATGCCTCTGGGGGGAACTGGGGTTCGTTTCCCGTCTAGTATGTTCCAGAGGTTTGACAGGATGAAAGCCAGAGGCTTTTTCTCACAGGGAATAAGAAGCGGGCAGGGGGGTGGCAGGGGGAGAATTTCTAATCTTGCCAGTCTGGGGAATTTGGGGGCCAGGTGTCAGGAAACCCATTAAAGCATCATTGTAATGCCTTAGTGAGTTGTTTTAATAAATCACATCTTTTCGCTGTAAGAGTAATACTCGTTCATTAGAATTTGAGAAAGTGAATCTAATTAATAACCTAACTACGTGGAGATGTGGACTATAACTGTCTTGGCGTGTTTCTTCCCAGTTTTTAAATAGTGCTGTGATGAACATTTCTGATGATATTATAGCCACCCCCCACCCCTTATCCGCAGGGGACACGCTCCAAGACCCCCATTGGCCTCCTGAAACCATGGGCATTGCGGACCCATACGCAGGCTGTTCACTCCGGTACATACACACCTGTGATTAAGCTTGGCTGGTAAACTAGGCCGAGGTCGAGAGTGACGATAACATAATAAAATAGCCTGGTAGTAACGGCATGCCGTGCTGTGGTTACGTGGCTGTGGTCTTGCTCTCCTGTCGCCCTGTGCTCACCCCTCTAGGATGCCGAGGGGTACAGGCGTGGGGTGCCGTTGGGGGGCTGCTGCTGGCCTGAGCGTCTGGCAGAAGCGCCTGCTTCTGGACCGTGGCCACCGCAGGAACGGAGGTGGGGGGCTGCTTGGAAGTGTCCTTGGAAGTGGCCTGAGTGTGTCGTCCGGGTAAATTCCTCAAACAGGCACTACTGAGCCAAAGACTACCACACATTTTGCCACGGGGCCCTCTGGAGGCTCTGATTGATGTGGTGTCCCACGCCCTGTCCCCACATCCCCCTGTCTCTTACAGGCCACACTGTGCATTCCGGTTCAGGCTGACTCGAGGAATGGGCCTTTCTTTGCTTTGATTTTCATGCCTTTGACTATTGGTGATGTTGGACATCTTTTGATTTTGCTGGCAGCCGTTTGGAAGGTTGCCTGTATGAGTTCTTACGCATTTTCTTATTTCCTCTCTTTTTTGTACTCTAGAGCTCTACTCAAGGGCTTAGCCCCTCTCAACGATGTACTCATGTGCATCACATCAATTTTTCAGCTCGTCTTTTTAACTTTGGAATTCACCTTTTGTTTGTGATGCATAGATTTTAAATCTGTCAGGTTTCCTGATATGGATTCTAGCTTTGGGAAAAAGTCTAGGGTAGCTTTCACCACGCCAAGATTTCATAAGCCTTCTCCAGTTCAGTGGCTAGATTTCCAAATAAGAGAACTAGATAAGACACGAGGGGGGCGAGAGTTCACCTGAGGAAATCAGAGGCCAAAGTGTGTGGTGCAGAAGAAACAGTCTCTTCCAAGGAAGGGTGCTTTCTCCACTTCTGTCCAAAGGCACGACCTTCAGATAGATATATATGAGCCCCTCCCTCACACACACACACTCACAGATGCATACATGCACACACATGCATGCACCCACAAACACACACATGCACACAACAGGCATGCATGCATGCACCCCCCACATACATGCACATGCACGCATGCACGTACAAATGCACACACATGCACATACACGCACTTAAAGGCGCGCACACACACACATGCATGCACACCCACACATATTTTTAACTTTTGGAAACCTTATCTCTTGCATATTGTAGGATCTTCATGGGAAGAACAAGAAGCAGCATCTGTTTTTCATCAAAACTCTCCTGTCAAGACTCCTGGATGGCTCAGTTGGTCAAGTGTCTGACTCTTGGTTTCGGCTCAGGTCCTGATCTTGGGGTGGTGGGATTGAGCCTCACATTGGGCTCTACATTCAGCATGGAGTCTGCTTGAAATTCTCTCTTCCTCTCCCTCTGCCCCTCCTCTCCTTGCTCCTGCCTCTAAAATAAATAAATAAATAAATCTTTAAAAACAAATACACGACAAACCTCTCTTATCCTAAGAGGTGTTGGCTTTGGTGGTGGGGACTCTGGTCCACCCCTCCCACAGGGGGCCTCCAGTCAGCCCAGGCCCACTGCTTTGAGGAAGGAGAGTCCGTGACTGTGCTTTTGGCTGGCTGGGCCACTGTGGGAGCAGAGGCAACAGTGGCAGGGCTTCTGGTCAGGCCACTCTCCCCAGAGATGCCTCTGGCCCTCCGTTTGCCCTTTTGTCATGGGAACAGTGGATCCCTAGGGAACTTACTGTCTACATCTGCAAGGAAATGGCCAGGGACACTGGGGACCAGAGTGGTGCTAGTAGAGAAGCTGGGGCCCTTCGGATTGTTTCCCTTCACAGAGATAATGATGCTCTCATAAACTCAAATGAAAGAAGGCGCCCCCAACTCGAAGTTTGACAGTCTCCGAAGACCTGGGGGAGGCGGGTCCTGTTCCTCCTCATCCCTGTCTTTGTGAAATGAGAAATGCACTGGCTCTACTTGGAAGCTGGTCTGAGGCCACACTCACACCGTTCATACAGGGGGTCCCTACGAAGACTGTTCTTGGCTCTTTAAAGCAGAAGACCCCCCAGGGACCAGCAGCAGGGTCAGTCAGGTAAGTATGGGCATGAACCTCGTTGGGAAAGAGTGGGGTCTGCCCTTGTGCCCCTAGGACAGGTGGAGGTGAAGCCCCCCACCCCAGGTGGTGGCAGTGGCCGGACAGACCTCCAATCTCAGGCTGTGGGGAGTGGCCTGCAGTGGGAGCAATGCCCAGCTGCTGCGTGTTCCTGCCGACTGCTTTCATGCTCGTTTCCTTTGAAGTCATGGGCATTTTTGCTTCCATGCATACAAAACTTAGGTGAGATGTTTAATGCACATGGATGCATGCTTGCATGCTCCTATCTGCAGGTGGGGTCGTACAGGTGCTCCTCCCAGAGCCAGGGATGGGGCTCGGCCCGTGCCATTCCGTTGTTGGAAATTCTTTTCCTTCCAAACCACTATAAACATCTTTCACCTCAGAAATGGCTTTTAATGGCTTTGCTCAGTTTTATTTCTTGAGCGTCAGGTTCGTAGAATCACCCTGGCATGGATTTTACCCAATTTATTACTTACCGTTGCAGGGGCTAACGTGACTTTTACGATTGCTTGTTTATAAGATGGCATCCCAAATGAGAACACAAAATAAGCCTCCTGAGACGAAATTATTCTGGAGGGCCCAGTACATCGTATATGAGGAATGAGGACATGTCACCCCAGATTTATTCAAGAGGGAGCAGGAGAGTTTCCAATTCAAGATTTGAGAGAAAAAATGATTTTCTTGCTCTGATTCTTGGCAGAAAATGGGGTAGATGAAGCCCCTGAGCAGGCAATGTTGGGAAGTTTGTCCTGTCCTCTGCCTGCTAGGCCCACTGGCACCTGGGGGCGGCGTTGGGAGGTGGTGGGACTGGGGGCGCAGGGCCAGGATGGGGAGCCCCCTTCCAAGGTGGGAAAAACATTCTGAGAAAAAGGCAAAAGGGACAAAGACCAGCAGTAATTAGATGCCCCCAACCTGAGGAACTCTGGGCAGGAACTGCCCCTCGGGCCACACGAGGAGAAGTGTGCTCTGGGGCTCGGTGCAGGGGGACCCCTGAAGTATAGGGCTAGATGGGGGCTGTGCTGTGGATGCAATGGGGATCAGCTCAGTGGGGGCGAGGGGCCTGGCTTCTGCACCCCTGTCCGGGGGCTGCTGTATGTGAGCTGCCCCCAGGCAGGGGGTGACCGTGGCCCAAGAGTGTCCTTTCAGCTGGGGCTCAGCCCACAGGCATCCAGGCAGCTGCCCTGTGTCCCCTTGCGACCCGTCCAGGACCTCATCCCTTCATCACATATACTGAATCTTGTAGGACTTCCAGCAGCTCTGTCTCCATGGCCCAGGCAAAGGGCTGGGCCCCTCGCTCCATCCCCCTCAGACATTTTATCCAAACCACCCTTGGTGGAAGAGGCTGCTGAAAATGGGCCAAGAAATTATAAGATTTACGTAGAGGTAGCTTAGGTATAAAGGCCTGAGGCAGAATTTTAACCATCAGAATTAACCTGATGGCAAACGTGAGACAAGAAACAAATTCTGGCAAAACTGGTCCCGTGGGGGGTCTGTGCACGAGACAGTCGGCACTTCGGGCTCAAAAAAGTTCCCCACATCCACGGAAAATATTCTATTTCAGCTCTCCTTTGGCAGAAAGGAGAGGTAATCTGCCGTGCACTCTCTGAGGTTTGAAAAGGCAACACCGAAAATGTTCGATTAAAAAAAAATATATATTTTAAATCTGCTTTTAAAATCTTAGGTCTGTAAAGATGCCTATGTGTATCCCGAATCACGCAGTCCCTTTCTGAGATGTGAGATGGTGAGAAGTATCCTGCAAGCTTGGTAAAAGGCTTGGGGTCCTCTGTGGTGACCCTTGGGGGCTGCTGCGGTGTAGGAAGGGGTGCATGGGGAGTGGTGCCCTCCACGCCCACTGGGGCCTGTCTGGGACCCGAAGCTGATGGAAAGGTGAACCATCTGGGAGGGAGAAGCGAAAGCCCAAGGCCCTCCTCATCCCGGAGGGCCCTAACGTCAAACTAATGCCACCTCCAGAGATATACCCCGGCAGTACAGTTTGGGAACATGTGGGAATGTCCCCTCCAGTGCCTGACTCGGGGAAGTGTCATTAACGTGGAGACATGGGGATGAGAGATCTCTGTCGGGCTGCCTTAGTGTGAGGTGTCTGCAGGTGTAGACGAAGCTCCGTGTTAGGGTCGGCTGCCTTTGAACGCCCACTGGCCCCAGCCCCGTCTTCCCCGCCATGTGATGCCTGTAACTCAGCTGCTAGTGGTGCACACCCGCCCGGTGACGCTCTCAGGGCGGCCAAGCATGTAGACCATGTGAAGTGGAGGGTGAGGAAGGAGCTGGGTGGGCTGGAGCCAGGTGCAGTGTGGGGCGGGGCTCCTCCTGTGGGATTCCCCGGGAGTCCCTTCCAGGTGGGCATCTTTCTACCCGCCTGAGTGTCACGAGAACGTGGGCTCATTCTTTAGACCTGGGGACCCGGGGTCCCTGGCCTGTGGCACAAAGCCCTGGGGAGCAGGGATGGTGGGGAGGCCTGCGAGGCAGTGCCAGGTGCTCCAGTGTCAACTTGGTTCACTGGTTCATCCCAGGCGGAGGCTTCTCGCAGCCTGCCACTTTTCTTCCTGGCGCAGGCTGCAACAACAGGCTGTGTGTGTGACCCCTCCCCACCCCGCAGCCCCCCAGGGGAGGATTGAGAATGTGCGGGGCGTCCTCTGAGCCCGGCATGGACTTGATGGAGTAAGAACCCAGCAGATACCGACGGAAGGTGAAAATGGGCTCAGGATGCATTTGCTTAGTGCCTTCTGGGTGCCAGAGCCTGGCAGTGCGGAGGAAGTTAGAGTCCAGCCCTGTCCCCCAAGAGCCACAGTGGACGGTGAGAATCAGCCAGTACAGTGTGAGTAAGGCCGGGGGAGCTCAGAGTCAGGCACATCCAGGTTTGGACTGGAATGCACCAAGGAGTCACAGGCGAGCTGCAAGCAGGAGAGTGGCAGGATCAGAGTTCTTCTCCCCTCCTGGGCTGCTGAATTGGGCAGGGTGGCCATGTGCAGGTGTGTAGATTGCTCACTGAACAAGGAAGGCTAATTCACACAAAGGTTCTATATGGACAAATGGAGGCTGTCCTGGGAAGAAGAGAGGGGGAGGAATGGCTAGCAGAGAGGGTGGCCTCTCGTCAGATACTGGTGGGGTGGGGGGTCCCAGAGGGGAAGTGCAGGGGGAGGGCAGTGCACAGTGGGACCGGTGTGTGTGTGTGGGGTGACAACGAGTGAATAAATATAGCCTGAAGGAGACATCGTGCCCACGTGCTGAGGGCTGAAGGGAAAGGCACTATGAAGTACAGCCAGGCAACAAGGCGGGACAGAGCTGCTTAGGGAAGGTGACATCAGAACGGAGACCACAATGATACCTGGGAGTAAGCAATTCCAGCATGTGAGGGAAGGGTTTCCCTGCAGGGAACAGCAAGTGCAAAGGCACTGAGGCAGGAATGGGTTTGGTGGCTTTGGGACACAGAAGGAGCCTGGGGCAAGTTGTGTGTAAGGAGTAAGTGACGAGGCTGGAGGCAGGAGGCTGAAGGCAGGAGTCTGGAGGTGGGAGGGTAAAGGCAGGAGGCTGAAGATAGGAGGCTGAAGGCAGGAGGCTGGAGGCAGGAGGTTGAGGGCAGGAGGCTGGAGGCAGGAGACTGAAGGCTGGAGGTAGGAGACTTCAGGCAGGAGGCTAGAGACTGGAGGCAGGAGGCTGAAGGCAGGAGGCTGAAGGCAGGAGGTTGGAGGTAGGCTGGAGGCAGGAAGCTGGAGGGTGAAGGCAGAAGATTGCAGGCAGGAGGCTGGAGGCAGGAGGCTGAAGGCAGGAGGCTGGAGGCAGGAGGCAGGAGGGTGAAGGCAGAAGATTGCAGGCAGGAGGCTGGTTTGCAGGAGGCTGAAGGCTGAAGGCTGGAGGCTGGAGACGGGAGGCAGGAGGCTGAAGGCAGGAGGCAGGAGGCTGAAGGCAGGAGGCTAGAGACTGGAGGCAGGAGGCTGAAGGCAGGAGGCTGAAGGCAGGAGGTTGGAGGTAGGCTGGAGGCAGGAAGCTGGAGGGTGAAGGCAGAAGATTGCAGGCAGGAGGCTGGAGGCAGGAGGCTGAAGGCAGGAGGCTGGAGGCTGGAGGTAGGAGACTTCAGGCAGGAGGCTAGAGACTGGAGGCAGGAGGCTGAAGGCAGGAGGCTGAAGGCAGGAGGTTGGAGGTAGGCTGGAGGCAGGAAGCTGGAGGGTGAAGGCAGAAGATTGCAGGCAGGAGGCTGGAGGCAGGAGGCTGAAGGCAGGAGGCTGGAGGCAGGAGGCAGGAGGCAGGAGGGTGAAGGCAGAAGATTGCAGGCAGGAGGCTGGTTTGCAGGAGGCTGAAGGCTGAAGGCTGGAGGCTGGAGACGGGAGGCAGGAGGCTGAAGGCAGGAGGCTGAAGGCAGGAGGCTAGAGGTAGGAGGCTGAAGGCTGGAGGCTGGAGGCAGGAGGCAGGAGGCTGAAGGCAGGAGTCTGGAGGTGGGAGGGTAAAGGCAGGAGGCTGAAGATAGGAGGCTGAAGGCAGGAGGCTGGAGGCAGGAGGTTAGAGGCAGGAGGTTGAGGGCAGGAGGCTGGAGGCAGGAGACTGAAGGCTGGAGGTAGGAGACTTCAGGCAGGAGGCTGGAGACTGGAGGCAGGAGGCTGAAGGCAGGAGGCTGAAGGCAGGAGGTTGGAGGTAGGAGGCTGGAGGCAGGAAGCTGGAGGGTGAAGGCAGAAGATTGCAGGCAGGAGGCTGGAGGCAGGAGGCTGAAGACAGGAAGCTGGAGGCAGGAGGCAGGAGGCAGGAGGGTGAAGGCAGAAGATTGCAGGCAGGAGGCTGGTTTGCAGGAGGCTGGAGGCAGGAGGCAGGAGGCTGAAGGCAGGAGGCAGGAGGCTGAAGGCAGGAGGCTAGAGGTAGGAGGCTGAAGGCTGGAGGCAGGAGGCTTAAGGCTGGAGGCTGGAGGCAGGAGGCTGGAGGCAGGAGGGTGAAGGCAGGAGGCTGGAGGGAGGAGGCTGGAGGCAGGAAAGGTGGCCAGGGCCAGGAAAGAGCAGGCCTTGATTGGTTTCTAAGAGCCATATGATGCCATTTGGAGGTTTTATTTTAATAAATTTTGATTTTGAAATAATGTTAGATACAGAGAGAAGCTGTGAAAGGAGGACACACCTGTCGCTTAGACCGTAACCCGGACCTTCCCAGATACGAGCCTCGTGGTGCACCTGCGTCTTCCTCCCACCCCCTCACTGCTGTTCCCCGGAGAGTTGAGACCCTGCCTTCCCTGTGCATGGGACCGTCCCCTGGGTCGGGGGACAGGACGTTCACAGTGGTGGACGGGAACACGTTCATGCCTGTGCAGCCCCTTTATCTGCCCTGCACACCGCACTCAGCTGGCACCAGCTGTCCCGGCCTCATCCTTTGGGGCAAACACAAGCAGGTCGTGTGCCCCAGGAGGCTCAGAGGCTGTGGGTGCCCTCAATCCCCCCGCCCCCGGCCCCAGCCCACTTTGATTCTGCTCCTTTGCTGGTCTTTGTCCTCATGACCCTGGCGGTGTTGAAGAGCTCAGGTGGGGCAAGCCCCGATGGGTTTTCTTTCTGATGTGTCAGCAGGTTTGTGTCCTGGTCCCTCCAGCAGGCATGGCCGTCTGTCCAGGGCAGTGTCAGGGGGATCCTGCAGCCTGAAAATGCTTTTCCCTCCGGGCCTGAGTAAGTAAGTATCTGGGTGGGGACACGGGTACTCGGGGGTGATGTCAACATCCTGCTTCTGGTCACAGTTCTGCCCACTGCTGTCGCCACCTGCTGACAATTCTCCCCCCCCCCCAAAAAAAGGACCCCGATGATTGTCAGATGGTGGTTTTCCCAATTCCATCATCTGTCTTTATCAGTTGTCGTTCTGCAGAGACAGGCTTTCCGTTTTCCCTTCCATGTGTCTGTGCAAGCCCGGACTCATGACTGATTTTATGTGTCGTACTTAGTTCCTAACACTTCTGTTGTTGTTGTTTTTGGAATTGTCACGGTTTTGGCCAGGAGGATTTTGGAGAGTCTTGACGAGGGAGGATCACAATTCGATTCCGGTGTTAAGAGGACCCCTGTGAGCCCCAGACAGCCGCTGCTGGGCACATCCCGCGGCGGCGACAGCTGGGACCAGGGGTGAGGGCAGGGGCCGGCACAGACGCGGAGCAGCTGCAACCCTCGGACGCCGCCGGTGGGAACGCACGGTGTTGGTGCAGCTGTCTGGAGAGCAGGTGCCATTGAGGCCCTCTGTCACTTCGCGGGTTCTAGAAGCTTGTCCATAGGACGGCACGGGGCTCTTCTCTTGTGCCTGGCTTCTTGTACCTGCGGTGCTATTTTTGAGACGTCGCGCCCTCATCAGGTGTGTCAGAAGCGGGTTCCTTCTTGTGTGTCTGGCAGCGCCGGAAAGACCAGAGTTCTTGAACGTGCTTGGCTGCCCACACGCAGGCTGCTTCCCACTTGGGGCTCTTATGAACATGGTCGCTGTGAGCTCTGCCATGACAGGTCACAGTAACTTCTCCTGGGTTCACACTCGGGGGTGGAATTGCTGGTCACACGATTGCTACAGGTTTAGCTTTTATAAAACTGCCCTCCTGTTGTGCAAAGTGGCCCTGGGGGTGGCACACCAGCCCTGTGACCTCAGGCTGGGGCGGGCCGAAGGGTCCTCCCTGCCCCCTCCAGTGTGTTGGACAGACCCCTCGGGGAAACATGGGGTCCTCCCCCCTGGGGCCTCTTCGGGGCTGCAGAGTGGCATTCGGGCCGCTAAAGAAAAGAGGCCCCGGTTGTGAAGGACTTGCCACCCACACAGGGCAACAGAGTGGCCGAGGCTGGAGACCTGAACACACTTAGGAAGTTCTAAAGCCCCTCCTTCCCTTGAGCTCTGATTCAGCAGCTGCACTGGGACCCCCGCCCAGGTGGGCCGGTGCCGCCCTAGAGGGGCAGGTGCAGTGGGCCTGGTGGGGGGTGGGGGCGTGACTTCCAGCCTTCACAGCTGTCCCCCGGGGCTCCTGTGTGCACAGAATCTGCCCCAGGGTCGGCTCTGCCCCCGGCCAGTCTTGCCCTTGACAGGTCAATCAGATCGGAAGCCCTGGGGTGGGCCTCGGGGCTCCCGGTTGTCCTAACGCCCAGATAGGTAGACACCCACCAGCCGTGGGGCTGCCCCCTTGAGCTGGCCCCAGGGGACCCGGCCTCCCTGGGCCACAACCCAAGAGGCTGCCCTGCCTGCGGGCACTGCCCACTCAGCCTCTGTTGTTGCGGAGTGCTGGGGACCCCTGGGAGAGTAAGGGGCCAGCCCTACTGGGAATTTAGCTTCTGGGCTGTTTGAGGCTCCAGGAAGAAGAGAGCACAGGGGCGGTTACCATCCAGGTGAAGTTGGTACCCTTTCTGTGGCGGGGAGACAGGCTGGGTTTGATTTTTTATGTGGAAGCTAAGCAACCAGGTGAGGAAGGAGCTTTGCCCGCAGGTGGTCCCCAGGGCTCAGAAGCAGGGACAGAGCCACCCGCCCTCCCAGACAGCTGTTCTAGTCATTCCTTTCTTTTGCACACTCATTAGAGGGGCAGTGGACACGTACGGTGCAGGCTCCCTCCTAGCGCCAGGACACCCATGGTGGACGGACCAGCTGCATGGTGCAGCCGGCCTCCCGCACGCTCAGCCCCCTCCCCAGCTCCGTGAACCGACTCCACGTCGATGGTAACCTGTTGTGAGTCCGTGCTCCTGCTGCTTCCTACAGACCAGACCCCACTCAGCAGCAGGCTGTGCTGCAAGCACCCCCTACCCCCATTCCCACTCCCATGACACAGGACAGCCATCATGGCCCACTTTGGGAAATGAGTCCTGGGGTGATTTCATCAAGCCCCGCATTGCACCTGACACCCACAACCTGCCTGGTGACTCAAACCTTTCTCCCAAATTCTCCCTGGATTACTTTTCATGTCTGCAGAAGTGAAATCCTCCTGGACAGCACTGCCGTGTGCCAACTCACAGGGCCCAGAGGGCCATCCTCCAGAGTGGGCATCTTTCTCAGGGGTAGGGTGGGGGGAAGGATTTGATCTTTAGTCTGCTAAAATATTTGAATTTTATTCTCCAACTTATAAAAGCAATATGGGCTTCTTGTGGAAAATCTAAAAGGTAGTGGATCTGTACAAAAGAGACCTAAAAGCACTGAGGATGGGCAACCGTTTCTAACCTCCTTGTACTCCCTTGGAGGCCCGAACTTTTCTGTAGTGAAAGAGTTCAGCTGGAAGCAGGGAGAGAAGCACCCAGGACAGGGCTGGGCTGTGGGGATCTGGAGCAAGAGTGACCCCGGGACTGGCCAGGGCTCCCCAACCGGCTGGTCTGGTGGCACCAGGGCCATGGGCGATGGCCACCGGCAGGGGCCACTGTTCCTATGTGACATCATGGTTAGTAGTAAACTTTCAATCAGTGACAAGGGTGCACGGAAGGGGGAGGGGTGATGTATAACCCACCTCCTTCCTCTGGCCCCCATTGGATGATCCCAACCAGGGGGAGGGGAGCCCAGAATCCAAGGGCAGGGAGAGAGGATGGTGGACACAGAGGTGGAGGGGAAGCATCCGGCGCAGTGGTCGAGTGTCAGATTTCTGATGAGGTCTATGGTTGTAAGAACATTTTGGGAAGGAGAATGGCAGGTTTTTGTTTGTGTTCTAGAAAGGTCAGCTGGCTGCTTGGATAATAAATCCAGGTGATGGGAGCGAGGTCCAGGACAGTTGGGAGACCACCACCGTCACTCCGGAGGACGAGGGAGCACAACGTTGTTCAAATGGGCTCCAGTGGCAGGGTGTTTGTTTCTGTAGGGTGCAATGCTCTCTCCTGGATGGAGCCCCAGGGCTGGCTGTGCAGATGCATCAGGCTTTATCCTACAACAGCTCTGTGGCCTCTCTGGGCCGCTGTCCCAGGTCATTGCTCACTTTGACCAGCTTCTCTCAAAAAGCTGCCGCCAGCCTTTGCTGCACCCCAGACACTTGGTCCCCTGGGCTCCCCCACAACCAGCAGCTCTGTCCTCACTGCTCCAACTCAGCTCCTGGGGAAGGAGTCTGGCTGGCAGGGGTCGTTTTTCCAACCCAGACTCCCAGTCACAGGTCACAGGTCAGAGACCGCTCTGGGGCTGGCTGGCTGTGCTTGGGTCAGGTGTCTACTCCAATCAACTAGCTTAGAGGGTGGATGGCCTTGTAGGGAGAGGCCAACATCCAGAAGGAATGCTGGGTAATAAAAGGTTAGCCACTTGGGAAATGGAGTCGAGCATTAGGTGCCCAGCAGGTATCTGGGACTGAAAATGACCCCGAGCGGACCAGCTCCTTGTCCATCACTCACCATTCCCATTGTCACCCATCCTCACCCATCCACACTGTCGCCTAAGCCAAACCCCAAGGTGGGGGTGGGGGAGATTGCAAATGAGGGTGGTGATTGCTTCTACCCCATATACCTGCTCCTTTCAAGGTGACTTTGCTGCTCCTCCCACCCAGAACTGGGGTCTCTTTCCACCCCTTGACTCTGGGCTTGGCCATGTGGCTTGCCTGGGCTGATGGGTGTCAGCAAATGCGATGTGGGCAGAGGCTTGAGTGTCCATGCACGTTGGAGCTTGCTGATCTTGCTGGTCTTGGAGCTCTGAGACCCCCGTGGGAAGAAGACCCCCCCCAGGCTGGGAGAATGATGCGTTACTGACCCCAGGGCAGGAAGGAGCTGTCCCAGCCAAGGACACCTCAATCGTCTGGCCACTGGCCAACCCACCTGCCATTACCAGATTTAAATCTGAGTCTGCTCTCTGTAAGAAAAAGTATGATGCTGGAAGATACATGCAGAGCATTTCACTATTTTTAATCTATCTATCTATCTATTTATTTATTTATTTATTTATTTATTTATTTATTTATTTATTTAAAGAAATTTTATTTATTCATGCATGAGAGACATAGAGAAAGGCAGACACAGGCAGAGGGAGAAGCAGGCTCCATGCAGGGAGCCGGATGTGGGACTCAATCCCGGGTCTCCAGGATCCCACCCCGGGCTGAAGGTGGCGCTAAACCGCTGAGCCACCGGGGCTGCCCTAATCACATTTTTTAAAGGATTAGTTGTTGAGTTCTGTCCAATTCCATTTCATAAACGTCACAATTCATCCATTATTCTTCTACCGGACAGATTATGAATGTTCCAGCACACGTCCCCATGCTCGCACACTTTGGGGGAGCACAGCAGGCGCTTCCTTACTGCGAGTAGCCACTGCCAGCTTTCCAGAGGGGTCACACCACTCACACTCCCACTGGCCAGGCAGGGCGGGGGGTCCCAGCAGACCTGCATCCTTACTGACACTTGTTACTGCTGCCTCTTTGTCTTCAGTGCCCCCAGCGGATGCGATGTGTTCCCGCCCCTGAAACATTCCCCTCTGCGATTCCTAGAAATGTCCAGCGCTTTCTCAAGTGGGTCTGTGGTTGTCAGAAGCGCTCTTGGGTAAAGACCCCATTTGAGTCTCTTGTCCATGTGTACACTGTGTCGATGATCTTTTTCTCACTGATTTATTTAAAAAATTTTTTTTTTTTCGATTTTATTTATTTATTCATGAGAGACACAGAGAGAGAGAGAGGCACAGACATAGGCAGAGGGAGAAGCAGGCTCCTCGTATGGAGCTCAATGTGGAACTTGATCCCAAACCCTGGGATCGTGACCTGAGCCAAAGGCAGATGCTCAACCACTGAGCCAACCAGGCATCCCTTTTCCTATCATCCTTTAAAATCTTTATATTTTTGCCTTTCGCGTTTAAGTGCTACAGGCCACGTGGGACTGGTTTTTGTGCACACTGTGTGAATTACGGATGACATACATTTTTAAAACTATGAATATTTCTTTGTCCAGATCCACTAACTGAAGAAATACTTCCTCTCCAATGTTCTGCAATGCCACCTTTGTCATAAATCAAGTACCCACTTAGGCAAAGACTTGTTTCTAAGCTCCATCTTCTATTGCCAAACCACGTTGTCTCAGTTACTTAATTACTGTCTTAATTATTCATTCAGCAGCTGACGGACAGTCTAATTTGGGGCAATTACGCAGCCATTTGAGTATGGCTTCTTCCGCTTAGCGTAATGCATAAGGAATCCATCCACGATTCTGCATTTCCTACTGATTTTTTCCTTTTAAGTTTTGGATAGTCAATTGCTGATGTACCACGGTAGGTTTGTCGTTCACCGGCTGATGGACATTTGGGTGGTTTTCAGTTTCAGGCTGCTCAGTGTTGCCATAAACTGTACGGAACATGGTATGGACCGGTGTTTCCCTCTCTCGGGTAGATAGCAAAGAGTGAAACCATTGGGTCGTTGGGTACATTTTTACGAAATCGCCAAATTGTTTGCTCCGGTAGCTGCGTTCCGACCAGCAGTGAGAGTTCTAGTCTCTCCATGCTCTCCTCTGCTCTCTGGATGGTCAGCGCACACGTGCGGGGGTTTCGATGATTCTGAGCCGTGTGCAGCAGCATCGCAGCGTGGTCCCAGGCTGTGTCTCCTAAGGACGAAAGATGCTGAGTCTCGTTCTGTGCGCTTATCTGAGTGGAATTCATTTCTATTCTTATTCCTTAGTGAATCTTCCCCCACTTCTGAAGTTAACAATTTTTTTTTGTTTTGTTTTCATTCGTACTTTGAAGTTCTTTTACATCCTGGATACGGGTCTCTTATCAGCTACGTGTTTTGCCAATATTTCCCCTCTCCCCCGGTCTATGGCTCCTCTTTTCGCTTTCTTAACAGTACGTTCAGAAGAGCTGACATTTTTCATTTTTTGATGAAGTGTATTTTGCAATATTTTTCTTTTATGATTTATGCTTTTGAAGTCAGACCTGAGAAATCTTTGCTAGAGCCGTTAAGATTCTCTCCTATGTTTTCTTAAGGAGGTTGGAGTTTAAAATTTTACGTTGGGTCTATGACCCACTCCAAGTTAACTCCTGTAGGTGGTTCAAGATGTAGGTCAAGATTCTTTCTTTTGGCATATGGGTAGAGCTAACAGTCCTGGCCTTCTCACTTTTTGAGAATGCTGTCCTTTCTTTGTGAAGTTGCCCTGGCACTTTTGTTGAAGAGCAGTTGGTCATGTGTGTTTTATGTCTGCGTCTGCGTTCTCTATGGCCTTCCCCTGATGGATGTGCTCACCCTCCCACCAGTACCACGTGGTCTCATTTGCTGTCCTGACACCAGGTAGGAGGAAGTCTTCACCTTTGTGTTCCTTGGTCTGTCTTTGAAAAAGCTTGTGGATTTCTTTTAAAAGCTTCTTTTTTAGAGGAATTTTAGGAATATTCAGGATGTACATTTGTATCAGTTTTGGCAAGTTTCATTTTTCATAGAATGTGTCCATTTAATGTAGTTTTCAAGCCTTTTGGCCTAAAGTTGGGTGTAATATCACTGTGGATCTTTGGCACTCTATGAGATTTGAAGCAATGGCCCCTCTCCATTTTTGGTATTTGGTTACCTTCCCTCTGTTTTCAGTATTGATCTTCTCACTATGGGTTTATCAGTTTCCTTCTTCTTCCTTCTTCCTTCTTCTTCTTTCTTCTTCTTTCTTCTTCTTCTTCTTCTTCTTCTTCTTCTTCTTCTTCTTCTTCTTCTCCTTCTCCTTCTCCTCCTCCTCCTCCTCCTCCTCCTCCTCCTTCTTCTTCTTCTTCTTCTTCTTCTTCTTCTTCTTCTTCTTTCTTCTTTCTTCTTTCTTCTTTCTTCTTCCTCTTCTTCTTCTTCCCAAGTGTTTTGACTTTGTTAACACTTTCTATGAACTGCTTTTCTAGTGCATTCATTTCTATTATTTCCATTATGCCTTCCACTTTCTTTGGGCTTAGTTTACTCTTTTTTTTCAAGTCTTTTTTTTTTTTTTAATGAATGCTTAGTCATCAATTTTTAGCATTTCTTTCTTTTCTTTTTTTAAGATTTATTTATTCATAAAAGACACACACAGAGAGGCATAGACACAGGTGGAGGGAGAAGCAGGCTCCCTGTGGGCAAGCCTGATGTGGGGCTTGATCCTAGAACCCTGGGATCATGACCTGAGCCAAAGGCAAATGCTCAACCACTGAGCCACCCAGGCATCCCAATTTTTAGCATTTCTTATTTATTTCTACATACTTCCTAAGGTTATAAATTTCTAGGCATGACTTAAGTAAGCTGCATATTATTTTTTTTAAATGATTATTTATTTATTTATTTATTTATTTATTTATTTATTTATTTATTTGAGAGACAGAAAGAGCACAGGCAGTGGGAGTGGCAGAAGCAGGCCCCCCACTGAGGAGGGAGCCCGACTCAGGGCTCCATCCCAGGACTCTGGGACCATGACCTGAGCCAAAGTCAGATGCTTCACCTGCTGAGCCACCCAGGTGCCCCTGCATCTCAAGTTTTGATATATTAAATTTTCATGATCAGTTAAAAATATTTTTATAGTAATTTTATAGTAATTTCCAAGCATGGCCATTTCTGAAATTAATTTAAAAAATGTTTCCAGCTTAATTTTGTTATTTTGGTTATGTGTTGCTTTTGACAAAGTACCCCCCAAACAGTGTCTTAAAATGACAACAGCCAATGGCATTGATTTTGCTCATGACTCCAAGTTTGGGTGGAGCTTAGTAGGCGGGACTCAGAGGCTGGGGCTGAATCATCTCAAGGTCCATCCTGTCTGCCACTGGGGGCTCTCAGGCAGAACAGGACCCCTGCATGTGCCCTGAGCTTCCTCATAGAATCATGGCTGGTTTTACCAGTGAGATCTTTCTGAGAGAGAGCCAGGTGAAAGTGGTGTTACCTTTTAAACTCTGCCTCAGGTGTCCCCTAGCATCAGTTCCACTGGCCACAAAGACCCACCAGGTTCAAAAACAGGGAATTAGGTTCCTCTCTCAATGGGAAATGCCAAGGTTCTGAAAAATTCTGGAAAAGAACTAGCGTTGCAGCCATTTTTGGAAAATACAATCTATTGTATTCATTGTAGTCAGACGATATAGTCTGCATGATATCAGTCCTTTCGCATTTTTTTTTAGACTTTATAGATTAAGTTTTGGGAGCATTTGAGAAGGATATGTACCCTATAGTCATAAGAAGTAATAAAATGTCAGTCAATTTCGTTCCTTATGTTGATCAATATCTGAACTGATTTTCTGTCTGATTGTTCTAATATGTTACGATCTCCCATTATGATCATAGGTTTCTCTATTTTTCTTTGTTTATTTGAAAGGTTTTGCTTTATGTATTTTGCAACTATTTTATTAGGTGCATAAAAATTTAGACTTGTTACATATTCCTGATAAATGGATTGTTTTGTCAGCATGAAGTGGTTCTCTTTATCTCTAGTAATGCTTTTTGTTTTAAAGTTTTTTTTTCTAACGTTACTATAGCAGCTTTCCTTCGGTTAGCATTTTATGCTATCTTATCTGTCCTGGGACCTTCAATCTTTCCAGATGCTTGTGTCAGGGGTATATTTCCCACCCTCCCACCCCATCCCAGTGATAATTCCAGGTTACTTACTTTGAGTAACTTATTAAGGTTATTTATTAAGTACAAATAATTTAAACAAACCCATCCAGAAGAGTGAACTAAAAGGACACATTTTACTAGATTTTTATGTATTTTTTAAAATTTATTTTTATTTATTTATTTTAGTTTTTTATTTTTAAAGAGAAAAAAAGAACCGGGCACGTCTCCTCTTTTCTGGCTGCTTGGTATTATGCTTGTTTGTAGAACAGCCTTGAGGGAAAACAAATGATTTTTCCTTGCTGACACTTCACAGAAGGAAAGTGATTCAAAGATCATCTATGTCTACAGACAGATGGGGACTCCTGGCTCTGGGTGCCCCCTGGGACCCTGTGAAGCTTGGAGGCGAGAAATTGTACCAGGATGGAGACAGAGATGGAGACGGAAGGGAAGCTCCTCCAGGACAAGGAGGCTGAACTTCAGAAGGACTCACAGGAGCCAGAACTCTCAAGCCAGGCCAGTATCCTGAGGTGTGAGCCGTCCACTCCAGCCCGAACCCCAGGGCCTCCTCTTGTGGAAATGACCTACATGTCGGGTTTCCAGGGACTCTCTTATAGGAACGCTCTTTTGTGGTTAGATTCGAGGTAAAAGGCCCAGCTTAAAGTTTCCCTCCCAGCAAATTCATCCAAACCTTGTGAGTGGAAGAGGCTGTTGAAAATGTGTCAAGAATGATAAAGCTCAGCCAAAAAATGGGAACCTGAGAGAGTTCTCCTATATTGATGGAGACAATGAGGAAAATGAGGATGTGAATGGGGTGGGGATTGCCTGCCTTGAACCACTGCCACGTGCAAATGACCTGTCCCATGGGACTCCTTGCTGCCAGGTATGTGCTCTGCCAAGTGATTTATGAAGACCGGCCTGACGGCGAGTACATGAATCCCTCTAACCAGACTCAAAAAAGATCCAAGGTCTAGGAAAAGTATTCCCTCTAAACCAGAGGTTCTCGATGGGAGGTGGTAGGGCCTCCTGGGGACATGTGGTCACGTCCAGGGACACTGCTGGCCGTCACAACTGGGGTTGCTGCCCACATTTGGCATCCAGTGACCGGGGACCCCAGCATGGGAAGTCATGCAGCCCCACTGGGAGGAGGGCCGTGGCTGGGGACCCTGCTTTCAGTGAATCTTTCAGGAAAAGCAGAGTAGCAATATGAATTTTGGCAGGAAGAAATATAGAGGGTTTTATAGTTTTGTGTAAAAATATGTTTATTATCAAGGAAAGAGCTCCCCTCCCCCACTGAACTACCTCCTCTCAGAGTCTCTTGGAACTCAAAAATCATGGTTGCTCGTCTACCGTGATGATTTAAGGCAAAAGGAGAATTAATTGGTTTAAATGTTCCAACTTGAAGGAGAGTTTTGGTTGATGGATGCACATCTGCCACACAGAAGGCGCTTAATAAATATTTGTAGGATAAATGAAGGTGTGCAATCCTGGCTGGCATGGGGAAAAGGCAGGAGTGTGAGATCCAACTCCCAATGGGGACCAGTAACCCTCCCTGCTCCCACAGCTGGACAGCGGGGTGCCAGCCCTCCCATGGGAGGATGCGGCAGGCCTGGAAAACCCTCTCCAAGCTCCACAGCTCCCAACTTCAGAGCAATAATTAAAAAATGCTCTCTGGAGTAGGAATTTTTATATTAATGTATTTCAGCACAAGTGCTTCCCTCTGTTAAGTGTCTTTTACAAAAGTGTGTCATCCTTCCTCATAGAAAGTATTCTTAGGACATGGTAGTTAGACCCTCTGCCTAGGGTTGTAAAATCTCACAGGCCAGCTGATATCCAGGGCTCTGGTCGGGAGAGGAGGGCAGATGGCTAAGATGCAAATGCAGGCAGGTCGTAAAATCCAGTGTGTGTGTGTCTGCGTGCATGCACATGTATGCACACATGAGTGTGCATGGATGCTGCACGCGTGTGTACACACCTGTGCATGTGTGTGTGTATGCAGGTCATAAAGAAATGCAAATTATGATCCAAAGGTTCACTACATGGGTGGTGTGGTTAATGTGCATGCGTGTTCATGCATGTGCACGTGTGAAGGGGAGAGCTTCCCCTTCTAGGTGGCTGATGTGGGATCGTGCCAACCTGGAACCCTGTGGCCACGTGGAGAAGGCTCATTTGCAGAGGGAGGGACAGAGAAGGAGGGAGACAGAAATGCCCCATAGCCTCTGCTTGGTCTCTGGACCCCAGCTCCCCGCTGCTGGAAACTTCCTTCCTGGGGTAAGCTGCTTTGCCTTGTCTCCACCTCTTGTAATGGAAAGTTCTGGCCAATAGACCTTTCCAGCAGATCCGTACTTCCTGAGGATCTTGACGTTCACCAAGTCCTTACATGGGTGAGCTCAGACATTTGTAAGACGTGAGTGTTTAGATAGCGAACCAATTTCAGGTTGTTCGAGACAGGAAGCCGTGGGACAACTATCGGTCGATGAGTCCCGGATGTGACCGCTTCTGTGAAGCGTGCCACATAGCCGGATGGTTTCACCATAATGTGTGAGTCCTTGCTGGGGGCAAGCCAGTGCTGGGGCCGTACTGAGGCTGCGCTGTTGCAGTGCAGGGAGCACCTGCCATCCGCCTCTCCATGGGCTTGGGCCTCTCCCAGCTGTGGCCGGGTCCAGAGAGGGAGCTTCCAGGAGGAGCTGGCGTTCCAGGAGCATCTGGTGAGGGCTGCCCGGGTTTCGGCTGAGGGAGGAAGCGGCCAGAGCCCACCCCGCTCTGGGGAGATGGACAGAGACCCCACCACCCCAAGGAAAGAGGGTCCCAGACTTCAGGGTCATGTTTTATTGCTGCCACACGTGAGCTCCTAAGACCTCTTCAAGCCAGGAATGTAGCTTCGTGCAAAAATTCCTAAGGAAGAACACACTTCTGTCCTTTGTGTCGGGGGACAGTGGGGACCAGCTCTGCAGTGCTAGGAGTGCATGGTGACCTCTGGAGTGCACCAGGAAACCTGGAGCTCTCCAGATCTTTACACCGCCCAGCCTTCAAGCTGGCTCCCTGCTGCCACTGAGAGAGAGTGCCGTCCAACTGTGAAAGCACTAAAAAAAAAAAAAAAAAAAAAAAAAAAAAAAAAAAAAAAAAAACCCAAGGCAAAAGTCATGAAACATAAATACAAACCTTTCTAAAAGACACAATTTGGTGGCATCTCACACATTCACCATGTTCCAGGACTACCTTCTGTGTCTGGCTCCGGAACAGCCATATCACCCCTCCCCTCCCTGGGAACCACCCCTCGGCCTCTCCTCTCCAGGGACTGGCTGGTTCTGGACACTTCGTTTGCAAGGAATCATAGAGCACGTGGCCTCTGTGTCTGCTTTCCTGCCCTGGCATCGTGTTTCCAGGCTCGTCCACGGCTGAGTGATGCTCTGCTGGATGGGCAGGTCCTGTTGTGTTTATCCATCTGCCCGTGGAGGGACATCTGGATCGTTTTCAAATTTTGGCCATTGTGAATTGTGCTGCTCTGAAGGATTGTGTGGAGGTTTTTGTTCGAATGTCTGTTTTCAATTATTTTGGGAAAGCACTTGAGAGAGAGAGAGAGAGAGAGAGAGAGAGAGGTCTGTCTGTCGTCAGCTCCAAGAATGTTTCTCTGAGGCAGCCCCAGGTTGGGACCAGCATGTGTCCTGGAGAGAAAACTGTAAGCTGAATGCTCCTTGCACCCGGGACCAGGCCACATTTGTGGGAAGAGGCAGCTGGAACCTCCTGCAACATGTTTCAAGGGATCAGTTCTGTTTGGCTGGAGGTGCCCGGAGAAGCCAAGGCTGCTGTCCCATCTCTGCAGTGGGCTGGCGTCATGGGGCAGAGCTGGCCCCAGCATGGACATGGGCTGGGGGTCTGCATGATTTGGGCTGTCCCAGGTTGGCTCCTGGGTGACCATAGGCCCCTCTGGGGGTATCGGGGGGGCAGATCACGGAAATCAAACGTCCAGCAGCTCAGAGGCCATTGGGACCATTGGGACCCTCATGGGAGCAGAGACAGTCCCTGTGAGGATAGGCCTGCTGCTGGCCCTGAACCCAGAAGGCCTTGTGGGCTGGCAGGTGGTCACGCCCGTGGTGCCAGGGCCTGGCTGCTGAAGAGAGGCAGGGGAGCCTGTCCTGTGCTGTGGGGATGTCGAGGCTCGTGTAGGCAAGTGGGGCAGGTGGACTCATGCTTCACCCACATCTTTGCCAAAGGTGCTAGGTACCAGGCAGGCTCTGGGGTCCGTCTACTGGCCTGTATTCCCAGGGTTGAAGCTCTGAGGAAGGGCCTTGTGGGGACATGGCTGGGGGGTGGCATCCCTCTACCAGCAAGAGAGGCTTCACCAGAAACCAAACTCACCAGCCCCCTGATCTGGGACTTTCTGGCCTCTGGAATGGAGAAAATCAAGTTCTGTAGTTTTAGCTGCCCCATCTGTGGGGTCTTTTATGGTACAACATGAGTTAATGGGCCCCTTCCCCACTGGTGGCTGGGAGAGCCCTGGGCCCCTCAGGTGAACCCAGGGTGATTTCCCTGAGACTGAGAGGGACTGGAGCTGGGCAAGGGGGAGGCCAGGGTCCCATCCATATTTATTTAATGTTCTTTTTTTTTTTTTTTTTTTAAGATTTTACTTAATTTATCCATGAGAGACACACACACACAGAGAGGCAGAGACACAGGCAGAGGGAAAAGTAGGCTCCCCGTGGAGAGCCCGATGCGGGACTTGATCTTGGGACCCCGGGATCACAACCTGAACCAAAGGGAGATGCTCAACCACTGAGCCACCCAGGCTCCCCTAACATTTGACATTTTGCCCAGAGTGGATACTTTTGCATTACCTTTGATTTAAAAATTACATTAAACATATTTTAAAAATCTTGATGACTGAGTTTTCTGGTGTTTTAAATGATTCTGTGCTCAAGGCCAGAGCCTCACTGGCCTGACCTCATTCAGCCCCACCTCTGACGTTCCCTCCCGGTCCTGCAGCTCTGGGCATCAGCCAACAACATGATACTAACTTCAGGTGGACACATGTCATGATTCGATGTGGGTACGTACGGCAAAATGACCAGGACCCTACCTCTTGTTACCACCTGCCGCTTCACATCCTTACACAACGTTTTATTCTCTTTGTGGCTTTCACATTTGCAGTGGGGTCTGATTCACGGTGGCTGTGACGCCCCAGGACCTGTTTGTCCCGGCTTGAACCTCTGACTCCCTGCGCCTGTTTTTCCAAGCCCCCCACCTGCACCCTAGCCGCCTCTTGCAGGGGTGCCGCTCCACCCTCACCTCGCCCAGGATGCTCAGGGGGGTGCGCGTTCAGCAGGGGGCACTCACGCCTCCTCGGAGCGGGTGCAATGGGCGGGGTGGCTGTTGCTTCAGGGCTTGAAAAATCCAGCTCCAAGTAAGTGGAGCAAGAAACACCTCCTTCCCACGCTTGCCGCGTGGACCAGATGCTTCTCGTTTCATAAAAGCGCCTTTGCAGTCTTTCCTGTTCGTGTCCTTGCCCCTGGTGGGCCAGCGGGGTCTTCGGCCCCTCCTGCTCCACGCAGCCCACGCAGCAACACCCTCCCCCCCTCCAAGGGTCGCATACGTCCTGACTCGAAGACCACTGTTGTAAAGAAAATGCAAAGTGGCTCACGAGTAACGTGATAGATCGCACCCTGGTATTGACAACTCAGATATTTTGGCTGAATAGAATCCATTCCCAGAATTCCCATTCCCTGTTCTTCTTGCCTATTGATTGATTGATTGTATTTTTAAAGATTTTTTTTTTTTTTTTTATTCATGAGAGATACAGTGAGGGAGGCAGAGACACAGGCAGAGGGAGAAGCAGGCTCCCCACAGGGAGCTTGATGCGGGACTCGATCCCAGCACCGGGGATCACTCCCTGAGCTGAAGGCAGATGCTCAACCGCTGAGCTACCCGGGCGTCTTGCCTATTTAAGTGTGGTTCCAGTCCCTCTCCGCGGGACGGTGCTGCACGGAGACCCGGGTGCTGCGGACACTGTGTTCTCTATGCCTCGCAGAGTCAGGGTGCTGGTGCCCCCCGTCCCCCCAGAGCTGGGACCCCTAGTCCCTGTGGGTGTGGCTCTGCCCCACTCTCTGCCTCCCTCGGGGCTCTGGTCCCAGAGCAGCACCCTAGGGGGCAGGATGCCTCGATGTGCTCCCTACCCCCTGTGGTGGAGGCAGGTCCCAGGATGCAGGGTGACCTCAGTCAACCCGATTGGTGTCCTTATAGGAAGAGGCCGGGACACAGAAGCGCAGAGGGATGGCCGCGTGTAGGACACAGCCAGCTGCAAGCCCAGGAGGGAGGCACTCTTTGCCCTGTGCCCCAGGCAGTCCTCCCTCCAGGTTTGATGGTGCCGGGCAGCCGGCGGCCGGGAGGGAGCTACAAGGCAGCCTGGGTGCAGCCGCTGACTCCGGGGGCCCTGCTCGCTCTGGGCTCATACAGGTGCCCGAGGCTCAGCGGGGCTCTGGGCACGCTCCCAGTCCAGCAGGGGACCCGGTGAGCAGCAGGAGGACGCAGCAACCATGACTGGGCAGGCCTCGGGGTGCACTGCATGGGGGGAGAGCAGGGGCGCCTGCTCCAGCCTGGAGGCCAGCAAGAGAGCCAGCGCATACATGCGAGAGGGGACACCCACCCAAAGGGAGCTCTTAGGGGGCAGAAGGGCAGGAGGCAGGGCTTCCAGGTGGTCAGGTGTGCGGGGAGGAGGGCTGGGCCAGAGTGTCGAGGGAGTGGGTGGGCCCGGGCTCAAGCTGGTGAGGATTTCTATCTCGGCTAACACCTGCTGCCCACGTGGGACGTGCGAGACCCGGGCAGCCCTCACTGCCAGCACCTCTTTCCATCCTCAGCCTTGGCACTACAGCTCAACATCAGGGGCCTGGGGTGGGGTGCTGAGGGGGGCCAGCTTCCTGGGGGGACGGGGAGCCAGGGAGGGAGGTCCCGTGGGCAGCAGGTGCCCATGCAGGACCTTTCAGCCACAGGGAGGTGGCGCAGCAAGGTGGACAGGACGGGGCTCTCAGACCCTGCGCTGGCCGGCTGCTCCCTCAGGGTACCGCCACCTTGCCCCCACCCACACTCTGCCCAAAACCCCCAGAGCCCCCCGCTGCAGCTGCACCTGAGCTGACAAATAAAGCTCCCTCCCTCTCAGCTCTGGAGACCCTGGGGAGGCCCATGTGGGCAGGATTGGGGGAAAGAAATCCTGGGGAGGAGGAGAGGCAGGGGCTGGAGACAGGTGACCTGTAACGTCCTTGTGGCTTTCTGGGGGTGGGACCCTGAGGGGGGAGGGGAGCACGGAGCACTTGCCACCTGCCCCCTGCCCCCCAGGAGGGCACTGTCAGAGGCAGCCTGCTGCTGAAAAGCTTCTGGCAACACCTGGCCATCTGCTCTGCTCGGGAGAGGAGCACCCAGTCCCGAAGAACCTGCCTTGTCTGACCCCAGGCCTATTTCCAGAACTTTCTCAGCAATGGGGAGACAAGCCTGGGGCTTTGTGGAGACCTCTCAGGGCACTGGGGTCCCCAGAGGCGAGGCTGATTGGAAGAGTTATTGGTCTGCCCCTGGTGGCAGCTCAGAGCACACGAGGGTATCCCCGCATCCTGGAGGCAGGAGTCCTAGACGGAGGGTATGGGCAGGGCTGGTTCCTCCCGAGGCCTCCTTCCTGGGCTCGCGGACGGCTGTGTCCTCCCGGTGTCCACACACAGGCATCCCTCTGCGCTTCTGTGTCCTGGTCTCTTCCTATAAGGACACTAATCAGGTTGAATGATGTCACTCTAGTGACCTCAGTTTACCTTGAGCACCTCTGTCAAGACCCTGTCTCCACACAGTGACATCCTAACAGGCTGGGGGTCAGGACTTCCACATGAATGGGGGGTGCTCAGGTCGACCTGTAACAGGAGGTGGGTTGCAGGCCAGCAGGGGTGGGGGACCCGGAAGGGGGCATGTGGGCAGAGCTGGCCCAACAGGAGCTGTCCCCCGTGGCCACACAAGGTGTGGAGAGGGAGGCCCAGTTTTGGAGCTGTCCGTCAGGGAGGGAGGGGCACCGTCCCTTGGCTGGTTGGTCAAAGCTCGTCCCTCCTCCTGGTTGGCCCCGAGTCCTGGAAGCCGACCCTGGCCCCGCAATGTGGCACTTTGCCAGTCTGGGTGGGGCAGAAGGCTGTTGAGTCTCAGCACAGCCCAGCCCAGGGCAGAGCCGAGCCACTGTGGGTCTTAGGGAGGAGGGTGGCCCTGGGTGGCGGGTTGGATGGAGTCCTCGGGCTCCTCCCTCCTGCCAGGATCAGCCCAGGCCTCGGTGTGCCTGCTGCTCCGCTGCCAGCCTGGCGGCTCCAGCCCCACCCCGGCCCCTGCTGCATGTGGGGAGCACTCTCAGCATCACTCAGGGGGTCCCTTCCTGCTGCAGAGGGGGCAGCTGGGCCCCAGAGGGAGTGTGTCCCCCAAGGGGGCCCAGAGTCTGGATGGCGGGCCAGACGCCCAGCATGCCCGGCACGCCTGACCCCCGAAACCCAGCGGAGCCCTCCTGGCGTCCTCACACAGCTCCTCCCTCGGCAGGGGCAGCGACAGCAGTGATAACAGTGGGGAGGACCGTGGGAAGCTCCCCGAAGCAGGAGCAGGTGCGAGTGTCCGTCGGGGTAGGTGGAAACCCATCGCCCAGTGAGCAAACTGGCTCTGAAGGCGCCATCCCCACCCGTGGGAGAATCTTAATCGTGCTGGTTCACGGTGACTGTGTCTCTTCAGGACTTCTCCTGGCCCCTCTCGGGAGACATCAAGGTTCTTCCTTCCACATCGCCCTTGCACTTGTCCTGGGGGTGCGCAGCTTCTGGGGGCCTGGTGGCACCCGAGTCTTGGTGGTGGGCTAGGTCAGTCCTCAGCTGCACCCCCCTGCCCCCTGCCTCTGCCGGGAACAGTTCCTCTGCTGTCCCCTCCGGCTCTGGGCTCCTGCCAAGTTCTCCCTGGAGAGTGTGCTCCATTGCATCTGAGCCCAAGTCCAGATGGCACATGGACACAAGTGTCACCTGCCAGGAACCTGATATCTGCTTAGGGTTAAAATGTGGCACAGAAGTTAACCGGCTGCCCCATCGCTTGCTCTCTCATGCTGTGTGTCTTTTCCAGCTTTTCCCAGTCTAGCTTGGTGTCCACGGCTGAGGACCAGGCTGCAGGGGAGAGGCTGGCCCGAGGCCACAGGATGACCTGGTGGCAGTGCCTTCTCCCTCCAGATGCCCGTTTACACGACAGACGTGCCTTCACGGGAGTCCTTCAGCTGAGAAGGGAAGTCGGGGTGGGAGGGGGCTCTGGGGGCCTTCTGTCTGTCAACCGTGCTCCATGTCCCCCCTCCCAGCCTGTGGGAAGACGGCCAGCCCATCTCTGTTTCTGGAAAGTCCATTTAGGGGAGCGTCTGGTTCTGACCCATACGTGGACATGGGTGTGAGCAGCTTCATTACGTTAGATTCCCTGTCCCTGGGTGGGCTGCACAGAACGGAGATCCTGCCGTTGGACAGGTCCACACTTGGCTCTTTCTTGTGCTCAGTGTGGCCAGGGGTTGGGGGACGAGGATGTCACAGAACAGCTCAGGCCCAGACGGACCAGCTGTGAGCCCCCTTCTGTCGGACAGTCCCGAGCGTCCTACTCAGAACACCTGCTCAGGGAGGCCAGTCTGCAAGCCCTGGAGAAAAGAGCTCCAGTCACATCAATCTGGGGAGGGTCACTCTGCACGACGTCCCCTGTGCTTCCTGGCTGACAGCACATTTCTGCACTTCGGGAGTTGCTGTGGGGGCCAAACATGGACTTTCTGGTGTGTCTGCCCCAAGGGATGTTTCCTGGGAAGCCCTGGGAGGGAGCCCACTCTGAAAATGCCGTCTCTGGTGGGCCTTGCCCACCCTCTGTCTCTCGAAGACAGTTGCCCATCAGGATGGGACCCACCTCCTAGAAGAAGGAAGGAGGTTTGGCCCCAGGGGAGGGGGGTGGGCAGCCCACCCTAAGTACCGGCCAGTGTTCTCAGAGGGGTCCTGGCTGTCTACTGCCCAGCACTCCTGCCCTGGACTGTCCCCTCGGTCACCTCTCCCACCAGATTTTGAGCACACACTGGGAATGTGATCTCCGGTCTCGACCCCTGCGGTGGGCAACCTCACAGCCCCCAACTTCAGAAGGGACAGTCCCCTTAGGCTGGGGCCAGGCCTGGCAAGTGAAGTCTGTTGAAGTCACACAGGGAGTGGCCTCGGAAGGTGATCAGTTCTATCCAGCTCCAAACTGCACACTTTTTCCCTACAGTCCAACAGGAGCTTGACATGATGAAAGTCTGATCCCCAGAGTGGGACTTGTTTGGGTCACGTGCTTCCCAGTGTGTAGGGACATGGCTGTGGGCCTGGGGGAGCCACAAGGCCGAATGCTGGTGATGAGGCCACAGTTTGCAGAGCTCGGTGGTCTGGGCCCCGGGGCCCACAGAATAGGATCTAGTGCTCAAATAGGAGAACTCAATAGGATCCAGTTAGCAAAACTGTGTGTCCAATGGAGGCGCTCCCTGGAGGGCTGTGTGCAGTGGTGGTAGCTGGATGGGGCTCCTCTGGCAACAGGAAGCCCCAGCCTGGGCATCGGCCCATCCTGGGCTCAGGGCAGGCTGTCACCTGCATGAATCCTCGCAAAGCCTGGTGGCCTCTGTACTTCTGAGCTGGCCCTGGAAACTGTTCAGCTGTCTCTGGGGCAGCTGCCCGTTGGGCAGTGGCTTTGGAGGTGGCTGGAGTGTGGCTGGGGTAACTCCTCCCAGCTGGGGTCAGGGCCCATCCCCAGCAGTGTGGGGCTGTGAGTTTGGGGGCCTGCTAGTGTCCTGCTGAGGGGTTGGATGAGGGGTCCTGCGCCCTGCATGTTGTGTGGTGGGCTCTCACGTGGTATGGGCCATCTCCCTGGGTGCCTGGCCCGCCCTGCTTCTGGTGAGGTTGCCTCCCTCCGAGGCTCAGTGCCCCGCATCCAGCCCAAAGCAGCCTGAGGTGCTTGCCCATGGCTGGATGCTGGCAAATGGCTCAGAGGTCAGGGCAGCCCCAATATTGGGGCCAAGTCCTGGGGCTGAGCAGACCTGATGGCAGGGGTCATCCCATCTAGTACCTGAGAGGGCTAGGGGGGTCACATGGGGGCAGAGCACCTAGGACCACCATGGGAGAGTGAGCACATATCTGGGCATGGGGTGCTATTGATAATAATCCTGGGATCCTTCCCTGTGGCTGCTCCTCTTTCCTGTGGCTGTTCCCCTTCTCCGTGGCTGCTCCCCTTCCCCATGGCTGCTCCCTTTCCCCGTGGCCACTCCCCTTCCCCGTGGCCACTCCCCTTCCTCGTGGCCGCTCCCCTTCCCCGTGGCTGTTCCCCTTCCCCATGGTTGCTCCCCTTCCCTGTGGCCGCTCCCCTTCCCCGTGGCTGCTCCCTTCCCCATGGCTGCCCAGGAGCACAGGCTTTCTTGCTCATGGTCCCAGCTTCCCCCACGGCTTCCCAGCGTGACTCCTGGTCCTACTCAGGGACTGGAGGAAGGCCCCCATCTCCTCCTCCCAGGTGAGTGAGCCCTGCTACTCCTCCACTGGGAACACAGGGAAACTGGGCAGCAGGGTCCAGTGGGATGCACCTACGGGGGGGGTGCTGGGTCTCTGCTACCGCTGCTGGTGGACCCGCAGGAACAGTGCACAGGCTCCTCCCCAAGGGTGTCCCAGCAGAACCCCACTCCCACATTCCACCAGGCACCTTCCTGTGGGCTGGCTCATGCCAAACACAGCTTCTTTCATGGTTTCTATACGTGACTCATCCTCTGCTTTCCTGCTGGGTGTGTGGAGGTAGGTGCCGGGGCTCCGGCACGGACAGTGGAGCAGGGCCCTCACCCTGGGGTCTCTATCAAGTCAGAGAGAATGACAACGGCAAGGGGTAGGGTTGTGAGGCTATGGTGGCCCCACGCAGTCACCCTGCACCTCTGAGTGCCTCCCCCAGGCCACCTGAGACCACAGAGCCACCTGATGGCCCCAGCCCCACCTACAGGCCCCTTCTTCCTCTAGAAAGCTCTCCTGCAGCTCCTGCCCTGACCTGGGGTCCCCTCTGCTCTCCCCTCATCCCACACTCGCCCAGTCACCAGGCCCACTGTGCCTACCTATGGCCCCAGGTTGTGCCCCACTAGCTGTGGATGCTGTGACAGTCCCCTCCCCTGGTAGCCAGAATCCTCTCCCTAGCTCATCAGTCTGGCCTTGTCCACTTCTGCTGAGAACCCTGAAGCTCCCCACCCTTAAGCCCCCCGGAGTGACTTGCAGACTGCTCTCTGCTTACTCCTGTGATGCTGGACCACTTGTCCTGCCCCTGATCTGTGCAGCCCACGCAGCCAGTGTGTCCTCCGCCCCACAGACCTGACCTGGAAGAGATACATTCCTCCTTGGGGCTCCCATGGGGCTCTAGGAGTGTGTGGGCCAGGGTGACACACACATCTATCTCCCCCAAACTGGTGCTCTGTGAGCAAGGCCACCTAGTCTGGTCCCTGGTGGAGTCCCTGGCACCCTGGGTACTTGGTAAAATGGCTTGAATGAGTATGTGAATGATGACTCTGGGGCCCCTGGGCCCTAAAATGCCAGATTCATGGCTGCTGTGGGTGGGGGACTCCCAACCTCCACCACCCGTGAGGCTGCTCCACCTTGCCTCTGCCCCAGGCGTCCCCTTCAGACCTCTGCCCTCCTGCCTCCAGAATCTGCAGCTGGGCCCCCAGCCCCTGTATGGGGCACTGGGGAGTGCTGGTCTGGCCGCTGCCCTGATGGCTGGTGACCGGTGAGCCTGCCATTGTCCACGAGAGGGCGCTGACAGCCCGCCCATGGAGGCTGGGAGGCTGGGTGGCGCAGGGAAGGGGCGGGAGGAGCCTGAGCAGGTTCTCGGGGCCTGAGCGGGATGTGCAGGTATGCGCTTGTCTACACAGATATGGGGGTCTGAGGGCGGTGGGCCAGGGCAGCCAAGGTGGTCCATGATGGGCGCAGGTCAGGAGTGGGGTGGGCCCGGGGCAGGCGGCCCCCTCGGCACTGCCCTCTGCATGGCTTTAGTCAGGGACCCCACCGGCCTCCGTGCTCTGTGCGTGGGCCTGTGCTCCCTGGGCTCTGCCTCTGCCCCGCATCCCTCAGCCCCAGCACTCAGGGGCACGGCCCTGCTGCTTGTGGAAACCCCAGTTCCTGGGCCCTGGGGACCCTGCATCTGTGTTTGGGGCTCTCCTGGGAAGACTTGCGGCCACTCCTGGACATCCTACCAGGTCCCCGAGCCATCTGATCCCCGGGGATGCGGGGTGTCAGGCAGGGGAGGCAGTGGGAGCAGGGTCGAGGTTTAGCGGTGGTTGACCTGGGGCACAGAGACTGGCATCTGGAGGTGGTCCAGGCTGAGAAGTGCTGGTGGTGGGTGGGGTGGAGGAGGCTAGGGGGCACAGGGGCATCATTCCCAAGCCGAGTCTAAAGTCCTCCAGGAGCAAAGGAAACCCGAGGATGAGGGTGCAGAGGAGGTCCAGGGTGTGGGTCGGAGCGAGTCTGTGGGTGAGACAGACAGTGGGGTCCTCCTGGAAGCAGGTGCGGGGGCAGGTCGGGAGCCGGCACTGGATGTGGGGGCACCCAGGAGATGGGCCTGGGGTCACAGACTCTGGGGCAGCTCAGGGCCCCACGGTGCAGAAGGCCCAAGGTGGATGGCGGGTGAAGCACTCAGCACGCTGTCAAGCTGAGCACTTGGGAGGGGCCACCACCTGGGGGGTGGGCAGGGATGGGTCCTCGCCCTCCACCACCAACCTGTCCCCAGGGTGCGCCCCTAGCACATCTGTCCTCTTGTCCCTGGTCACACTGCCACTTAGTCTAGGTCAAGGGTGTCTGCGTCCCCCTACACCTGGTCCCTTCCTGGTGCAGCAGCCGCTGCGCTCCCCTGGCCACAGGCCACTCCGAGACCCCATCCTGGCTGTCGCCCCCATCCTGGCTGTCGCCGCCCAGTGTCTGCCTGCACCATGTCCATGTGCCTCGGCCCTCCCTGTGCCTGCTGGCCTCTCCGGCCTCCGGGGCTCGTGCTGTCTCTCTGTCACTCTCCTGGGGGCAGTTTCTCGGCCTCAGGATGGGCTTAGATCCAGGCCCATCTGCTTTGCCCGTACCTGGCATTTCTCCCTGTGGCCTCCATGTAATTACAGAGTTGTGCATGCGCTCCCCGTGCTGGCTGCCCCCCTGCCCCTGATGCAGTCTACGGGGTGGGGGTGGGGCCGTCTGCTCTACCCAGCCCCAGCCCAGCCCCCAGCCCCAGCCCCCAGCCCCAGCCCCCAGGCCCTAGCTCCCAGCCCTCAGCCCCAGTCCCCAGGTCCCCCAGCCCACAGGCCCCCCCGGCCCCCAGCCCCAGCCCCCAGGACTCCCAGCCTCCAGCCCCTAGCCCCCAGGCCCCAACCCCCAGCCCTCAGCCCCCAGTCTCTGGCTCCCAGCCCCAGTCCCAACCCTGGACGAGGTCTGTAGGCCCACAGAAAGATCTGTTGAACGAATGAACGGAGAAGCTCCCAGCGCGGTCAGCTCTCTGAGCCTCAGTGTCCCCACCTGTGAAGCTATGAGAATGTCATTTGTTGTGAGGGCCGAACAGTGATCCGGGTGGAGGCTTATGGCAGTGCCTGACCCTCAGTGCTCAGCAGCGTGGCCGCTGCCACCGTGACCTCTCCCACCGCCAGCACCGGCTCCCGCCATGGCCCGAGCTAGGAGTGCTGACCACGTGCCAGCTACTCGCTGGGCTGTCCTGGGGACGAGGCACCTCTAGGAGGCGGGGAGGGCCATCCCACAGTGTGAGCCCTCGTGGCCGTGGGCAGAGTGGGGACAGAGCTCCTGGGAGGGGCTGAGGGCCCCCGCTGGGATGGGCCCTGGCCCCGCCCCACGTGTCCCTGCTCTGTGCTTGAGCCAGAAGTGTGTCGCTCCCTAAAAACTGACTTGGCACCGGGCAAGCTAGAATAAGACAGCGCCTGCCTTCCCCACTGGGCTGGATTCCTTCCGAATGGAAGACAAATGCATTTTAATTTGTTCCAACTTGACACAACTTCCACCCCACCCCCACCTTGAGAAATTGGGTCACCAAGCAAAGAAGTCCTTAGCTGGCTCAAACTCACAATTTTTTCCCCCATGAAATGGCCCTTGTGCCTTTTATTACACAGAAGGCTCCTGTGGGGCTGACCCTCTGGACACTTGGTCCTGGGCTCAGAGAGTTCTAGAAATGGATGGGCTTTGGGGAGCTGTAGGGCAGCTCAGGAGCTCGTTACCCCGGGAGCTGGAAGAGGCCTCAGACAGGGCTTCACCTCTGCTCGTGCACTTAAGGGGAGTGGAGGACGGGGTGCAGAGCAGGGGCTCACCCCGGGTCCCTGGGTGTGGTGTCGCTTCCGGTGCGAGGTGCTTGGTCAGGAGGCTTCGGTGCCAGGGCTGGGAGTGGCTCTCGCCTCCTTTTCCTCATCACACCTTAATGAAGACAGGGCTGCTGGGGCCTGGGGGTCGCGCACGCAGGCTTAGTGACTCCGGGCTCCCACTCGGCCTCCCGGGGCGTGCAGGCCCCGGCCTCTTGCCCTGGCTCCAGGCCTAGGATTATCCCTCGGCTGATGTGCCGTGGTCTCCAGCCACCAGTCGAAGCAGCCATATACCTTTCCGCCCGTTGATCCCCCATCCATCCATCCTTCTGTCCACACTTCTGTCTGTCGGCTGGTCTGCCCACTATCCATCATCCATGTGCTCATCCGGCCCTGCACCCACCCACTCGCCCGCCCACCGCTCCCTCCTCCGTCGCCCCCATCCATCCATCTGTCCCTCTGTCCCCTCGTTCTATAAATGTTTCCCTTGGGCCAGTCACGATGCCACTTCAGGGCCGTGAGCAGGGAGGGAGGGACCCCGGGGGGACAGCCAGGGACCTGCCCTCACAGAGACAGAGGCTGGTGTGGACAGCGAGCCAAGTGGCTGCACCCGGAGGGGTCGGGGAGGGGCCTGGCGGAGTGAGGAGCCATGCCCACGAACCGGAGGGCTTCCCGGAGGACAGACAGCTGCGCGGAGATCCTGGAGGCCCGTCTCCCGGGCCACGCCGGTTCTCCCCACGGCGTCTCCCAGTATGTGTGGAGGAGGCAGCAAGGAGACGTCTGTGTCGCCCGCCCTCACGGGTGGCGCCACCAGCCTGCCCACAAGCCATCTGCCTCTTTCCTCTCCCGGGTGAGTGCGCTGGAGCCCGTGGGCTGCCTGCCTCCTGGCACAGTCGCCAGCTGCTCACGTGGGCCCTGGATCCCACCCCACGGAGCAGGGAGGGGGTCTCTCTTCCCGGTTGGGACGGGGCTGGGCCTGCAGAGCCCAGCGGCACCAGCGGGCTGCTCTTCCCGGGGGCACCGCACTTCACAGTTTAGGAGGTTCGCTTTTGTGACAGTCCGGGGAGAGGGCAAGGCAGTGACTGCGGCGGCCTGATGCAAGTGGAAACTGAGGATCTAGGAGGTTGGCGGCTTGCGGCCAGCACAGAGTCCCCAGGGACAGGCCGGAGGCTTCTTCTCCACGGGATGTGTGATCTGTGCAGCCCGGGCTGGGGGTGGGGCTTGGGGGAGGGCGAGGGGCACAGAGCTTCGGCGGGAGGGTGGCCTGGGGTAGGAGCGATGAGCCCTACCCTCTGGTGAGCTTCTCACACGTGTGTGTGTGTGTGTGTGTGTGTGTGTGTGGTCACAGGGACCCTGCCCGTAGCAGGAGGCCATCACTCAGCACTCAGTGAGGGTCGGCTCAGTCATTCACCACTTGAGCTCCTGCTGTGTACTTGGTCCCGGGTGGCCAGGCTCTAGCAGATTTCTCCCCCTCGGCTCTGTTGCTCTTGGGGGCTGGTCCTTCCTGGTCGTGGTTCCTGTGTATTGTAGGGGGGTGAGCAGCATCCCTAGATGCCAGGACATGGCCGAGTGTCCCTGGTGGTGAGCAGGGTCCCCGTTGAAAACTGCTGGTCTATGGCGGTGAATACCACAGAGCCCCGGCTGCCTTCCTGGAGCTCGCAGGCCGTGGCGGATATGGGAACACTCAGCTCGAGCTGCAGGGGGGCCCCTCAGTGGTCGGGCCTGAGGGCTAGCAGGTGGTGGGGCAGGGAGCTCTGGATACAGGGTCGGGGTGTCTGGAGAACAGAGCCTCTGCTGAGCCGGGGAGGCCAGGGGAGGTGCCAGGGTGTCGTGCACGGTATCCTGCATGTGGAGGTTCCTGAGTCCAGGGGGCAGGGCCTCGCCTTTTCCCTCTCTTGCCAGGTCACCTCTGCTCTGGGATGCCCCTGCCCTGTCTGCACAGGTGGGAGGCTGTGGAGGGGGGCAGCCGACTGCCCAGGGATCACTGAAGGTGGTGATCAGAGGCTCAGACCCAGAGCCTCATTAAAAAGGACACACAGCAGAAAGGCCCTCCCTGGGGAGCGTGATGAGCCTCCCGCCTCACGGCCCGGTCCCCGGATAAGGGCCACTGCCACAGTGGGCGGGCAGCAGGCAGGCTGGTCTGCTGGGCTGGGGTCCACCAGGCCTCAGGGGCATCTCAACACCTCAGGCTCCTCTGAGGAGCCTGGAGGGGTGTGGAGGGGGCAGAGAGAAGTATAAGGCAGGCCCCAGCTGAGAAGGAGCCAGGGGGAGGCTGGGCTGCAGGTCGTGGAGACCAGGGGCCCCTTCTGGTCCTGGTGATGTGATATCCCCTTCTGAGCTGCCGTCCCATCCCTCAGGGCTGTCCAGTGGAGATAGGGCAGGGCCAGCGGACTTTGGGGGACACCGAGCATTGGGGTTGTCCACCGCAGTGGAGACCAGATTGCCTCATTCTGCCTCCCGTCTTCCCTCCCGAGAGGACACAGGGTTTGCACAGGAGGGCTGCTCTGGGATCATGGCCTGGATCCTGGGTGGGGAGCATGGGAGGAAGGAGATGAGGGCAGGACACAGGTCGGGCGCCTGTCTCAGATGCCCCATGTCCTTACGCGCAGAGGGACAGAGGTGGGCAGAGCAGCAACCAGACATGGAGGCAGCGCGGTCGAGGTGCCAGGGGTCGGTGTGGGGGTGGGGCTGGACTCTGAGAGGGGATGGGTTTGGGGCACCGGGCTCTGGAGTTGTGGCAGAAAACTGATTTGGGTCAGTTCAATCTTTTCTAAGTATAAATAAAAGTCAGAATTTCTTCTCTTAATTAATTTTGGCTGTTGGACTGTGAGTCTTTGAGCGTGACTCTAGCCGAGACGGGCTGCCTGGGTCTCACAGCGAGTGTACAGCAGAGGGAAAACCTCGGCCAGGCCCAGGGCCTCCGGGAAGGGCTGCTCGCTTGGGAAGGGAGACACGGGCCTGAGCCACGTCTGCAGGGGGTGCTCTGCTTGGTCTGGGGAGGGCTTTCCTTGGTGGGAGTTGGTGTCTGGCGGGCACCAACACTTGGAAGGAGCTCAGGATTGGGGCCCCCCAAGCTGGGCCCAGCACTGTGTGCATTCAACCCCTGAGTGGGGCCCTGTGCCCCCCAAGCCCCCAGGCCAGAGGGGAGGTCTCCTGCTAAGGCCCCCCTGCTGGCAAGTGGCCTCAGCAGGATTTGAACTCAGCTCTGCCACAGTCCCTGCCCTCCACTAGTGGCCATGCCAGAGCTGTGGGCCGGCCACCCCGTTTCCACCTTCACGGCTGCCCGCCAGGGGTTAGGCAGTCTGCCTCCTCTTCCCCAGCCCCTGCCTAAAGCACCACCCATTGCTCCCTGACCACTCTGTGACCCTGCATGGGTCACCTCTCAACACTCCCATCTCTCACCTTTTCTGAGCCTGCCCTCGTGGCTGGGAAGAAGGCCGAAACCTTCCCAGAGGCCCTGGCTTGCTGCTGGGTGGTGCAGGGGCTTGGGAAGGATATCCTTCCTTGCTGGGTGCCGGGACGGGGGTCCAAGGCAGAAGGAAAGCAGGGCCCTTTGTTCACAATTATGAAGGAGTTCAGCATGCAAGAGCAAGACATGGCCCTGGGTGCAGGGACGCATGGCTGCCTGCCTCCCGGACCTGCCCGGCCCTCGCTCACACTCCCCAGGACGGCCTCTGGGGCCTCTTCCAGGGGTAGAAGGGCAGCACGGGACCCATCCTGCAGTCAGCACGGGCCCCACTGCTCCTGAAACCACACACAAAGGGTTTGGACCAACGGCCATTAGGGTGATGCTCAGTGGACCCACAGGTGGGAAGAAGGGTGGGGCCGGGGCCAACTTTTCCTCTGCCTCACCCACAAGGCTGGGGGTCCCCGCTGTGCTGACACAGGGGCTGAGACATGTGAGGCAGGAGCAGGGTTTGAGTTCACACACATTCAAGCCCGTCTCTGCCACCGAGAGCAGTGGGGCCTTGGGCAAGTCATGGGGGCTCTTGGGACCTCAGGCTTTTCATCAGGGAATCAGAAGCTGGACTGGTCCTGTGTGTTGGGAGGCACTGAGGATGACCCAGGAGCCAGGTTGGGTCAGAGCCCTGGAGCCCTAGAGGTTCAGAGCCAAGTCTGTACGAGGAGGGGGCTGACTTCCAGGCCGCCCCTCCCTCGGCCTCTGCTCCCTCTGTGGTCCCAGCTCCACAGGAGCTCTTCCCCGGACAGGACCTCCTGCTCCTCATGGCTCGATGGTCATATTTATTTTATTCTAGGCTTTGATCTATAAAATGCCTGTGTGTACCCAGAAAAATCTCCAGAAGGTGCTGGCTCCTGCCTCACATTTTAGTAGTGAAATATGGGGTTTAAACATTTTACAGGCTGGCGGTAACATTTTACTAGAGAGACCCATTGGCTGGAGGTCAGTGGCTCGGTGTGTCTCTCCTGGGACTCAGGGAGAGGCAGAGCCAGGGGGATGTGGCTGGCTCCGTGTCCAGAGACAGCCGCCGGGGGCCCCACCCCGCAGACCCGGGAGGGGTGGAGGTTGGGTGGATGACACACAGAAGGGCTGGCTGGGACAGCAGCAAGCTACTCATGATGATGCCTGTGATGAGAATATCACTGTGGGGACCTGGGGTTCCTCCCTGCACCAGGGCAGATGCCCCCCTCCCTTCTCTTTGGGGCTATCAGACCCTTCTCCTGGCCCCTGTCTAGCAGGTGCTGGGCATAGGATGGATGCTCAGCTCCACCATGGGGCTCTGTCTTCATGGTGGGACTGTGTACTCCCTCGCTCTGAGCCTGCCTGGCAGTCGGCTCCTTCCTCTGAGCGGCCTCAGAGACATGGGAGCGGTCCCCTGGTTCACCCTGTGCCATTCACCCTCTCAAGAGCACCAAGAGGTGAGGATGGGCCAGACATCATGTGTGAAGGCACAATTTTCAGGACACTGGACGCTGGGCAACAAAGGACAGTGATTTCTGGGGAGTGGAAGCAAACAGGGGAGCCCCTGACGGTGCCCACTCACACCCTGGATGGAGTTTTCAGGCCGTGACACAGGAGGAGCCTGCCCAAAGCCTTGAGTTGAGGAGGGGGCCCTGCAAGCCCAGGGAGACCAGGGTAGCTGGAGCAGATGAAGCAGAGCCCCGGAGGAGAGAGCACGTCCACAGAGGAGGTTTGCGGGGTCTCGGGGCCTTCATCTGAGTGCCAGTCACTGTGTGTGAGTGACGGCAGCTCCTGGGGCCGAGGAGAAGTCCACCACCTGAAGGATGGGAGCAAACAGCCTTGGGAGCCGACCCAGGGAGGAGCGGGGAAGGAGCGCGCCTTCCCACCAGCCAGACGGAAAGCCTCGCAGTTCCTGAGTCCCCAGGCACGCGCTCAGAAGGGTCTCGCCTCAGTTGCCGGGAATAATTAGACCTGATGGAGCATCGTTCTGGTCCTGCATACGAAAGCTTAAAAGGAAGACCAAAGGGTTCAAAGTGTTTCAAAATAAATGCATCCTGAAACAAAGCTCGAGACTGTGGATATGGATAAAAAGGATTCGGCACCCAAAAAGGTCAACGACACGATGCTGGGGGTTCAACAGGAAATGACCAGGCACACAGGAAGCAGGAAAACGTGACCCCCAAGGAGGAGAACCCCAATCATGAAAACCCCTCCCCATCCAGTGTTAGAGTTGGCGGGTGGGTGTGAAATCCACTGCCGGGATGGCTTTCCAGCCATCCGAAAAGCCAGAGGAGAAGCAGCAGCATCATAAGTAGAGTCATGGAAGCTATGAAAGGCCTGAATCAGACTCCCAGAGACAAAACCTGCAAAGTCCGGTGTCTGAGATGAAAAACACACTGAGGAATGAAACATCATGGAGAAAAGATTAGTGAACTTGAAGATGTATCGGTAGCATTGATCCGGACAAATGAAGAGCCATCTGAAATACGAGCAGCCCCTGAGGGGATTTTTGTCAAGTAGCAGAATACACACTCCACGGGGTCCTGGGGGGAGAGGGGAGCGAGGGGGCAGGACACATTTGGAGAAATCACAGCCCACAAATGTCCACGTTTGACCTCACAGATTCGGGGAGCTCGGTGAGCCCCAGGCACAGGAGCATGAAGGCCCCCAGCGAAGCAAATCACGAGCCCTCCTCAGCCCTGGGACACAGGGACGTCTGACAGGTAGTCCATGGGAAGTACGGGGACGAGAAGGGATCTGTCGTGGGAACCAGGAGGGACAGCAGAAGCGGCTTGGAAGCAAGACAGAAGGCTCATAGCCAGGAGTCTCTACCCAGTGAGGCTCCATCAGAGACGAAGGCGGGAGGAGGCCCATCTGGGAGCACAGTGCAGAGGGGGCTGGCCACCAAGAAGCCAACCGCAGGGAGCCCTGAGGCGACTGTCAGGAAGAGGGCCGGTGCCGGGTGGGACCGCAGGCCCAGCCCAAGGAGCCAGGACCGTGATATGGCGACAGCGAGGGTGAGCATCCACGTGTACAAAACGCACAGTGTGTATGGACACCGTCCTCATGGTTCAGGTCAGCAGAGTGCTGCCAGGGGCCCAGCCCCTCACATTCCAATTTCCACAAAACCCTGACAGGGCAGGTTGCAGTTCCTGTCTCCATCCTGCTGCTAAGGAAACTGAGGCTGGAGCGGTCAGGTGCTCTGGACGCCCAGCAGAACAGGCACCGGCCCAGGGATGAATCCAGCCCCCAGCCACCCTGTTCTCTGCTCCTCTTGCATCAATCTGGTCCCTTCTGTCCCCCGGCGCCCCCCATCTCGGGCAGTGTCCCCCCATCCCCCACCATGCTCACAGGCCCCTGGGGCTGGCCAGGGAAAGGCGGGATGCTGGGCCCTTTCCCTCTAGGCCCCACACTCTGTGGCACCGCCAGAGCCCCAGCTCTCCTGAACCTCCAGGATATGAAGTAGGGGCGGGCTGTTGCCATGGCAACCACTCATCACTTATTGATGACCTAAGGAAGCACTTGCTCCAAAGGTGGAGGGCGATTTGCAGGTGCTGCCTCCCTCTGGGCGGCTCCACTGGGGGCCAGCTCTGCTCGCAGGCCCTTCTGGGCTCAGGGTAGGCCCCAGGTGGGTGGAGGGCTGGGGTGGGGGGAGGTCGGAGACCCTGCTCTTGGCTCCTCCTTTCTGCTTCTCCTCCCAGTGCTTGGTCACACAGTGGGTCCCTCGGGATGGGTCAGACCCCCACCTGCGGGCCTGGGTGCACTCAGTACCCCAGGGTCCATGTCTGAGCCCCCCAGACCATCTGTCCATCTGCACCCCACCCGTTCCATGGGGGTGGGGGTGGGCTCATGCGCCTTTGTCCGTTTCCAGCTTAGAGAACGTGTGCTCATGTGGAAAACCAAGAAACAGGCAATTGAGTTGGAGAAGTGATAGTGGCCGGCCGTCAGCACCGGGCCAGAAATAAGCGTGCCCTCATTCGGCACACACGCTTCCAGGGAAGTTTTGACAAAAATAAGTACATGTGTAATGGGTTTATATAATTTCTTAAATTGTGGAAGAATGCAGATAACACGAAGTACACCACTCCAGCTATTTTTAAGTGTGTAGTTCTGTGGCATTGGGCCCGTTCACATGGTTGTGTAACCCTGTCCCCGTGACACGAGGCCCCCGCCACCCCCAGCCCCACCCCCACCCTCCTGCTCCTGCGTCTGCGGATCCCACTCCTTTGGATAACTCCTATAAATGGAATCCTGCAGGATCTGTCCTCTGGAGACTGGCTTCCTTCATTGAGCATGACGTCCTCCGGTCCTTCCATGCTGTACCGGGATGGCCTTCCTTTTAGAGGCTCCGTCACATTCCACCATACAGATCTGCCACATTGTGCTTATCCATTGTCCCCGGGGTGGATGCCTGGGCTCGTGATGGTCTTATTGGAAGAGCCGGACAGGGGAGGTGGGCCTCTTGTGCCTTCCCACTCTTTCCAGGCCAACCTACTCCCTCAGATACTCCTCTCCTTGCCCTGACGTCTCTCGCGTTGTCTGGCCCCATAGTCACACACCTCCAGACACTCATCCGACATCAAGTCCTTGCTTTTTGGGCTGAGGTCCCTCTGGGCGGGGTGCAGTTGCTTCCAGGGGGCTGTCAGCTGATTCTCCAAGCCCTGCCTGGTCTCCCCGGCACCCAGCTCCAGAGAGAGGCAAGGGGCAGAAAGGTGCCCTGGATGGGTGTACCTGTTGCCGGGGGCCCTCGTGTGGGTGCTAGAGAGACCACCTCTGAGGGTCTCTCACCTGTGGGGGATCTCTCCTTGACATGGGGAAGCCCCCTCCTGAGGTCACCTGGCCACTCCAAGTGGTCCTCATGGGAAGGGCCTCTTTCAAGATGACCCAAGCCCAGCTCCCCTCCTGGAGAAGCCCATTTGAGTCCTTGCCCCCAAACAGGGCCATGCGGTCCTGCCACAAGCAGTGAGGACTCTTTGCTCTCTGTCACAGGGGTGCTCCAGACACAGCCCCTGGCCTGGGATAGCTCGCGTGTGGGTGCCCAGCCCGGGGGTCCCCCAGCTTGACTCACAGTGACAGGAGGAGCACCTACCTCCCTGCCTAAGGTGGGGGGTGCAGGACACAGCACATGGTGATGTTTCCTGCAGGGACATGCCCATCCTATTCTCCTAACCCTTGGCAGGCTCCTGATGTCCTCTTACAGGGTCGGAGGTGTGGGAGGGTGGCAGGTGTAGGCCCCTGGCTCGAGGATGTGTGGATCACTTGGAACCTGTTACACAGGGGTTTCAGATGAATGCTCAGGCGATGGTTCCCATGTCCAGGTGCATGTGGAGAGGTCACATCCAGCCAGGAATGGGGTCATGGCACTAGCCAGCCTTGGAGAGAGCCTCACTCAAGAGTGGGTAGGACTCCTGGGGGCCGCAGTGGAGGCTGTGTTCAGGAGACAGCAAGGGTCACACTGTAGTCGCCACGCAGGGAAACAGGTGAGTATTTCAGGAGCAGCAAAGGGCTGGCATGGCTGCAAAAGCCCTGGGGTCAGGAGATTAACTGGGGACGCTGGCCGCTCAGACTCTGCCTTTGGCGCTGTTTGCCTGAGTGGGACTAGCTGTCGGGCACACAGGGTGTTTGTGAGCAGAGGAGAGTCCGTGTGCCGGGGCCGCAGGGCGGCTGGGGCTGAGCTCCAGCAGGCTTCCCGGCCAGCCCCGGGTGGGGAAGAAGACGGCCACCCTGTGCTGTGCTCAGTAGCCGGATGACAAATGAATCTGCAGAAGGGAAGTTAAGGGTCTTCAGGGAACCCACCAGATTTTTTTTTTTGCAAGGAAAGAGCCATAAATTGAGGCTGTAGTTTAGAGCTATTAGGGCCTAACTCCTGCCCTGGTAGGCACATGTGCCCATTCAGGGGGCCGGCTGCGGGTGGGGAGGAGGTGGAGGGGCCGAACAGGAGATGGAGATCCTATGCAGGAGTGGAGGCTGCACACCCTCCTGTCCTACGTGGAACCGAAGGTGAACACCAGGGCCGCTGCCCTCAGGTGACTGTGGCAGGGCGGTGGGCGTGGGGATCCCAGACCCAGATATGTACATACAGCCACACGGGGAGCCCCCAGGGATGCCCTCCATCCTAGATTGGCCGCTCTGCAGACCTGCAGAGGCACACAGTCTGGTGCGGAGACCCAGGGGAGCCAGGACCAGGGGGCACAGGCTGCAGCCCCAGGGCCTGGGGGTCCTTCTGGCTCACTGGGGGCCACGATGGGGTTGGGGGGCCCCCGACCTGGCCAAGTAGCTTGGGTCAGTTACTTGTGCTGCCAGTTCTTTGCTCTCTTCCCATTCATAGGTGGTGTCAAATCCCTAGCCCCTGGGAATCTGGGTTGGTCCCCCTGACTTGCTTGGCCACCAGAAGGCAGAGGAGGCCAGGTTGTGGGACTTCAGAGGCAAGGTCCTCGGAAGCCCCGAGCTCCACCCGGCCTGCGGGCATCCTGCTCTCGTGGCCTGGGCCAGGCCCTAAGACTCATGGGGAGAGGCACCCACAGGTGAGCCGCCCTGTGGCTCACCCAGAGGAGGGCTTCGAAAGGCAGGAGTGAGGGAAGATCCTCCATGAGTGGAATTGGGCACTGCATCTGCTCATCCTCTGTGTAGGAAGACAAGTGGCCCAAAGAGGCTTACAGACAGCGGCAAATGGCCTGGCTGGTTTGCCTGTGGCCTGAGGGAAAAGACTGGGGGGTGGGGATGATGTGTCAGCCTGGCGGGCCAGCTGGCACCCAGGTATTTGGTTAAACACCATGCTAGGTGTGTCTGTGAGGGGTTTCGGGATGGGATTAACTAATTCGAATACATAGACTGAGTGGATCACCCTCCCCAGTGCAGGTGGGCCTCGTCCAATCAGTTGAAGACCTGGCTAGAACAGAAGGTGGGGTAAGGGAGAACTTGCTCTCGATCTGACTGAGCCGGGACATGGGTCTGGTCCTGCGCTCAGGTTGGAACTTATGCCACTGGCTCTCTGAGGCTCGTGGGACTTCTCGGCCTCCATAACCTCACGGGCCAATCCTTATCTATCAATCTATCAATCATCTGTCTCTCTGTCATCCATCTCTCCACCTGTCCTATTGGTTCTGTTTCTCTGGAGAAGCCTGTCCAGTACGACTGGGTCCTAGGAAGTCTGGGGTACGGGCATGTGGGGAGAAGATTTGGCAGTGGCCCCGCGGTCACAGGTTGAAGCCAGCAGAGGAGCCTCAGTATCCAGGAAGACAATGTGACTCAGCTGGGGGATGTCATGCAGCTTCGGTCATCAGCCATTCCAGCATTAGCACAGGGAACGCGAGGACCAGTGGCCGCCATGGTGGAGAGGGAGGCTACCCATGGGCCCTGGAAATATTTAGCTGCCGCCACCCCTGAATGTCCAACCAGCCTGCAATAAAGGTGGGGAGGAGCCCTGGGGTGACACCTGCTCCCTGGGAGGCTGACTGGCCACAGGGCTCGAGTTGACTCTTGGGAGCTCAGCTGAGCTGCGGGGTCACGAGTTCAGAGAGAGGAGCCAGAAGGAGGGAAGTGGCCCCGAGCTTACTGGCTCCTGGCCAGGGTATAAGGAGGGGCTGAACCAGAGAAAGCACCTAGTGGACAGGTGCACCCAGGGAAGCTCAAGCCGGGCCTTGGGGGGAGAACTGGGAGGTGGGAAGGCCTCAAGTCTCAGTGGATGGCAGTGTCCTCCAGGCCCCCAGAGGAGATCTGGGCACAGGGGCCTGGGAGGACCCATGCCCGAGGCCCACTGAGGAGCGTCCTGAGGGGAGGTGGGCAGAGGCAGGAATGTGCAGGAACAGGCCTTGCTGGCCGGCAGAGTCCTGGCCCGCAGCCCCCTCTGAAACCGTGGTGTCTGGCCTATCACCTGGTGTGGTGGTCCCTGGTCCAGCCCCTGTGGTCACCTGCGGTCGGGCCCGGAGAGTCACAGGGAAGGGATGGAGTTCCTTTCTCAATAGCAACAGAGCCCTGTTCCAGGCCTGGGGTCACCTCATCCACCTACAAGGCCCTGCCAGCATCGCTGTCTGAGGATGTTGGAGTTGGTGGCCCACGGGCACAGGACCCCACATAATGTCCTGTCTGACCCGGTGCCCGTTTAACAGCAAAGGAGGTAGAGTGGGCAGGTACTCATGGCCCCTCGGGGATGAGGTCCGGATCACATCGCTGGCAGAGGGGTGGTGGAGGGTGAGGGGATGACGAACAGAGGGTGGGGAGGGGGAGACCCTGAGACCAGCTCCAGTGCTGTGGGCTGTGGTCCGGTCCTCCAGAGCCTCCTAAACCAGCGACTGGTGGAAGGAGGCTTGGGGAGTTAGAGGCCCCCTCAGCTTCTTCCTCTAGGTGCCTCCAATCTTTCCCTGAGCTAGAAAAACCCAGGCTGAGATCCCAGACTGACCGTCCTGACCCTAAGGTGGACTGTGCCTGCTGCCCAGTCACAGCGAGGCTCCCCCTCCCGGCTCCCAAGGAGGGGAGCTAACTGGCTGCCAGCAGGTGTGGCTGCAAGTGGATTTCAGGGTTTATGGCGCTGAATCCCCTCCCTGACCTACCTGACCCAGAGCCTCCCTTAACCCCCAGCTGTCCTGCTCTGATGGAGGTAAGCACAGGTCCGTGTGCCGTGAATCGGAGAACTGGCAGCAGGTGACTTGATGTCCTGGTGCAGACCATCGAGAGCTCGCTGCTGTCACCCACGCTGGCAGGCGGGAGGGTGTATTCCGGGCCCTGAGATGCTCCAGGCCTCCAGGGTGACTCCCCAGGTCATCTCCAGCCTCTGACTTCACCCACCAACTCCCCTGTTGTGGGGGGAGCATCCAACTTTGACACCACTGGATGCACATTTCAGTAATGACCCAGGTTATGAGGCTTCAGAGCCTTACAATTGCATTATTAAAAAGAACTCTCTGAAGGCGCCTAAAATGCATCAAAGTACTCAATATTCCACATCTGATCATAATTAAAAGTAAAAAATACGGCCCAGAAGGGGGCTGCTTGTGACAGATTTGCTGCATGGGGCTAATGGGAGCATTATTAACGCGCGGAAATTGCCGGAGACAGGCCTGGCAGGACGCCCGGTTTCATTGTACGCGTGGAGGCGAGAGGCCGGTGGCGATGAGGACGGCTGACCCCCCGCCCCCCCGAGGCTGGGCGGAGTGGCAGCTCTGTCCCTCGAGCTCTGCCCGGCTCCCATTCTGGGGACCCAGGACCTCTGTGCTGACTGGGAATGGGGGTCACCGTAGTGGTAGGCCGTGCATCTCCTGGGAGGGTACCTGGATGAAGGTGGGAGGTGGGCGCTGGTGGGCAATGGTGGGTGCTTGCGGGTGCTGGCAGATGCTGAGCCATGCCGCCTGGGGTCCCCCTGTTGCTGCAGTGCCGGTACTCAACAGCGGCCCTCGGGGGTCCCTCTGCAGACTCGCCCTTGGCTAAAGAGAACAGCCTGGCCCAGTACCTGCCTTCTTCTGAGGGCAGCCAGCATCCAGCCTGGTGGACGTGGGGTGCGGACAGTCTGGGCCCCTCACCCGGGCCTAGGATGGCTCTGAGCCCTTGCAGGGTGAGCTGCTGCCTGGGTCGAGATTGTGCCTTGAGCAGATTATGCTGCCTGCTCCATTCTCTGCCCGATCCTGCCTCCTGCCCCCCAGGGGCTCATCCTCGGGCGCCCCTGCCGACCCTCCTGCACACCCGCCTCTGACTCATGGACAGTGGCCGGGCAGCTGACCTGTGGCGGGGGAGTAGAGCCATCCTGGGCCCCGGTGGGAACGGTATCTGGGCAGTGGCTCGGGATGGCCAGAGGGAGTAGGGGTCAGGAGACCCTGGCAGGGGCCTGCCTTACCTGATCTCAGCCTCTGACAACAGGCCAGGGGGGCGAGTGGCTCGTTTCCGTGGGCCCCACCTTAGGCACCTGGTGCTCAGAATGAGCTTGCATCACTCCTCATAAGCCCAGCACGGCTGCCTGATTTCGGCTTCCCCGTCCCAGCTCCCAGAAGCCGAACCAACAGTGCCGACGCCGAGACGGGTGGCCTTGTGACCCCCCCTTCCCCCACCCCCATGCCCTGTGCACAAGGGCCTGGCACGTGCACAGATCCTAAAGCCAGAGTCCCGGTTCAAGTCCCACCTCAGCCACGTGCCAGTTGTGTGCTCCTGGCCCAGGTATGTTACTTCCAGCCTCAGTTTCCCAGTCTGGGGTATTATACGGGATTAAATGGTGAGGATGAGGAGGGTCATATGGGGAAGGGGGAGACACACGGTGAGTGCAAGGTCCTGGTGTCAGCTGCTATTGCTGTCAGCACAGAACTGAGGCCTGCATCCTGCTCTGCCTGGAGGTGCCCGGGCACCAGACAACCCTCGCCCGCACCCTGGGACCCGGGGGTCTTGTTAACACTCAGATTCTGATTCAGGGGATGGGTTGGTTTCCTGGGGCCACAGTAAGCTTGGCACACTAGGAATTGGAGATTTATTCTCCCTGTTGTGAGGCCACCAGTCGGAACTCAAGGCGTCACTGGGACTGTGCTCCGCTGGAGGCTCCAGGGAAGGGTCCCTCCTTGTCCCCTGCAGCTGCTGGTGGCTTGGGGTGTCCCTTGACTGGGGGCTGCAACCCCGCACTCCCTGGCCTCTCTCTGCTCCATCCTCTCGTGGCTTCTCCTCTCTGGTGTCACGTCTCCCTCTGCTCCCCCCCCCAACCCGTTAGAAGGACACTGGTGGTGGCAGCCAGGAGTCACAGTCACAGGAGGACAGGACTGCGTGGGGCGGGGACTCTGTGATGGGAATCAGATGCAAAGATACACAGTGGCACTGTGCCCTCTGAAAATCGGGGGGGAGATGATTTACGACCACAGCTTTCCTGGCGGCTTGTGTCTTTGCTGAGGCTCCTGGAAGTGGATAAACAGGAAGAGGATTTAATTAGGTGCCAGGAGCTGAGGAGTGGTGATTAGCACACGGACCCTGTAATGCCCGGTGTTACATGCAGTTAATTACACAGATTGCAGGGGAATTAATGTCGGGCCTTGCTAATGATTTTTTTTTTTTGGAAGAATAATTTTATTTACACAACATGGGCTGAAAGACTTATTGAAAGGAGAGGACTGGGGACAGCGGGGGGCCAGCTGCTCCCAGGGAAGCGGTTCTGCGGTCAGACAGGGCTGGTGTCCTCTCAGCTCGGCCACACCTGGCAGAGACAAGGTGGCCCCAGGTAGATGCCTGCCTGACTGGTGGGCGATGCTGCTCACCGTCCTGGGTTTCTCCAGGAGCTGCCCAACTCAGGTCCCTCCGTCCTGCCCCCTCTTGCCACTAGCGGGCATGTGTCCTGGGCGCCAGCACCTGCAGGATGCTGGGGAGACCAGGGTGGGAGAGCTGCAGTCCTGCTCGCAGGGCATTTGTTTTGTAGCCAGAAAGATACAGAGAGATACGCTGCTCGGTACGGGTGATACGGAGCGGTAGAGACAGAAGCAGGTCTGTGCGGGCAGATGTCTCAGGGGAGGGTGGGGTGGGGGGCGTGGGGTGTCTGGGTCCGCAGGGCCCTGCATCAGCGGAGCTCAGTCAGCCAGGCCTTGTCCCCAGGGAGCCCGTGGGTGAAAAGGCCGCCTCAGTGTGCAGCGGTCCCCAGCCCCGGCCTTCCCTACAAGAGGCACAAGAGGGTCTGTCTCTGCTGCTCGGGATGGGCTGGGGTCTGCAGGCTGAGGGGTTCCTAGGAATGAGGAGGAGCCCAGGGCCAGGAACTGACCCAGGCTTGGTTACGCTCCCGCCAGAGTCAAACAGAGCACCAGGGTCACCCTTGGGCAGGACAGGCCACAGACCTGGGGCAGGGTGGCAGGAGAGGGGCAACACCAGGGCCAGAACCTGGCGCCCAGAGGTCCAGACAGGCACGTGTCCTGCATCCCTGAGAAACAGCCTTCCCAGGGGTGCAGTGGGGCCAGGCTGGGAAGCTAACACCCTGTGGTCTGGGCCAGTCCTGCCTGGGGTGTGGCCTGTGGCCATGAGCACATCCACGGAGCTGGAGCCGGCCGCTGTGATGTTCTTGCCTCCAAAGGGAGCAGAGACGCAGGGAGGAGGAGACGCTGGCTGGAGCCAGAGCTGGGAGCACCTGCCAGAGCCCATCCAGTCCCCGGCCCTGCTGGCCAGTGCTCCTGCCTATCCCAGCTCTGGCAGGTTGGGTGAGAAGGCCTGAGCAGGTGGGTGTTCACCCCTCCTTCCTCTCTGTGTTCTCTGTCCCTCCTCCCCTCCCTCCATCCTCCCCCTTCCCTTCTCCCTCCTCCCAGCATCCAGCCCACTATATGGACACTGACGGGACCAGGATTCTCTCTTCACTCACCCCACCGGGGTCCCCCCACGCTGACTTTCCCCCACGCAACCTGGCCCCGTGACCACTACCGCCCTCTGCCCTGGAGCTCTGAGCGGGGTGTGTGTTCCGTGTCTCAAGTGGCATGCTCTGAGCCATAGCACCCACCCAGGCAAGTTGGGTGGGCCACCTGGAGGGGCATCTGGTGTGTCCTGGAGTGCAGGCTGCACCACCCCTGGACTCGCCTGGTGTGGTTGTGGTGCATCCCTCAGTGGCAGTGGCAGGAGGGGGACCCAGCAGCTGTGACGCCCTGCCAGGTACCCCTCCAAGGGTTGGAAGGAGTACCCCTGGGGGCGGCTCCTGCCTGGGGGACCCTCTTCCTCCTCGGAGCCTTCCTGGGTCTGGCTTGCCTTGTCTCTGCCCAAGTACGAGGTGGAGGCATTGCTCAGGAGCAAGCCGAGAAACACAAATCAGGTCATTTCTGTGGTTTTACATGTGAGTAAGACGCTCGGATATAACAATCGGAGAAGAAAGAAGGAAGAATGGTCAAAACTCATGCTAGTAATTTACATTTAGGATTTTTCTCAGAATGACATTAAATAGCAAAACACATTGTGTGGAAACCAAACAAAACTCTGGATTTCAGCCCCACTAATGGCCCATTTTCCCACTTTGTTGGGCTGGAACCCTGCATTTTCATTTTGCTCTGGGCCCCTGCACATAGGCCTGACCCATGTCCCCACCCTGGGCTCACCCCTGTCTCCATCCCTCCCCACTCTGCCTCTTTCCTCCTTAGGCTCCTGCTCCATAACCTTTCATGGTTCCTCCCACTGTCTGGCCTCACTGTGAGCCCTCGAGGATACCTTCCAACAACACTGTGCTCCACTTCCCGCCGCCTCCCTGTTGACCCCTGGACCCCACAATTTATAAGGGAGAAGGGCCCCTTTGTCCTCCTCATCTCCCAGACAGGGTGGGATTTGGCAAAGCAGAGAAGGGAGCCCGGGACCTGCCTGGTGGTGCTGGACACGAAGGCTCGTGTCCCTTCTCTGCACACATCATGGAGGAGCCCCTGTGGTATTGGGGCCTGGCAGTCTCTGCACATCTCCACTGTGTGACCCAGGGAGCCTCCCCCAGGACACTTAGCCTGCTCCGTGAACGCCCTCCTCCCAGGACCACTCTGGGGCCTCCAGATCTCGTGGGAGGCCGCACATGGTGCCCCTGGCTGCCCCTTGGGGGCCTCTACTACTGGCAAGGAAAGAGAAACTGGTAATCGGTGCTCCCAATGTGCATGGCAATGCCACTGGCTGGCCAGGACCTGCTCCCGGCGTTTGAAAGGTCCCCTGAGCTCATCTGCTTGTTCATTTGCACTGTCTATGGAGAAAGCAAATGTCAACTTGTGCTGCCCAGACCGCTGCTTGCACTCCCCTCATTAGTGGTGTCTGAAATCATAGAGTTTCTCTGTGTTCTCGTTATGTGCAAATGACCTCCCAAAAGCACTTCCGAGGGGCATGTAGACCCAAGACGGCCCCTTCTAGAGGGGCTTTGGTTCTTGGGACGAGGGTGCCTCTGCCTTGGGGAGGGACTTCCAATGGATCGAAACTGGAGGGAGGGACCCAGCGGGGGGTGCCTAGGATCCCGAGTTTGGGAGACCCTTGTGGGCACACCTGCCTTGAAGGGCCGGGACCTAGGGGTTCCCACACAGCTGTGAGGGGAGACAGAGGTGGCAGGTGCAGGCTGATTCCCACCCCGGGGAAGCTCATTGTGGAGGCACACGTAGCTCACCGTAGCCCCTGCTGCTCAGCTACGCTGGATATGCCCAGTCTGCGCAGGGCACTTCTCGCTCTCCACTTAAAAGGATGCGTTTGGCAAACCTCAGGATGTCGTTAAAATTTCATGGGCTCCCCCTAAGCGGAGGACCATCGGCCGTAACCTCGATCGAGTCAGATCTGTGCCTGGTCCAGGTGTGTCTCCTGTTGGCGAGCACATCTCTCCTCGATGTCACAGAAATGAGACACCATCCCGGAGCTGGCAGGACAGGTTGGCCGGGCCCTGACTTGCTGGCGGGGACACTGTCAGAATGAATTCATTTCCAAATAAAGCATTGTTAACACTGCTATTAAATGCCTGATGACTCTCTTTTCCTTCTCCAAACTATATTTCAGGGCCAGGCGTATGCCAGCCATGATGAATATTTCATTGTAAAGTGAGCTCTCGCCGCTCCTGCAGCAGTGTGCACATCATGAGGCGTGGGGAGGCCACGCCAGCTGGTCCTGCTCCCGCTGCCCTGAGTGGGGGGCCACCGGCCCACAGCCCGCATGATCTAGATGCGGAGGCCCCCACCAGCCCCCTGACTCTGTGGCCGCCAGCCTGCACCGGCCACCTGAAGGGCTCACTGTCATAGGTGCCTGGGCTCTGCTTGCCACCGGGGGTGCCATCCACCAATCCTAGGGCCGGTCCCAGCCTCCCCATCCTGGAGTGCAGAGCCCCCTCTTCAAGAAGCACTCCCAGACCCTCCCGACCCTCCCACAGCTCAGTCCCTCTGAGCCCCAAGTGAGCAGTGGGGTTGAACACACGTGAGTGCCTGAAGTCTGTGGATGCGTTGATTCATAAATAAGCGTGTGGGCTCATTACGAAGGTGCTTGGCGCATAGCAGACGTTCATTAAACACTTGAAAAATGCACCCATGGCCGATGAATGAATGCACGAATATGAATTAGTTAATTAAAAGGCATGGATGAGCAACTGGATGTCTGTTTGTCCTCTGCAGGCAGTGGTCACCAGTAAACAGTGTTATGGGCTGGGATGAATGCCAGCTGACCAGGCCCGTGACCCCCGCCACTGCCGAGCTGCCCCTGCTCCAGCTGGTGGACCCACTCCTGGAGGTGTTCTGATGGGTGCCAGTGCCCGGGGAAGGCCAGGGGCTGCCCCTCCTGGGGGCTGCTTGCCTAATTGACCTGCTCCGGGCTGCTCCTCTGAGCAAGAAGCACCTTCCTGGCAGGTGGTGGCCCTGCCCACTGTACTGCAGACAGCTTCTCTGAAATATTTCCCCAGTAATGAGAATCTGCAAAACCTCATTAATCCTGACAGCCATAATTAGGGTTCACAGACATCGTGTCTGGGCCTAGCTCAAGCCACTATTTGCTTGCTTCTCAGACAGGAAAGGGCTGACTGCAGGAGTCTGTGAATCAAGGCCAGGCACTCGGCCGGCGGGTGCTCCGTCAACGCTCTGAGAGAAGGAGCATGCTCGGGTGCCTGGGCACCGACTAGGGAGGTAAGTGAAGTCCTTGGAGAGCTGTGTGGTGGCTCTCGGGTCCTCTCACCTGGGTCCCCAGCCCTCTCATGGTCCTCACGGGAGACTGCTTGATGGAAGACATTCCAGGCCCACCTGGGTGGCACCAGTCTTGGGCAGTGCAGAGGGCCAGTCACCCACCTGCTGCCTGAAGTGTCACCCCTCTGGCTTCTTTCTTTTGGCTTCTTTCCTACAATTTAATTTAATAGACTTGTGTGTGTGTGTGTGTGTGTGTGTGTGTGTGTGTTAAGCAGTCTTGAGTTCACAGAAACATGAAGGCACATTTATAGACGGTTGTATGGCGACACGCACCTGTCACGACACATCACAGGGATGGCTTCTCTGTCCTAAACACCCTTGGTGCTCCATCTATCTACCCCCGGAAACTCCTAATCCTTTCACTGTCTCCAAAATGTGGCCTTTCCCAGAATGCTGTAGAGCCACCAACACACATGCTTGGCCTTCCCATGCTGGTGTCTCAACAATACACTCGTGAGTTTCCCCCATGTCTTTTCGCGGACTAATCGCTCATTTCTTTTTAGTGCTGAGTACTATTCCACTCTCTGGATGGACCACGCTGTATTTATTCACTCACCTTCTCAGGGACATCTTGGCCACATCCAAATTTGGGAAATTGTAAGCAAAACTACCATCAAATTCCACGAATGGGTTTTTTGGCAGATATGAATTTTCAACTAATTTGGGTGAGTGCCAAGGCGAATGGTATGGGAATAACACTGTCCAATTTTGTGAGAAATTGCCAACTCGTGTTGCAGAGTGCTGGAGAGTGCTGGCCAGGCTCCGCGGGCGCCCCACGCTGACCGTTTGCCCCTCGCAGCCAGCATTCTGGAAGCTGGCTCTTCTCAGAGGTGCATGGTGGGGTCTCGCTGTTGTTCTGGTTTGCGTTTCCCTGAGGACGGTGACGTGGAGCATCTCTCCACGGGCTTGTTGGCCACCTGTGTATCTTCTTCACTGTCTGCTCAGATGTTTTGCCCATTTTTAATTGGGTTTTCTGTTTTTCCTCATTGTTGAGTTTGAAGAGCACTTTATCAGACGCTCTGTGGGTATTTTTCCCATCTGTGGCTTATCTTCTCATGTCCTAACATCGTCTTTTGCAGAGCAGAAGGTTTTAATTTTAACAAGGTCCCGCTTTCATGCAGAGGCGGTGCCTCTCATGCTGTCGCTGAGAAGTCATTGATGTGCCCAGGGTCTTCTGGGTTTTTCTTCTCTGATCTAGAAGTTTTCAGACCTTACGTTGAAATCTGTGATCCATTTCAAGTTGACTTTTATGAAAGGTGTTAGGTCTGTGTCTAACTTTCACTGTTTTGCATGTGGGTGTCCAGGGCTCTCCTTTTAAAATGTGGTCCTTGCCCTGCCTGCACACGGCCATCCTGCTCCCGGCCCAGCCTGGAGGCCGGGGAGGGGGCATGGGTCACAGCCTTCCCTGGGGGGCACGCCTGCACCCTGGTGCCTGGTCTCTGCCCCTCAAGATGAGAAAAAAGCCCAATCACCAGCCCTGTGCTCAGTCCTCGTGCACACATGTGGCTGGGGCAGTGGACCCACAGAAGCCGGTGTTTCGTTCCTGTTCCCTTCCAGGCAGGTGCCCGTGGGCTGTGCAGGCCCTCATGCTGATGATGCTGGCTGGTGGGGTCCAGGCTGCCAGCCACTCTTCCCTGGGCCAGGCCCCTGCTTCAGGCCACAATGGGTCTGCGGAGGAGACACTCAGCTGTGGCATAGCCTGCTGGGGACCCCGAGAGGGCTCAAGGATGTGGGGGCGCAGACACAGATAGGAAGCCATTTGGGGGGGTAGGGAAGGAGGAGGAGGTACCATCCAAGGGAGACTTATGGGCCAGAAAAAAATTAGTTGAAAGTATCGGTGAGAAGAGAGGGGGACACGGAGACATCTCAGTACTTCCCTGGAGGAGGGTCCGGCAGGAGCACATGTGGCAGTGCCACAGGATATGGTGTTGTTGGCTGCTTCTGCCAAGGGCCACCAGGGGTTGTACAGCTCTGGCTCATACTGGCATTCACAGTGAAGAACCCACATGCCGGGGGCCTCTGGGGCGTCCCCGCACAGGGTGTCAGAAAGGGCTAGTAGTGGGACTCAGGCTTGTGTTAAGTGATTCTGGGAGGTTCAAGGAAGTGGGGTTTACTCTGCATTGGGTGCCATCAGAAGGCAGGTGGGGGGGGGTTTTGCTTGCAAGTGCAGTGTTGCACTGCAACAGTGTTGCAGTGTTGGGAAAGGCCGGGGGGCCTGGGATGCCTCTGGGTGGTTGGGGGGACCCCGAGGGCCTCAGTAGAGCTGACCAGGGGCAGGGAGCACCAGAAGTCCCCTCACTCTGGGGTGGAGTCCCTGTGTCTAGGTTCTGGGAGCTGTAAGGAGGAGAGGCTCTCGGGGCCTGCCTAAAAGCAGCCACCTGGGGCCTTGCTCTCTGGGACCAGCTATGCAGCGTCAGGTGCCGGAGACACAGTGGGGAGCTGGACAGAGCCTGAGCCCTGGGCTGAGGCTCTGCGTGGACACTTCAGCCTTCAATTCCGGCATAGTTTTATTTATTTTTATCTTAATGCATTTTTTTTCATGGTTGAAAACACAGTCTCATATCGCCCACCATGAATTGGCCCAGCAGGTGTGGTCATCGGCCTCTCTGGGGTCTCCTCTCCTGGAAGCTCAGGGGCACAGTCAGGCAGGCTGGGCAGCTGGGTCCCAGGGTGGCCATCCTCACCCTTCCATCGCCAGGTTCCCCAGTTCTCACTATCCCTCCCCCACCCCCGTGTGCCTGGAACCCAGGACCGGATGGTTCCACACTCACATCCCGCACCCCTTCCTTTCTTGTAAAAACCAACAGTGATTGGGGCTGAATGGAACTGCACTGGGCACTGCGTGTGACATCCTTGCTGTTCCTGCGAAGGTAGGTGATGCCTTCCCCACCTTACAGATGAGAACACGGAGGGTCGGGGTCGAGAGTTGGTGCCCAGGGCTCTCTTTCCTCTCTGCACTGCCTCTTGGGCACAACTGGTGCTTTGATCGTACCTGAGGCGGGACGAGGGGGGCACCCTGTCCACCCCAGAATCCCTGGTGTCCCGTTTTTCCCGCATCGGGGGGCACTCCTGGGGACTTGCTTCATGGCTTCCAGAGCTCAGCTGCAGGGGGGTGAGGGCTGTGGGGGGGGTGAGGGCCACGGGAAGGCAGCCCTGACTCCGGGCAGCTGGCAGCAGTTCCCTCCAATTAGCAGGAATGAGCAAGCGTGGCACACGAGGGACCTCCGTGGTTAGGAGGTCATTATCTTGTTCCTTCTTTTAATTACCTGTGGGCAAGGGCTGTGGCAGCAACACCAGGGAGGGCTCTCTGCTCTGAGGCAGGCCACATGGAGCGAGATCTGCGGGCTCAAACCTAGGTGGCGCTCTACTGTCTCCCAATGTGGTCTGGGTGGGGGAGGACGCAGCTGGGCACCTCGGGGCCACTTGAGGCCTGAGCCTCAGGGCTGTGGTTGTGAGACTCTGGCTGGGCCGTGGCCTGATGAGGCCTCAGAGGCCCCTTAATGCTCCTCTTGCAATGACCTGTCCATCCAGGCCCTGTTCTCAAGGAAGCTCCTGAGCTAAGGCGAGCACGAGTGTCTGGGGAACATGTGGGCCTGGAATCATGTGGATGCCTGTTTGGAACCCAGCCTGTGCCCGGTGCTTCCACACGTGGACACTTGTCTTGCCAAGACTCAACAAGCTGGCATCGTTGTCATACTTGCCCAGAGTCACCCAGTTATTGACTGTGGAGGACCAGATTCCAGCCCACGTCTGTGTGGCCCCTTGAGCCTGTGTTGCACGCGGTGCCACCCACAAGTGAGGGCAGTCCTGTTTGTTCCACTGGCTTTGGGACCCCGGGCAAGGAAGCCCCTCCTTGGGCACTATGGCTGACAGTTGCTCCCAGGGATACTGGCTGGGACTTGATCTTGGGGCCTACAGGGACCTCAAGAGCTGGTGTAGGGACCCAATGACTCACCCTAACAGGGTCTGCAGGGCTACACCCAGGCCACGCCCCCCCCCCCCAATTCTACTCCTTGGTGTTACTGAACCCAGGAAAGCCAGCACTTCTACTCACGAGGTCACATGCAAGGTCAGTGCCGAAGTCTGGCCCACCCATCGCGGGGTGGGGCCCCAGTAGGGCTGCTCTGGGGACGCCGTGGCTACCCCGCTGAGGCCCGAGTGACTTGCCCAGGGCAGTGGGTCAGCCCTGTGCTGACTCTCCCCACCCCGTTGGCTGATGGAGTTGGCTAAGCAAACAGCGGCCCCAGAGAACCCTCTGGAGTTCGGAAATTCCGATAGCATTTCTGTAAAGTGTCATAGCTGATGCAGCAGGTGCCTCTGATGGTTTCAGGGGGAGGAGAAAGTAATTTGGAGCAGAGAAATAGCTATTGATTGAGGCCAGAAGTTACCACCGCCAGCCATCTCCGGGTCCCTGGCTCAGTCTCCCGCTGCAACACCCCCATCCAAGGGTGTTCCCAACACAGGCACGGCTGTGAGGTCGGCACATGCCGTGCCAGCCCCACTTCTTAGGCGAGGAATCCAAGGCCCGGTGGGCTCTGCTCTCCCCGCACCTACCTCTCGGGTCCTCTTGCGCCAGAGACGTGTTGACCCGATGCACCCGGCAGGTCTCGGAGGTTTGACACTTGAACTGGAAAGGCTGGCGTCCGTCTGTGTGCACGGACAGCAGGCAGTGGGCAGCACAGCAGCCCAGTCTCTTCCCGTAATGTTCTCCACATATGCAAACCACAGGTGGGTCCAGGGTGGGGGGTGGCATGGAAGCCTCAGCAGGTTCTCTGCGGGTGGGGGGTGTGGGGAGCCCCAGTTTCTGCTCTGCACAAGTTCAAGTTTGCATGATGAGCTGAAATATCTTCATCAAGAGCAAAGGCCGTGTTCTTGGCCCATGAGGGGGTCTCTCAGGGTCTGTGCTGCCCTGGCCGTGGGTGGGGAGGGGCAAGGGGCGCTGGGCTGGGGGCAGCGAGGAAGGGTGTGTCAGGTCCCCCTGCTGCCTCTGCATTGGCTCCTTTAAACAAGCATGACCCAGAGGCAGGAGGCACCACAGCCCACACGGGACACTCAGGAGGGCAATTGCAGCTGGGAGTGCAGTAGGGAGGCACTGGGGCGGGGGGGGGGGGTGGCACCCAGGACTAGGAGGTGCTTGTTTCAGGGCCCTGGCAGAAGGGAGCTGCTGTGGGGGCATCACCTTGACCCTGGCCTCCTCCGGGCAGGATGGGGGTCCCTATAGGCTCATGGTGATGCCAGGGTGTCCACCCAGATTTCCTCTCTGGGCCCCAGCACCCACCCCCCCAGCTGCGGGCAACACCTGCTGACACTCCTGGTCCAAGGTCACTACCCTCTTGGGTCGGGGGGATGGCAGTCTGTGCCAATGATGCACGGGGTACAGAGGCCTGTCCGCCTTGCCTCAATTCGGGGTGAGTCTGGGGGGGCCTAGCTCCAGAGACTGCCCTGGGCCTGTGTGGTTGGCTGCAGGCCAGCTCAGCCCTCTGCCTGCCCTGCCTCCCCCAGCTCCTAGCAGGTGAGCCTCCAAGGACCTGCTCCCCCAGGAGCCTGCTTCTTGGGAAACCAAGAGGGGACAGGCCCTCCGCCAATGGGCAGGCTCCACTTGTCCTCTCCTCCCCAGAGGGCGCAGGCCCAGCTGGGAGCCTCTGCCTGTCACCCAGGAGCTTCTGCACACCCCAGGCTGCCCTGGGCTGTGCCCTCGGACTCTGCCTCCCTGCTCTATCAGACTGTCAGAGGAATCCCCTTCCCTGCCTCGCCGGGGGACATCTGCAGGGGTCTGGAAGCCTGTGGCCCAGGGTGGAAGTCCCATACTCAGCCATCCGGGACCCTTTGCCACATGCCTGGGAAGGCAGGGTGGCTGGTGTGCGGGGCACAGCTCTGCAGATGACACCTTCCCGGGTCTCAGTGCCCCCATCTATAAAGGAGGGACGCCTGACTGGTGCAGGGGTAAAGGCAAAGGTCCCCCTGAGCAATCAGTAAGCGCTCAGTTAACGTCAATGATGTTGCTCTACTTGCTGCTGTCGCTGGCCCTCAGTGTAGTCTGCGTTGCCATCAGGATGGAGCACCCCGGCCTCATCCCCCTGCCCGACCCGGGGCTGCTGTCTAGGTGGCAGGTCCTGACTCTGTCCCTTGCAGTCTCCTTGGCAGGGCCATAGAGGGGAGGTGGGCCTGGGGCTCGGGCTGGCGAGGAGGGTGCCCCAGCTCAGGCCGGGCCCCGGGTGTTGAACGGGGCTCTGTGCCTGCTCCCAGTGCTTCGCGCTCCTCGGGAGGAAGCAGATGGGGCTGTCAGCTTTGCTTATGCCCAGCCTTCCCAAAACCAGCCAAGCGTGCCCCGGAACAGGGGAGCGGCTCCTCAGAGCAGCTGGTGGGGCTCCAGGCTGGCATCTCTTGGGGCCCAGTGACGCTGATTAGCAGGAAATAATGTGCAGGCAGAGGGAGCGGGCCCAGCGAGGACCTGCTGGCCCGGGGCCCAGAGCTGTCATCCGGGCCGGTGTGCCCAGGAGGCCGGGGGGGTGCGCAGCCGGCTTCCCTCACCCACAGCTGGCCCCTTCCATCAGCGTCTGCCTCGGGCCCGCTGGGGCTCAGCCCCAGACCTGGGATTCCAGGAGGGATTTATCACTTACATTTTGTCCATGACGGAGGCCCCGAGAGGCAGGGGGGCCAGGGGGCCCCACGCCAAGTGTGTTCTGCTCAGCTCTGCTCACCCGGAGCTCACTTTGTGTGCTCAAAACAAAGCCACGTTTCTGTGCGCTCTGGCACTTACCTGTCTTCCCCTCCTGCCTCCTGCAAAATGTAACTCACTCCAGTTTGATGTACCGGTCACACAGGTCATGATACAAAAACCAGAGAATCCTCAGAATTGGAAAGAAAAAGAGGAAGGAATCCTCCCGAATCTCTTGTCTGGAAGGGGACCTTGTGTATGATGTGGTGACCTAGCTTCCATGCACGTGAGGCAGGTGACTTTATGGCACCCCCACGTGCTGTTTGGTACTCGCTGATATCACAGCAGTTTATCAAGAGCCCCACACCCGCACCACAGGAGCGTCTCCACCACATGGCTCGGCCTGAGCAGCGTTCCGGGAGTGCATGCGTGTGTGCCCACATGTGTTCGAACCTCTCTCCTTCGACATTTAAAGTGGTTTTTAAAGCATTAAACAGCTGTGTGCACAGCCTTAATTATTTCCTTGTGAACAATTCCTAGAAGTGAAATTGCTAGGTCAGAGAGGGTACACATATGTGTGTGTTTTCTGGAATAAAGTGTTATTGTATGGGGTTTGTTTTAAAAATGGTTTTATTAAAAAAAAACGGTTTTATTGGGACACCTGGGTGGCTCAGCAGTTGAGCATCTGCCTTTGGCCCCGGGTGTGATTCTGGGGTCCCGGGATGGGGTCCCGGGATTGAATCCCGCATTGGGCTCCCTGCATGGAGCCTGCTTCTCCCTCTGCCTGTGTCTCTGCCTCTCTCTGTGTGTCTCTCATGAATAAATACATAGTATCTTTAAAAAAAAACAAACCAGTTTTATTGAGATAGGATTCATGTGCACATGGTTCTGTGATTTTTAGTGTCTTCACGGGGTTGTGTGACCACAATCACAATCAATGTGAAGACATTTTCATTGTCCCCAAAAGGGAACTCCCATCCCCACTGGACTGCCTTGAACCCCCGTGCCCGCTGCCCCCTGCTGTGCCATCCATCTCTGTGAACCTGCCTGTTCTGGACGTTCCTATGAATGGCATTCTGCAACATGTGGTCCTGCGTGCCATTCTTGAGCTCATCCGTGTCATAGTGTGAACCAGAACCCCGTGCCCTGGTGTTGCCTGGAATCTCCTCTGGAGGTGGCACGAATGTTTTTCAGGCTTCACGGTGCTCCCCAAAAGCTGCATCCCCTCCAACGGCTAGCGGGAGATGGGGGTGTCCACTGGGCCTTGGTCCTGTTGGGCTTTCTGCGCTGGCGTGCAGACAGGGTCCCAGCTAGGGTCACATAGAGCCCCGGGAAGGCCATCACTCTCTCCACACTGTCACAGCAGTCTTTAGAAAAATCTTCAAACCAGAGAAATTTTAATTCACTTTAATTTTAAAAAATGCCGTGGGATAGAGCAGCCCTTTTTGGGGGGGTTGGCATTGGAAAAATTGACGTCAATCTCATCACACTTAACACAATAGAAGGTGGGATACTTTTTTAAAAACTGTAGTTGCTATGACAACATGGGAGGAGGCCAGTTGCATTTGCTGCCTCTGAGGGACTCAGACACTGCCCCTCCTTTGAGGCCATCCAGTGCTCGGCAGCCTTAGGGGGGCAGGGACTGCCCCTTGGAGGCCGTCATCCTCTGCCGGTGCTGAGGCCCGCATCGCCCCCCTCACCAGCCTGCACGCTGATGGTCAGCTCTGCAGCAGCCTTACATGTGACTCTGTGCCTCTCGCGTTGTCAGGCCAGCAGTTCACAGGCAGGGAATGAGGCCTGAGGAATGGCGTTCCCACCCCGGAACCCTGACCCCACCTGGAGCTGGCCTACCTGGACTCCTCCTGGCCCCAGAAAGACAGGCTCCTGGGCCCCAGTCAGTGGAGACGAGACATCAGCCCTGGCGGGGGCTGGCCACTGCACCTGGAACCATCCCATCCTGCATGCCACCGTGACTGGAGCTGGCTGGAGGAGGGGAGCACGTGGGTTGCCAGCTGAATGAAAGGAAGAGAATGGTCAAGTGCTGGAGGGCTGCTCTTGGGGTCTGGAACGTTCCAGGCTATGGAACAGGCCGTCTGCGTGGGCACCTCGCAACAGAAAAGGCAGCCTCGAGCCCCACCTCCCAGGACACAGGACCCCCCCTGGATGGAGACCCATGAGAATGGGTGCTGAGCTCCCCTACACTTACAGGGATCTCCCTCTTCTCTGGAAGTGGACTGGGAGAGGGGCCGCAGTGTAAGCCAGCCGCAGCCAGAGGGCCAGGGCCCCAGGGAGCAGGGGGCTCTGACCTCGTCGCAGGGACAGGAGTCTCACCGGTCACTCGGCCACGTGAGAGAAGGTGCAAACAAACCTCTGTCTCCGGTCGGGGCCTGGGTGCGATTAATATTTCATACCCCAAGAAGGCGCTGACATTTTGCTGGATGGCTTCAATTAGCTCCCGAGCCTCGTTCCCGTGCTGATAATCAGCCTGCTTATCATAATGGTTTATTAATCTGTTTCGCAGTGTGAACCAGTCACGCGGCATGCTTCGCGGGTCCCTCCTGCTGCCGCCTGGAGTGGACAGAAATGGCTTGGGCCTGCGGTTGCTTGTTAAGGGCGGGGGTCCCATTCTTGGAGGGCTGGGCCAGGGAGCGGGTATGCAGGAGGCTCACAGCATTGGGGAGGGGGCTGCCCCCGTGTCCCTGAGCTCAAGGGGCCCTTCTGGACCGAGTGCAGGGATGGGAGATCCAGGCCATGGTGTACCCCTCTCTTTTCTGCCTCTGCCCCTTGCTGCCACCCCTTGACCCTCAGGGGAATGCTCTGGAAGAAATCTCTACATGGGAAATTTGAGATGGGGTGAAGTAGAAGGGGAAACAGGAGACAGTGGGATCATTTGAGTGGGCAGCTTTTTGGTTCTAGAAAGGATTTTTATGCAGAGGCTGTCACATTCTGTGTTCTGTGGACCTGCTATCCCGGCCAGGGTGGGCCGCATGACCCCAAGGAGCCCCTGCTAGACACGCCACGAGGGCTGGAAGCAGGGCCTCCCGGGGCAGCGGGTGTTGGGCTCCCCCTTATGCCACGTGGCCAGGCAGGGGGGTGAGGGTCCTTCCTCCTGTGTCTCCCTGGAGCACCTGTGAATGAGCTGCTTGCGGAGGGACAGAGGGCCAGAGGGACGGTCAGAGAGCTCTGCTCAGTACCGGTGGGGGGCTCAGGGCGTGGGGGAAGGGCTGGGAAAGGCAGAGGCAGGGCTGAGCCACTCGGGGAGCGGGCGGGGGCCAGGGGGGCCAGGCCAGAGTCCAAAACAAAGTGTGGCTAAGGAGGTGCTTTCTTCACTTGGAGTGATTTCAAAATAAAAACAGAAGTTGTAAAGCAGGACGGGGATGCTCTGTATGGCTCCCCTGTCATGTCACAGTCCTAGGAAGCACGAGTAAGAACTGAGTTGGTGTGTGACAGTCTGGAGGCCTCTGAGGTCAGGGGTGGGGGTGGGGGTGGGAGGGGCTCACCTGCTGGGTGCCGGGTCCCTTCCTGCCGGAACGCCTCCCGCCCTAGTCCCACCTGGCCTTCCTTTGGGGCAGCGCCGGTCCCTTGTTCTATAGAATGTCTCACAAACTGGGTTTGTCAAACACTCTTTCACGACTGGATGGACACTCTATGTTTCCGCAGGAGGACGGGGTGGGTCGGGGTGGGGGGAAGCCAGGGGTCCTTCTCGGGGTGGGGGAGACGCCGGGGCCATGTGTCTGTGTGCCATTCCTTAAGCTGCTGTCTTCTGGGCTTCTCCACTGCAACTTTTTCTCTTGAAAAATTATTTCAAAATATTTTCTCTTAAAAAATACTTTTATTTTTCTCCTTATAATTAATGAAGGGTTTGAGGGAGATGCTTCAAGCCTATACAAATGCATGGCTCCTTCCCAAACCTTCATTTGTTGTTTGGGGTGCCCGTAGGTGGATCTTGCTGGTGGCCAGTCTTACCGTGATGCTTGGATGCTGTTCTGCTCCCTTGTCCCCTCCACATTTAGTAATTAGAATCTTCTCTAAGGAAGAGCCATCCCTTCCCCTTGGTTAATTATTCAGGGGTTTGTTTCTGCCAGGACGGACCAGTGGACGTGTATTTTGCTGTGGGGTAAAATGTACCATTCTCCATATTTCCGTTCTTGCCAGGATCGCTCCAGCCTTGGCCGCAGCAGCTCCATGGCTCTGGCTCCCGTGCCCCAGCAGCACGCCTGCACCGGATTTGTGCACAGATTCCCCGACATCACAGGATGCTCCGAGCTTGGCTCCACCCCTGGAACCTGCCTCTTCTCCAGGGAGGCCAAGGGGATTCTAGAAAAGGAGGCCAAATGTTTAGCTTCGGATCTTCTGCAGTACAGCTTCCATGCCCCTGCTTCCACCCGGGGGTGTTACCGAGTCACCAGCCAAAGTCCAGGCCCTGTCTCGTCCAAGGGGCTGAGTCCCTCATTTGTGTTGGCAGAAAGGTGGAGAGAAGGAAGCCGGTCTGGCAGGTGGAGACAGAGAATGGATCTAGAGACTCAGGGATGGCTGGTGGTGGCCAGTGGGGGCTGGTGAGGGGTCTGGTCATGGGCAGTGGGGTCAGTGGGGGCTGGTGGGGGGTGTGGTGGTGGGCAGTGGGGTCAGTGGGAGCTGGTGGGGGGGTGTGGTAGGGGTCAGTGGAGGTCAGTGGGGGGTGTCAGTGGGGGCCAGCGGGGGGTTTGGTGGTGGGCAGTGGGGGTCAGTGAGGGCTGGTGGAAGCAGGAACTTGAGGCAGAGAAGACTGGCACATGGCTGAGCCCCTGTGAGAGGGTACTGGGTGACCTGGCTGTGGGGGTAGTGAGTGACCTTGTCAGACTGAGGAAGGGACCCTGGCTGAGTACACGGAGGAGAGTTCTCCCGCCCATGAACACTGCCCCACGACACTGCTTTGGCCACGGCTGCGCTTCGCACGGACCCTCCTGCTCGGTTCTCTGGGCTCCTCGGAGGCTTCATCAGACCTGAGCTCAACCTTGGGCCCCAGCAACTGAGAACTCCAGGTGGAGCCCCTGTCCCTCCCCGTAGCTGGTCTCTGACCCTTCCCTCTGCTTGAAGCCTGAGCTCCTGACCCTGCTGGCACTTTTCTTAATCACCAGTAAATCCCTGTCACGTGCAAAGCCTTTCCTCATACACCTGGGAGCACGCACCTGTGAGCACACACCTGCAAGCTCTTGTCTGTCCACTGCTCCCTGGGGACCCCTGAACCATTTTACTCCTGACTGACCTGTGGGGTTTCCCTGACCATGCCTGTTCTGATGCCAGCCCGAGAGCCCCTCCCGATGCCTGGCTCCTGCCCTCACCTCTTAGCAATGTCACCAGACTCTCCTTCCACCCCAGCTTCCACCACTAGACCACCGGGGGTCCCCCGGGGCTCTGGGAGCTCATCTCTGTAACCAATATCCTTCCTCACTGCTGTCGACTTGCATCTGACTTTTAGTGCCAGGCTGCAAATCTCGGCAAAGGCCGCCCATAAAAGCCACCGAGGCTCCTGACAGTAGCTTGACAGCCCTCCTCCTCAGGGCTTTGCAGGGGAGACGGGAACAGGGAGCTCTGGCTGTCCAGAGGATAGAGGGAGGGGAAAGGAGTGGCCCCGGTCCAGGCTTGTCTCGGGATGGGATTGAGGCCACCCTGGCCTTGGCACATACTCTCAGATACTGGGACTTGGGACCTGACCAGAAACTGGGCGTCTGAGTTTGCAGAGAGAAGGAGTAGACAGGGAGGTTTGGGGAGGGAGCCCAGGGTGGGAATCAGTGAGGCATGGAGGGCCAGGGGAGCACACTGGGTCCCCCCTCCCTGAGCTTTGGGTTGCCCATCTTGAGTGGAGCTGTGTGCCCAGGCTGCTGTGGTGGGGAGTGGGTAAAATACTGTGGTGAGTGTGGGCAAGAGACCAAGGTCAGGCAGCTGTCAACAGGGGTGATGCACGACCGCGCGGGACTCTTTGCGGGCCAGGCTGGGGACAGGGCCTGGGCAGGATGGCACGGCAGCAATTCCCTCTCCCTTGCTCCCATGCATGCAGGCCCCTCTGGTCTCCTCTTGTCCGGACTACAGCGAGACCTCCTCCTTCTCCCATCCTGCCCATGGCTCATGACCCCCACAGCCCCAGGGATCCTTCTCTTGCACAGCAGCTCTCAAAGTGTGGTCTCTGCCCAGCAGTACCAGCTGGGAGTGTGTTAGAGATGCACCTCTCAGGCCCCACTGCACACCTGCTTAATCGGAGGCCCCTGGGTCGGGTGGGGGGCTGCGCTCTGGGGATCCCGCCACACACTCTGGAGTGGGGGGCACTGTGCCGGCACAGGTCAGGCCAGCTCCGTCCCCAAGGGATCCACCATGGGTTCCCATCACAGCAGGGGGATTTATCAGTGCTTTCCATGGGCTGGGAACCTGCTCCGTCTCTGTAAGTCTCACAGATGGTGGACAAATAGACGTTGTATATCTCCTGTAGTGGGGTGGTGGAGACCCAAGGCAGAAGGTGGGGGCGGCGGTGGCATGTTCCAGGTAACCCAGCTGGCTCCTCCTGTCCTCCTGGGGACCGAGGCCTGGAGGGGAAGGGGCAGCCCCTGTGTTCGCTCCATATGCCTAAGGCTGGCCGCCCTCCCTGCTGCCCCAGCTCCGACCTTCACCCGAGTGGCACAGGATGATGGGTTTAGGGCTGCATTCCGTCTCCCCACGCAGCCCGCAGAGACAGCCCCATGCCGCCTCCTCAGTGTCGCAGGCATTTAAATTGCCGTTTTATTTAAATTTATGTCCGAGGATACAGGCGGAGAAAGGGCCATTTCAAAGTCAGTTTCTGCTTTATGGCTTTACAGGGGATCACATCGGGCAGCTGTTGGAAATATCTTGCTGCTCCCAGCACAACACGGAATCACGTGGCTCGCACAGGCTCTAGCGATTCCCGGGAAGAGATTCCACCTCCCAGCCGGGGAACTCTTGCTCTGTACCCCAGCTCCAGCCTGACACCTGTTCCTCCCTCCTGCTGAGCCCTGACCCCAGTCCCAGGCTTGGCCCTGACGTCAGCCCCAGGTTGAACCCTGACCCCAGGCCCAGGCTCAGCCCTGAACACAGCCCCAGGTATGGCCTTGACCCCAGCCCCAGGTATGGCCCTGACCCCAGGCCCAGGCTCGGCCCTGACCTGGAGTACATTAACTCTTTACAAGGCCACGTGATTGCATGTGAGGGCAGTAGGGTCAATGGGAGCTGACACAGTTCCACAAACAGCTTTACTTATTTATTTATTTTTTAAGATTTTATTTATTTATTCATGAGAGACACAGAGAGAGAGAGAGAGAGAGAGTCAGCGACACAGACAGAGGGAGAAGCAGGCTCCATGCTGACGTGGGTCTCGATCCCAGGTCTCCAGGATCAGGCCCTGGGCTGAAGGCAACACTAAATCACTGAGCCACCCGGGCTGCCCCACAAACAGCTTTAGACCGACCTACTATGCAGAGGCTCAGCCCAAACGCTTTGCGGTTCTGGGCAGCTGATTTCCACAGCTGGAGGAACATCTGCCCACGTACCCCGAGCTGATGAGGCTGCACACGGTTGGCCGCTCCGGACTCCCCTCCCTCGTGCGCGGAGCAGCAGCTGCAGCCCACGGGGCCCGGCACCCGGGCAGCCAGGCTGAGACGGGGCTCGGTCTGCACCTTGCAGGCAGAGTGCGATCACATATGGGGGAGTGCTTCATGAGCCCCGTGAGGGGGGCTCCTGGAGTCTGTCTGGCACCTGAGAGGAGGGAGCATGTGGCAGACGCCAGGTCACGATGTTCCAGAGGCGACCTTGGGTTCCTCCAGCGCTCTGTAGCAGAAGCGCGTTCCTCCAGCACCTGTGAAGGGTGTACCCAGGGGCAGGGGGCTGGTGTGACGCACGCTGGCGGAGGAGGCCTTCCTAAGGCGGGGTCCTCGCCCCGGGCTCCAGACCCCATGCTGCTTCAGCGGCAGGTGCCTCAGTGTCCCTGCCTGTGGAGTGGGCGCAGCCCGGGGCAGGGGCAGTGTTTTCTTCCTCTGACCCAGGCGTGGGCTGGCTTGGGTGAGGAGGCCTCCCTGCACGTATGTTCCTGACCCTGGGCAGCCCAGCTTGTACCCTGGGTGGGGACTGTTATGAATCTGTCCCCCCGGCTCTCTGAGCTCTCCCCTCGTCTCCAGAATCAGTTCGGCGCCTGACCAACTGGGGGCAGGACATGGACACCTGAAAGGATGGTGTAGACCAGGGGAGGCCCGTCAGAGGCTGTGAGCCTTGGGGCAAATTGTTCCCTCGCTAGTATCAGGGTCCGTGCACCGTACACGCACGTCCCTGCTGGTCGGAGGGATGCAGGAGGCCTGGTGTCCCCTGGAGCAAGGCCAAGTGCGTTCTGACCCAAGGGCCTCCTGCACCCCGGGCTTCGGGGCAGGGCTGAAGGCCTGCTGGCCATCCCGGCTCATTGTTCTGCCTCCCCTGCCTCCCCTCCCTCCCACTGATGATTCCTGACTTTGGTCCCAAAGATGCGGCTGCAGAGAACCAGAGACTCAGTTGGCACCTGCACTGTGTTCAGATGAACCTAGGAAGGTGTGAAATTTCCTAGGGGAGCCCTGCAGGAGATGTGGTGGGTGAGATGCAGGGGGAACTGAAGGTGGGAACCCACAGCTGTGCTGCCCGGTGACCAGGCCTTCTGGGAGGAGCAAGGGGCTTATCCTGGTTCCTAAAGAGGGCAGTTGCCTGGGCACCAAGACCCCTGTGCCCTGTCCCAACTGGGGCAGGGTCTCAGTTTCCCTATCTGTGGTTTTCAGCTCAGGGACTGGTGGTAGGGATCTGAGTGCCCCTCCCCCCACCGCCACCACCCTGTGTCCCCAGGGTTCCCTGGGTGCATCTCCTGGGGGAAGCCTCACTGTGGGTACTGGAGGCCCTGGGCTGGGAGCCCAGAGTCTGGAGGACCAGGGGCCAGAGCAGCAGGATCCATCTTGCACTGGAACCCTGGCTCTGGCCTGGCCAGCTCTGGCCATGCACGGGGAGGGCACGGGGATTTGAGGGGTTCAGCCCCACACTGCCCTGCCGCAAGCTCTCTGAGCCCAGGGGAGTTTCTCCTTGGGCCCGCAGTCTTGAGGCTGTTCACTCCTCCTTTACTCACTCAAGAAACATTTGGCAAGTGTCTGTTGGGTGCAGGACGCAAACCCCTGGTGGCACGGAGCAGAGACTCTAGTGCAGGGGAGAAGGGAAGAGGACACAGACAAAAGCAGAAGGGAGTCTGAGGCCGCAATGGACAAGACCCTAAGGCCCGGCCCGGTTCCGAGTGTGGGGCCCGGGCCTTTGCCGAGGACTGCGTGGGAGAAGGTGTCACCATGCCTGGGTTGGGCCATGTGCCTGGCAGGGAGGCTGAGTAGGCCCTCCCCTGCCCCTTGCCCGTTGGAAGAGTCGAGGGAGGCCCTGGGGCCCGAGGTCTGGGAGGGGTCCCGACAGTGGGAGCTGGACAGATTGACCAAGGAAGAATTCCCAGTCCAAGCCGAGATGAGAAGGTACATGGAAGCGTCCAGTATGTTCCTGGGTCCTGCAGGTGCTCTGCTGGCCTGTTCGTGCTCGGTGGTCTGTCCTCACCATACTCCAGCCTTTGTCCATGGATGGTGGGTGGTGGGTCTGGCCCGGAGGGTGTGCTCACTCACAGTGAAGCACGTCTGCAGAGCACCAGGTGTGCCCGCTGCAGGCCATGGGGGGAGGGACGTGACCGGCCCCCTCTGACGGCTCACCCCAGGAGCATCCCGCTGATTCCGGAGTTGGGAGCACACCAGGGGGAGGCCACCGCAGCTGAGTTCTGGAGGACACTGGTGAGCTGGGTGTGAGGGGGAAGAACTCTGGCAGAGGGGACATCGTGAGCAAAGTCTGACCGTGGGAGTGAGAGTGGCTGCGGTCAGGGGTAAGGACCATGGGGTGCTGAGGTGCCAGGAGCAGGATCTGAGGCTGAGGGGTCTGGCAGGACACAGGGTGTGTCCTGAGAAGAGGGGTGCCCAGCAGGGGAGCAGCAGGGAAGGTTTGTGCGTGATGGGCTCCCCACGTGGGTGGGAGGGGACAGGGTGGAAGCAAGCAGGGGTGATGGGGATGGGGAGGGAAGGGACCAGCTGGGCCTGAGAAGGGGGCCAGCGGAAGAGGGTGATGGCCTTGGGGGTGGATGGTGGTGACAGGGGAGCAGCATCTGGACTGTTGGGTCTCTGTGAGGAGGAGGAGCCCGAGGGAGGGTCCTGAGCGGAGCCCCCCACAGAGGATGATGGCAGGTGGAGATTCCCCCAGGGGGAGGGGCAGCCAGGCGCAAGGCCCCATCTGGGGACGTCACCCCAGCCCGCAGAGGGGTGTGCCGGCGGTCATCCTGGGACTTGGGCAGTGTGGCCGAGGGGGTCCAGAGGGCCAGGGCAGCTGCCTGGAGACAAAAGTGCTTGGAATCTGGAAGCCAGATTGGAGTGGGCCGCGGAGTGAGGGGGCGGTGAGAAATGAGACAGTGGGTGCCGCCAATCCTTCTGACTTTTTTTCTTTTTTCTTTTGTAATTCTACTGTTTTATTTACACGATCAGTGAAGGGCATATTCTGGAACACCAGCTTTCATCCTCTTCAAATCCTTCATTAGTATAAGAAGCCAAATGATAGTGAAAGATTTCAAGCCCCTGGCATGGAGGCAGGTGGCAAAGTCCGATGCCCGAGGAGCAACTGAGCCAGCGGCTGCCTGCACACAGCCTGCGTTCACCGGGGTCATCAGCGCTGCTGCACCGCGTGCCCAGGGCCGCCTTTTGCAGCAGCTCGTAGTCAGGGCTGCCTTGCAGATCGAGGCACAGAAGACATGATCCATGGAACAGATCCTGTGGGTCTCCATGGAACCTCGGTACTCGGTTGTGCCAAGGGGAGGAGGGGCAGTGGCAGGGTGGGGGGCACACATGGCTACAGGTGAGGTGCTGGGGTGGGGGGCATTCTAGGCTTCACAGGCTCCAGCGCCCCCACCTCACAGGGTGCTGGGCCTCCACTTGGAGCTGCTCTGAGATTCATATGCTTGTGCACAGGTGAGTGAGTACACACACCCATCCATGTGCATGCACACAGTTGTGCACACATACACACACGCACAGGCACACACAGGTACCGCCCCCCCACACCCGCACACCCGACTGCATGCACAGGCACCATGAGCAGGCTCTCAGGCCCAGACCTTGCAGGGGGATAGATGAGCCTCATCAATAAGCCCCTCTTTCCCAGAACCAGGGCTGAGACCTGCCCCTACCCCAGGTCTCCCAGCCATTTGCCCCTAACCAAGCAAGTGATGTGCTAGCCTCTGCTGTGACCCCAACAGGACATGAAATGCAAGAGGAAAGGGATCAGCTTTCATTTTCCACTACATGTAGGCCACCCTGCCTCCCCCAGCCCCGCTTTAGTGCCAGACAACGAGGAAAGGGTGGGATCTGGTAGGAGCGCCACAGGCAGCGGGCTCTCAGGTCTGGCATGTTAACATCTTTGTCTCTAATATCTGACAGTGAGACAACCAGCCCACGCCCATCGTGTCTCTCCTATCGAGCCTGCTGGTATCAGCTTTCCCCCATGTCTCTGAGGTCCCCGAGAATCGCTGGGCAGCGCATATGTGGGACCATAGCAATGGTATCTGAAGGGCGTGCTTACATTTGCACAGGAATGAGGGTCCCAGAGGTGGTGGGTGTCCCACCCGTGCTAGAAGGCATGCCAGGGAGGGTGCCCCACCGTGCCCCATCATCGATCCCCTCTCTGCGCCCATAATGGTGGTGAGGAAGGCCTAGAAAGGCGGGCCCAGGGTCTCAGGGTGAACACAGATGCTCCCCGCTGGGCTGTGCTGGCTCAGAGGCCCTGGGCCGCCCACAGCCCTGCAGCCACTGGCCAAGAGTTGATGGCTCGTCCAGGGGAACGCCGTTGCACTTGCTGCTCGAGCTCCCTGTGGGGGGCCTGGACACCGACCCAGACCGCTTCTCATCTGAGAGCGGGTCCTTCTCATTCTCTGCCCTCCCTCTCCCAGTGACCCAGTGGCCAGGGTGCCATGATTTGGCTGGGACCAAGGGAGGGGACAGGGTCCTCGACGCACCTAATGCCTCATCCACCTAGCCCTGGCTCCCAGGCGTGTGACCAAGGATTTTTAAAGGATCAAGTTTTAAATTAGGGAGAAAAAAACCCCACACTAGTCCTTTCAAGCACTCAGTGTCAGCCCCGTGAACAGACCTCAGGGCTCCATTGACCTGGAGCCTTATATTACTGTCCTGTGGTTTGCAAGGTTCGTGTGCCAGAGAGAAGTGGGTGTTGGGCTGGCTGCTGTCTGGTGCCCTGGAAGGACGCCGGTTCCTGGCATTCTCAGGGCTCTTCTGTGCGGCTGACCAGGGCCAGGGCCACCCCCACCCCCAGGCGGTGACATCCCCGCGGCCACCTCCCCTGTCTGCCTGCAGGCCCTGCTGCGCCCGCAAGGTGGCGCTGCCCCACGCCCATGTCCTGCTGACCCAGCACCCGGAAGGCGGGGAGGCTGGTCTCTCAGGGCCTCGGTGGCCTGGCGGGGACAGAGCCCCCTTTCCTGGGGGGTGGGGTGGGGGTGTGAGGCCACATTGTTGTTCAATCCCGCTGGGAGAAACAGTTCTGACCAGGACACGCCCTTCCTTGTCTTCGGGGCTAGGATGAGTGCAGGTGTGCGTGCACCTGTGTGTGCATGCGTATGTGTACGTGTGTGCAAGTAAGAGGGCTGTAGGCATGGGAGGCAGTGCACTCTGGGCCAGGCCAGGGTCCATGGTGTGGGCTGGCCTCACCGAGACTTTTCTCACCCTCCCTGAGACCTCTCTGAGCCTCAGATTACTCACCTGTAAGATGGAGGTGCCCTGGACCTGCCTAGCCTGCTCCCCAGGTGTGGTCAGGCCCCCACTGAGGCCATGGGTGGGGGAAGGGCCTCTCCAAAAACTGTAGCATGATGTAAACTGCAAAGTGACACAAAGAGATGCCTTCTCCACAGTGATCAGGGGTCTGATGCCAGCCCTGAGCTGCCAGAGGGCCTGTGGCATCCCACTGTTCTAGGGTGCTGGACTGAGGCTGGGAGAGCCCCAGCTTGTCCCCAGGGCCCTTGCACGGCAGGCCAGAAGGGAAGAGGCATACAGGATGCCCCCTGGGGTGGGTGCAGAAAGCTGTCATCAACCTGATGGTCCATCGGACACGTGGCCTAGGCTGGCGCTGGCCTGCGGGGGACTCATTCCCCCAGGAGCACCCCCTGGCTCCATCACCCCCAGGCAGGGACCGGCTCAGCCACACAACCTCCTGGAAAGGCCAGACCCCTGAGGAGGCCAGCTAGCGTTGCCATGAGACTGGGCCTCTGTCCAGAGGTCGGCTTATCCTGGCCCAAACGTGGGGACCCCACAGCAGAGCCGCCCTCATGGGTGGAGCTGACTGCCAGAGCCTGGGCTCAGCAACACCCTGGTTCTCCTGCCCCTGCGGCTCCCGGATGCCAGTCAAGGCCCCTGAGCCACTTTTTTTTTTTTTTTAAAGACTATTTATTCATGAGAGACACAGAGAGAGAGGCAGAGACACAGGCAGAGGAAGAAGCAGGCTCCACACAAAGAGCCTGATGCGGGACTTGATCCCAGAACCCCAAGATCACGCCCTGAGCCAAAGACAGACGCTCAGCCCCTGAGCCACCCAGGTGCTCCCCCTACTCGAGCCAGTTCTAGGAGAAAACAGAAGTTCAAACCCAGAGATGGGTGACTCTGGAGGGGGGTCGAACTGTGTGGGAGCAATACATGACCTCTGTGGGGTTGGTCCTGGGGAGGCCTGACATCAGGCTTGGCCATCTTGAGGGGGCAGGGAGGTACAGATGCATAGATTTCCTGGTTAGATAAGCCTTATCCCCTGTCCGCCCAGCAGCTGGGGTGTCTGCAAACCATCCTGAATGGGCATGGCCCAGGTTGTCTGGCCAGTGGCATCCTCACGCTGCCTCCAGAGCCAAAGCCAGCCAAGTGTCCCTGGGCAAGGGGGAGGGTGGACAGACCCACTAGGCACAGCGGAGGCAGTGCCCAGGGCCCATGAATGTCATGGGGGTGGACCTGGGAGTGCCTCTGAGGAGCTGGGGAGCTCTGATGCCGTTGGGTGGGAGGTGGGGGCGGGGCAGGCCGCCTTTCCTAATCTGCACAGAGGCACTATGAGGGCTCCCCAGGGCCCCTGTCCAGACAGCATGACACATGGACGTGACGTGTCCTCAGTTCCTTGGAGTGAGGGGAATCCAGAGCCCCACGCTGTCCTCAGGGCCATCCCCTGCTTTGGAACCACGGGCTCTCGGGGAAGCTGACCCCTGCCCTGGGTCCTGCTGGGCTGCGGTGGCACAGAGGAGAGGAAAGAAGCAGAACACCGGGAGGGTCCTGTCACTACCAAGCTGGGCCACGGCAGTGTCCTCCAGTCTCTAGGCAGCTCCCCTTGGGGCTGGGGCGGATCTGTGATGATCCCATTTTATGGAAGATAAATGGAGGTGCCCTTCTGAGGCCCTGGCTGCTGGGAGCTTGAGGGGATCAGCTCATCAGTGAGAGAGCAGCCTCAGGGCCCTCCCTGCAGCCCTGCTGCCTGCACCCCGGGCCTGCCCCGCCCGTCTCACCCCGGCCCTGACCCCCCTGTGCCCTGGGTGGCAGGTGTGCAGGGAACGGTGTGGATGGACCAGTCTGCACAGATGGGAGGCTTCTTGTGCACATCCTGGCTTCCCCATGGGTCTCTGCATCTTGTCCTTCTCCAACCCCAGGCCAGGACCCACATGTGCCCGTGCACCGCCTCCCTCTCCCCCCATGCCTGCCAGCAGCCAGCAGCTCCTTCCAAAACCTTCCATCCCAGATTAGGTTTTATAAAAGCCTGTACAGGAGCCGGCTGCCTCCCGTACAAACAGGCCTCCATTAGAGACTGCGGAGCAACAGCATCTCCCCGCTGCGCGCAGGCGACACGTTTCCCCCATGGAGCCAGCGTCCCCAGGGAACTGGCTCCTGGTCTGACAAACACGGCTCAGAGCCGACTTGTCACAGTTTGCAGCATGCCTGCCACCATCGCAGCCGCAGGTCGGCCCTTCTCATCTTCTGCGGGGCTGCCGGGTCCAGCACCTGCTCTCAGTGCCCGACCCCCCCGCTCCCCGCACGCTGCAGGGCAGCAAGGGACTTCAGGGTGGCAGCCACACAGCACCCAGGCCAGACGGGCCACCTGCAGCTGAGAAAGCACTCATCGCCCCTGTGGCGGCAGTCACGCCATAGGATGCCCTGTGCACGGCACCGCATGGGTGCCAACAAGCCCTGGGCCCCTCGATTGCTTCCTGGGGACACCGCCAAGTGGTGGAGGGAGAGGCTGTGGCCTGGGTGATCCCGGGGTGTCCGGGGGCCCCCACAAACCTGGTCACCGGAGCAGGGTGGCGTCCAGCAGAGCCACGGGACACAGACCCCTGCCACGGCTTCCAGGTTCCGCAGGAACCATGGGGGTCCCCACTCTGGAGCCTGCTGGGACCCACCTGCTCACACTGGGAAACCATTAAATGGGATTTCTCAAAAATTCATACTTCGATGGCATCTCTTCAGGAAGTTGGATGGGTCTTTTCACTAGTTAAACCAAAATGAATTGCCCAGGAGTTTGGTGTTTATGAATTTTTAAAACGACACGTCTGTATTTATCTGGCATTTATTTTATTTTAATTTTCATCTTCCTGCCTTCCTGTTTGGGGGCAGTGCAGCTGCGGGCCGGGCTGTGCCTGGAACCTTCGGCTTTGGCTGTCTAAATATTTTATTCGCCAGTTGCAAATGGGAAATGTAATCAGAAGCCCGATTCCTAGCCGCACCAGGACGGGGGGCTCGGCCGGGCCTGGTTCTCTTCCATCTTTGGAGTTTGCAGCGTTCGGATTACACAGCCACAGGGAGCAGCAGGCTTTTTATTTTTTATTTTTGACTAGAACAGAGGTGAAGGTTTCTGCAGATATGAAGTCCCCTGAGGGGCACCCGGGGGGGTCAGCCAGTGAAGCCTCAGCCCTTGGCTCAGGTCATGGTCCTGGGGTCCTGGGATGGAGCCCTGAGTCAAGCTCCCTGCTCAGCGGGGTGCCTGCTTCTCTCTCACCCTCCACCCCTCCCCTCACTCATGCTCTTTCTCTAATAAATAAATAAATAAATAAATAAATAAATAAATAAATAAATAAGTAAATTCTTATAACAACAACAACAATAACCAATAACTCACACCCATGATCTGAGAGCGTCGGATCCAGCCCCTTGGGGTTGATTCTGCCCACCAGGTTGGAGGGCACAGAGGCAGAAGGCAGGAGCAGAAGGGGCCAGCTGTGCAAGGGAACTTTCTGGAAATACTGAAAGGAAACAGCTGGGAGCCTGCCTGGGGCTGATCATTGTCAGCAGCCCCAGAATGACTTGCCCTCCTGCTTCCTTCATGTGCCTCTGGGGCCGCAGGGCTGCTTGTCCCTCGCAGAGTGTCCACCCTCGGGGGAATCTTGGTCATCCAGGGGTGACACTGTCCAGGCTGCTTCTAGACATGAACTCCTGTCTCTGTCTGGGCGTCCAGGTTGGACACATGCTTCATTCACGGCCTCGTGAGAATCAGTTGTAAGCCTTTACCATCGTTCACACGAACTATCTTTTGTGGCCAAAGGTGAGGCTGTTTCCAGTTTTTACTTTCCTAAACAACACCAGAGTGGACCAGGCTGTGTTCCTGGATGTTGGCGTGCTTGCCCGTCCCCAGAGCATCGTTGGAGGTTGAAGACGGTGCCTGAACCTGCTGGAGTGGCCGAGGGGCCTGGGGAGGGGCTTCTCAACCAGGGGTTGCTGCGGGAGCTGGGACACAGCTCATCTCAGGGTTTCCATGTATGGCTGTGCAAGTTGCACACTGCGCTTCTCTAGTGATCACCATCTGCTGAGATGTAGCATCATTGGTGTGGCCTAGGTTGTGCGCAGTGGTGGCCCAGCTAGGAAAGGCTGGGTGGGGAGGAGACCTGGAGATTCCTATGGCTTCTGCTGATGGGATTGTGAGCCCAGGGAGGCAAGGTGCTGGCTGGGTTGACCACCCTTCCACCCCAAGTCTGGATGATTGTGTCCCTGCCTGGGTAGTGTGAACATGTGTCTGGAAGTTGTTGGCCTTACAGGTATGGAAGGTTCTGGGGGAGGAATGAGGGCCCTCTGGTTTCCACGTGGGCCTTCCCCTCTTTTGGCTTTTGCTGCAGCCTCTATCCTGGATGCTCCCCACTCTTGACTCTCAGCCAGCTCTGGCTCACCCTCCAGACCTAGACCAGGGCCCTCCCAGATGGGTCGGGGACGCCCTTGGAGTTCTGAGAGCTGAGGTGTAGGAACCTGGGGTCCTCCTGGACTACCAGCTTCTCCAGGTCCTGGGCCTCCTCCCCGCCAGCCAGCCCCCCAGACACACGGGTCCCGGGAACATGGAAGACCTGGGTCCTGCCACCATCACACCAGTGACTTTGTGTGCATTTCAGTCCGGCTACTTGCGGCTATTTGAAGCCTCCAGGAGGCCTCCTTCGACAGATAGACTGGTAGTTGGCAAGTCAAACCCCCAGGCTCAGAGACGTCTTCTGCTTCTATGGAAACGACCTTGTGCCTCAAGCACAGTAAGTGCTGAGCCAGGCTCTTGGGCAGGTGAACGTGACCCACAGCAGTCTCATTGCTGCCATTTGTCTGGCTGGGAACTGGACTCCCTGGTGACCATGTAAGAGCTCTTTCTTCCAAGACACTTAAATGGCAGCTTGGCACTTGCCCAGATATTTACATATTTCATGGAAATTATTGATCTTTGGCTGCTTTACAATTGCATCATTGCTAATCATGCCCTGTCAGGGTGGACCTGCTGAACCAGAACCCTTGATCCAGGGATAGTTACCAGTTGGTCACTGGTGCTATCACCCTCACCTCACTAGGCCTTCCCTACCATTCTTTGTGGCTAGGATATGGATCTTGATTGAGCACTTGTCCATCCATCCATCCACCCAGCCAATCACCTTTCCATTCATGCACCCATCCACCCATCCACCCACTATCCATCCATCCATCTGTCCATCCACCCATCCACTCATCATCCACTTGTCCATCCACCCATTCAACCATCTACCTATTCATCCACCCATCATCCATCTGTCCATCCTCTCGTCCATCCAACCCCCCATCATCCATCTACCTATCCATCCACTTTCCCCCGATCTGCCCATCCATCCATCTGTCTATCCACGCATCCAACCACCGTCCATCTGTCCATCCATCCATTGAAACCTCCTTTAAGCAACTAGTCAAACCACTTCCTCTCTGGCCTTAATTATGTCATTTGTGAAAAAGGAACAAGGATACCCAGCTCACACAATTGTCATGAAGGTAGATGAAATAGCGCCAAGTCTATAAAAGACTTGGAACAGCACTTGGCCATTGTAGCATGTAGGGTGCTTGAGTTATTATTATTTTTGGAGGCATCCCAGCATGTCAGCACCTGGCATGGTAGATAAGAGCCTGGCATTGCAGTGGGTTTGTCTTGGCTTTGGCAGCTGGCCAGTGACCTTGGTAAGTTCTTGATCCTCTCTGAGCTTTGGTTTCTATGCCTGGAAAAGCCTCTTCAAGACTTGGTGAGACAAGTAAATGAGGTATTGAAGGTGCTCATCCCTGGATCAGGCACATATGGATTGTTCTTCATCATCATCATTACCATCATCATCGCTATCTCAACAGAAATTTATTGAGTGCTGTTATGGACTGAATGCCACCCCTCTGAAATTCCTATGTTGCCTCCTAACCCCCAGAAGCTGGGAGTGTGACTCTATTCGTAGATGGGGTCTTCAAAGAGGAGATTCAATTAAAATGAGGTCATTAGAGTGAATTCTGATATAATGGGATTGGTGTCCTTAAAAGAAGAGGAGAGTGAGACACAGACATAATATAGGAAGACTGTGTGGAGACACAGGGAGAAGACGCCATCCACAGTGCCTTTGGAGGCCTCTGAAGGTGCCACCCCATAGACAGACACCTCAATCTCGGGCCTCTAGCACCCAGGACTCATGTAGTGCCTTCCTGTTGTGTCAGTCCCAGCCTCCCGTGCTCTGTCACAGTGACCCTGGGAGACACATACAAGTGCCTACTGTGTGCATCCCCCATGCGAGGTGATGGTGTGCAGCCATGGGTGAGACCCACCCCTTCCCTCCTCAGCGTGGGAAGTTCCGACATCCTGGCGTCACTAGGGACACTCATGTCCTGGAGGATGTCTTCCCCACCCCTGGAGAGTGAGCTCCTCTTCACAGATGAAGGAGGATCATGTACAGATTTTCCCAGCACTGCTTTCCCTGAACACACCTTCTGGGCTCCAGAGACAGCACCACCGACCCAGCCCTGACCTAAGGTTTTTTTTTTTTTTTTTTTAAATTTTGTTTTATTGTGCTTCTAAGGCTTTCCTTTATTGTTTTAAAAGATTTATTTATTTATTCATGATAGAGAGATAGAGAGAGGGAGAGAGAGAGAGGCAGAGACACAGGCAGAGGGAGAAGCAGGCTCCATGCCGGGAGCCCGATGGGGGACTCGATCCCGGGACTCCAAAGGCCGGCACTAAACCGCTGAGCCACCCAGGGATCCCCCCTGACCTAAGTTTTAACAAGCTGGCCACAGAGCTCAGAGGGACGGGGTCTGAAGGGATAACTCACGATTGTGTTCAAGAGAAGGAGTGTGCTGATGCCTGGCTCTGCCAGTTTCCTTGCTGGTGGCCGGGGGCCAGGTGTCATTGCCTCCCCCCCCCCCCCCCCGCCCAGCCTGAGGTCACTGTCTGACCACAGGGGCCCAGGTGTGACCTTGAGCTGCCCAGCTCTCCTGCCATGTTAGACATCACAGACATGGCAAGAAGAAGGTCTTGAGCAGTGCTGGTCCCGGGGCTAGGGAGACTCACAAGTCTGGCTCCCGCCTTGGCCCCTCCCCTCTCTCCTCTTCCTGGGGCTTGGGCCTTAAAGAATTGCCCGAGGTGGCTGGGGCTCATGGAGTTGAACCCCTGCCCATAGGCCAAAGCAAGGCTGGGCCACACTGTGCTCTGTCCTCGTTGCACCCGGGCCAGCAACCAGAGAATCTGCTCCCTGGGACGGCCCAGCCGCCTGCCCTCTGGCCGAGGAAAGGTCCATGTCCTGAATGCTGCAGGGGCTGAAGCTGTGTCATAGCCCGCTACCTCAAGACCGCCTGAGCAGGCTACCTAGAAATTCTGGAAGCTTCCACCTGCCCAGAGTCACATGAAACTCAGGTTTGGAGTGTAGCTCTTACCCTTCCACGTGGCTGAGATCTTGGAGGAGAAAAATGTGCAATCTTTGCTCCAGAAAATGCCTCGAGTGTGAGCCTCATCTGGTGGGAGCAGCTGAATGGCCCGGAATGCTGGTAATAATAGTAACAAGCCTTCCAGGACACATGCCACGCCTACTCACCCATGTGCTGTCTGTACATTAATCTGATTTATTCCTTGGTACAAGCCTGAACTAGTTGCGATCACATCCCCATTTTACAGATGAGGAAACCCACACAGAGAGCTTGCCGGGCCCAAGGCCACCCCCACTGCCACTGGGGTCACACTCACTGCTCCCGGCTGCTCTTAGGCTGCAGAGGGACACAGACTAGGCTTCTGGGTCTCAGCCTGGGAGGAGCTGCCCCAACAGCCGCTGGCCACAGCGGACTCAGGCCAGAAGCCAAGCTGGGTAGTAGGCCACGAGATGTCCGGGGTTGCCTGTTACCCTGCATAACCGCCCGGTCCTGATGAATCTGCTGGTGTCCATCCAGGGACCTCCTGTTGGGACGACCACGTCTTCTGATGCTTCTGGTGAAGCTGGCACAAAATGGACCCTCTTTCCCCGGGAGTCGGGGGGCCAGGCCCAGGCTCCACAGGTATGGGAAACAGGACAGGGGAGTGTCCATCGGTGATGTGAAAGTCGGGGCTCCTGTGGGGACCACAGGTATCAGTGTGAATGTTTAAAAGATCCACAGAGGCCAAGGGCTGCCCGGACCCAGCCTCCCCACGAGAAGGGCTCCTGCCTACAGTGAAGAGAACCGCCCAGAACAGAGCCACAGGGCTCAACCTACCCCCTCAGGATGCGCAGACCCGCGCTCGCACACCATCTTAGAAGTGGATCTTTCTCCCTGTTGGCATTAAACACCTGAGCGGCCTGCTTACAACGCTGATGTGTGGAGCCTGCACATCAGCACCTTGCTGTTGGTGGAGACGTTGGTGGGATTGAAAGGGTCCGAAGGCAAACCTACCACCTTCATTAGGGATGATTTATTCCAGATTAGATCAGAGGAACAGTTTATGAGGTTTAAAGACAGACATGCGTACGTGCACCCGCTGGTGTGATTACCATGCGCACATATACAGGTATCTGTACGCCATCGGGGGGTGGGAGATACTCTGCAGCATGTGGAAACACAAAACCTGTGGGCTTGCAGGCAGCTGCTGGGGAGGGGGCGGCTGGCCTCGGGGCTCGGCGGGTGGAACTGAGGTGCTGGGTTGATGGTGTAGTTGTGGCTGGGGGTGTAGACGTGGGCAGGGGCGCAGACATGGCCGGGGGGAGAGCTGGACCCACAGTCCGCAGGCTCAGTCATCGGTTGCTCTGGGCACTTCCTTGAGCTGCAAACAAATACTGGAGATTTGGATCATTGGAGGAAGTTAGGTGGGAGGCGATGCCCAGAGGGAGGCTTGGAGGAATTGGAGCCTCAGGGGACTCCAAGGGCTCTGAGCACAGGGAGAGGCAATTCTTCCCCTCTCAGTGGCAGCCGGGTGTTTGCAAAGCCCTTCTGTCCCCGTTTGCACATTTATTGGCTCCAGGAACTTTACAGTCTTACAAATGACTGGATCCTCCTGTGAGGGTTTGAGCCCTGGCCCAGCCCAGCATGGCTGTGTGGTCTTGGGAAATTTCTTTAACCTCTCTGTACCTGTTTTCTCATCTGGTCCTCAAATGAGGACCATCCTGATGCCTACCCACCTCTCCGCCTGTTGAGAGGATTAAGGCACACAGCATGGGTGGTGCGCTAGCCCAGGGCCTGTCAGCTCAGGATAGTGGACCATCGCCATCACGATCATTTCTCCTTTTTTACGTGTGTGCTCTGCACTTCCCAGTGAGGAAATGAGGCTCGGAGAGGTGGAGCAAGGTGCTGAAGTGCCCCGGCCTCTGCACGGCCCGTGGTCAGGGGGTCTGTCCCCTGGCCTCACTCTGGCACCACGGCGTGGCCCTGGCCCCCAGCTTGAGCCCCTGGCCTGTTCCCTGCTCTGTCCTCTCAGGATTCAGGACCCCCAGGGAAGCCCATTTGGGCCTTCCCTCTGGGGTGCCTGCCTCCATGCCTGGCTGCTCTGCCAAAATGAGCTCTTTCTCCTCCGGGTCCTTTAGAGTTGGCCACGTGGGACCGTCACCGTGCAGCCCTCAGCCTGGAGGTGTCCTATGTGTGGCCTCAAGCTTGGCTCCCCAGCCAGGCCCTGTGTCTAGTGGGCGAGGTCAGCTGGCATCCAGCGACCCTGCCTCAGGTGGCACCCGGCACATGTGTGTGTCTGTGTGTGCACATATGTCTGTGTGTGTGTGCGTGTAGGTATCAGTGTGCACATGTATATGCGCGTGTGTGTTGTGTGTGTGCAGTGTCCCTCCTGGCCGTTCCCACTGTAGCCAGGCCTGGGGAGGGGCACGGTCCCGAGGGGCTGAGTGAGGATCACCCTCGGGCAATATTCGGGACCTCGCTGCCAGAGCAGAGCTGGCCGTATGTCACTTCATGGAGGAACAGGGCCTCCGTCATGGCTGCTGAGAATCCTGGTGTCCACCAGGCAGAGGTGGGGACACACTGGCATGTCTCTCCCATGGCTGCCCCCTCTTGCCCAGCTCCCATCTCATTCCAAGGCCAGAAAGCTGGGAAAGACAGGGGGGTGTTGGTCCCCAGAGAGGGGATGCGGGTCCTGAGGCAGGACAGGGACTTTGCCTCATGGAAAGACAGCACACGCTCTGATGACCCAGAAAGGCCACTCCTCCTTGGCCCAGCTCCCCGAGTTCACCTCCTGCTGCCGCCGGGGCCTCCCGGGCCCAGGGGGTGCCCCCTCGCAGGGCTGTAGACGTTTATTCAGTAATGATCACACCAGGTCTGCACACTCGACACAAAGCACTCAAGTAGTCAGAATACAGTCTTTTTATGGGCAGCAGATTGGAAATCCATCAGCATGTACCCATCTATCACCAGCGCTGACAGAAACCAGCGGAAAGAGAAAAACAAACATAAATAAGCTTTGTCCAACTGGGGTTTGCTGGAGGCCGCCAAGAGATCCCAGGGGGCTCCCGATGCCTGCGCTGACGCCGGCCTTGCTGATGGCCTCTGGCCCCACAGTGGGCTGGAGGCCTCGGGGTCAGGCCAGGAGCAGCCCGCTGGCCCCCCACTGCTGCGCCTGCACCCGGGGGCCCCGCTTCCTCCAGAGTCGGGTGGGGATGAGCTGACCCGCCGGGTGCACCCAAGGCGGGGGCCAGGAGTCCAAGCTGCCTCCCGGCATCCATCCTCTCAACCCAATGTCTTGGAAGGAAGCTCTTCCCCAGAGGGGCTGTGTCCCCATCCTCTTTCATTAAGGTTCCAGAATGTTCCCATCTTCTTGCAGAGACAGGAACAGTGACCACAGGCACGGTGGGGCACAGGCACGTGGTGTTGTGTTCCCCCTCGTCCAGTGCCAGAGGCCAGCCAGCCATCTACCGGTGCCCTCCTGGGACTCAGCCTAGAGCACGCTGCCCTCTGCCCTCCCTGACCCTCCCTGGGTCTCTGCCCTCCCTGCCCTTCCTCGGGTCTCAAGCGGAGACTCAAGAGGGCCCGCACTGTCACCACCATCCCAACACCGAGATTCTCCCGGCATCTGTGCTGGGAGATCATCACACCCACGTGGGGTCAGTGGCCATCATGACTGCAGCCCTGGGCCTGGGCCTGCGGTTGGCGTCAGAGCTGGGGCCGAAGCCAAGAGTCCTGACCCCGTCCACAACAACCGGGAGAGACGGAGGTGACTCAATACTAATAAACTAGAAATCAATGCACACATTCATTCATAACTCAACGCGTCCGTGTGGCAGCGTGTGGCTGCCCGTGGCTCCCCGTGGCTCCTCCCGAAGGCTGAAAAACATCTCATCCTATGCCTAGACTACGATTTGCGTGTGTTCAGCTACTGGCAGACCTGTGGGTTGATTCCACCCTTTAGCTCCTGAGGACGCTGCTGCTGTGAGCACGTGCACGGGATGTTTTCGCTTCTCTTGACAGACCCTGAGAAGTGGGGCTGCTGAAGCCAGTGGTGACTCCGCACCTAACTTTTTAAGGAACCGCCACTCTGTTCATCGCGGTGTCTGCACCATTTTACATTCCCGCCAGCAACGAAGGAGGGCTCCAGTCCCCCATGAACCTGCCAACTCCAGTACCTGTCACTTTGATGCCTGCCAGCCTGGTGGTATCTCACTTGCTTTCGATCTGCATTTTCCTGACTACCAGGGATGTGGAGCTGCTTTTTGTGTGCGTGTTGGTCACTCGAGTGTCTTCTCTGGAGGAATGATTCTTTGGGTCCTCTGCCTGTTTTACGGCTGGGTTATTTGTCTTTTTTTCTTACAAAGTTGTGCAAGCTCTTCATATCACATGGGTATGAGTCTTTGGTCAGATATATGCCTGGTCACCTTTTAAAATTGCATGTGGGGGCAAAGGAGGGTGTGGAGCTCAGGTTCTGCCCCAGCCAAGTCCCGCGTCCTCGGGGAGCGGCTCCTCATTTCCAGCTGAGCCTGGGGATGGCTCACATCTGTTCAACCTGGAGAAGCCCCTGTCCATTCCAAGCTTGTACCGTCTCCCACCTGGATTAGCGCCTCTCACCCCCTACACCGCCTGCCCTGGCTTCCCTCTTGGCCTTGAGACAAAGCCACCTGCTCTGAGGGCTCCCAGGGCTCTCTCCTTCTGGACTGGGCCACCTGCTTGGAGGCCCAGGCTTCCCCAAGCTTCGCCACGTGCCCTGGCCGTGTGCTCCAGCCACACGGATCCCCAGCCCCCAAAGCCCTTCCTCCCTTCCTCCCCAGCACTCGCAGGGGGCCGGGGTCCCTTCCCACCTGAGGTGAGGGAGCTGCAGCCCTGAGCCCAAGCCCAAAGTCATGCGGCCCCCACAGAGCTGGATTCAAATTCAGGTCGGGCTCCAGCCCACTGCTCAGCCTCGGGAAGGCTGTGGCCTGCTGCCTGTTGCCTCAGGCAGGCCCCAGAGAGCATTTAGCTCTGTCGGCAAGAAAATGACGGGCCAGGCGTTTATTTTTCCTCTCAGCCAGAGCGGCCCTGTGTCTGTCACAGCTGAGCAAATTTATATTAGCAGCTCAACTGGCAGACCCACGCTGCACACGGGCTTCCATGGAAGCTGTCCTTGCATGGCTTTCAGCTGATTAATAAATTAAATTAAGCCCATCAATCCGCCCCACAGCAGCTAGCCTCCTTCCTCCCCTCCTCATTAGATGCACTGCCAGCCTCATCGCCGCGGGGCGCGGGAGGACAGGCCGGGCACGGCGGGCGGGGCCGGGGCCGCCACCCCAGGAGCATTTAGGGCTGACTGTAAGTGATGCCGTGGCGTGTGCGTCCCGTAGCAGCTGGTTCCAGGACAGGACGGAGGCCCCAGGATGAGATTCGGGCTCGTCGGCCGGATGCGGCCGTCGTGGGGCAGCTCTCCTGGGTGTCGGGAGGCTCACCTGTTCCCATGGTTTCACGTTTCCTTTGGGATCTCACAGGGCTCATCCCAGCCACGGTCCCGACTGTCACTGATCCGTCTTTATTTGAAGATTTTGATATTTATTCATGGATTTTTTGGCATTAATTTTGACTTAAAATGTCTTATGTTAAAATAGTATCTATTGTGTTGATGGTCTTTGTGGCTCTTGCTTTAGTTCCTTGCCTGAGGTATGTGCGTGGCTCTGCCCTGCTACTCGGGGTGCTGTGTGTGTCCACGGCTCGTGGTCAGCCTGGGAAGTGGATGGGCGGTGGGCAGGTGGAGCCCTCAGGGGCTTGGTGCTGTCCCCCAGAAGCCAGTGACACTACAGGTCCTGCAGAGGAGGCTGCTGCCTTCCTGGGGAGCGAGGCTCACCCTGGCCCTGGAGTCAGGGACAGGAAGAGGAGGCGCTAGTGCCAATGGGACGTGGGGACCACGGGTGTTCGCGTGCTGGCTTCCAGATCGGTTACGCACAAGGTCGCTCAGGCCACGCTGGAGTCCTGGGGACGAAGTGCAGCCAGCAGGGCTGAGCAGGTCCAGTGCTGGCACAGAGGGTGGGCGATTAGGAGATGGAGCCTCAGTCATGGCCACAGGGCTGCAGTGGGTCAGAGAGGGCTCCGACTTCAGGCTGGCCCCTGGAAGCCCAAGAGTCACCGCATGATGCCAATCCCTAGGTGGCCTCAGCCTTGTCATGCGTGGGGTGGCACCTGCCTGCTTGTGGGCAGCATAAGCTCCCTGAATGCCCAGCCACTTGGCGGCTCGCTAGCCGACCACCGGGCCATTATGCCCGTTCTTATCACCCCTTCCTGAGTTGCTGGCTGCCTTCCTGCAGGCGACCCTCCACCCAGCTGGGGGCCTCCCTGACTCACCTGCGGGGCTGGCCCCGCCCCCCCATCCTGTGCCCATGACCCCCAGCAGGTACAACCTGCCCAAGGTGGCTCATGAAGACGGTGTAAGAGCTTGGCCTCTCCCCCTGCCCTCCATCCCTCTGTCTCTCAACAAAATAATTTGAAACAAAGTTGTAAATCTCATAACATGTGAAGAGTCCGCCCTTAATAGAAGACTCCACAGTGTATTATCCCACCTGGTTATTAACAATTCCCAGCCAGAAGCTGGTCCACAGATGCCCGACATGTCCCCACATGTCTCTTTATGGTCATTGTTTGAACTGGAGCTCGGCTACGGTTCACAGATTTATTTGTCTATGCTTCTTGGGTGGCTTTTGGTGCTGGGAACGTTCACCCCCTTTTTGGCATAACATCGACTTTTCTATTTACAAATGTGATTTCTATTTTCTAAAAGCCCAAAACTGTTGCTTACTGACCAGGTACATGAAAGGACACTGGGGTTCAAACCCTAGAGGATGGAAGCTGTGCACTCAAGATACGAAACCACAGCCTCACATTCTCTTTGCAAAGAGCACCGGCTGGGTTGGGTCTCCGGTGGGGCTGAGCTGTTTCTCATCCCCATGCTCCCTGAGTCACGAAGCCACCCGTGAAGCCTCTGCCACATTCAAGTGGCCCGTTTCCAGCAAGAGGACTGGATGGGACTGGCTCGCAGCCATGCCGCACGCGTCAGGGTGTCCAAATGCCAATGCTAAGTGTGTCATGTGACTTGGTCCTTGGAAAGATGTGATTTCCTTATCACCTTGGCAAATCGTCTGTGGGGTGATCCTTATTTTTCCCCATTTGATTCCATTTTGTTTTGGGGAAGATGTAGATCAGAGATACGTGAAATGTGTTTAAGAAAGGTGTATTTGGAGGATCTTTCCCTTCTCCTGCCTCTTCGCTCCTGGGAAGCACCACCGTGGCCATGCACATAGCCCTTGGCACCTTGCCTGGCAGTTGGCCCTCACTCAGGCGAGCCCTGCGTTGTGGTCATCCCTTAGCTGGGTTGGAAGCTTCCAGGAGCAAGGCAATGTAGTGTTTGCTCCTTCCTTCGTGCCCTCCCCTGTCTTCTCTCTGCACCTGTCACCCCTTCCCTACCTGCCTGGTTGGACACAGAGCAGGTGCTCAGAAGCCTGAGCATTGGGAAGAAGCCACAATGACCCCTCTCACCTCTACTGTTACTACCACACTGCCAACAGCCTGGTGATGGGGGACGTGCTTCCCACAACTTTATCTCTCCTCTTGCCACACAAGACAGACGCTGGAGAGGCAGGAAGCCTTGGGGCAGAGCAGCCCCAGTAAATGGTGGGAGTGAATGCAGGGGTGTCTGACCCATGCTGACACCACCCCAGGAAGCCCCCTGCACCCCGATGGACCCCTCTGCCTGACAGTGGGGTTTGCCTAGGCAGTCTAGGTCTGAGTGGTATGTCTGGGCACCTGCCTGCCTGTGCTGGGGAATAGCAGGTGCCTGTCCTTTGGCTGTGCATGTTCCCCTGCATGTGAAGGCCATCTGGGGTGTCCCAACTGCTGGATGTTGGCATTAGTGCCAGCCACAGTGTGTGAAGCAAGGGGAGGGGGACTGGAGGAGGACAGCATGGCAACATAGCTGTGGTCTTGCTGAGGGTGCCCTGTGTGGGGCTGTGGGGGCGCATTCTTGGAGGTCCATCCCATTCCCACGCGGTGGCCCAGGTGTTTCTCACATGGCCAGGCGGCAGACATGTGGGGCAGGTGAGGTCTGGAGCTTTGGTGCCAGCACGTCCCTGGGGAGGTGGGGTCCCTGGAGGGACCATGCAAAGTTGAGCAGAAGGGGATGCCAAATCCCCGACTGCCAGAGCCCAGCCCCTTGCCCCTGTCCGGCTATGGGACATGTGTGCCCCTGGCTGCTTCCTCACCTGCGGGACACATGGGCGGGTGGGTGGGATAGAGCGGCCTTTCACCTGGCCCGAGGGGACACCAGCCAGAACCCGCATCACCCACGGGGAGGGCTGGGTGGGTGAGGGGCCGCCCGCGAGGCCCGCTGGCTCTGGCCTCTCCCCGTCTTTTTCTCTCCCGGTCTGATTGGCATTTTTCGATTGAGTACCAGACATTTTGTATGAAAACTTGTCGAGGCTCCGGATAAAATTGTTGGGGCCTGGTGTTTTCTTTGGGGGAAGACAGTGAATTATGAATCCGGTGTCTTCCATGGTTAGAAGGCCATATGGCTTTTCTATTCACTGTGGAGTCAGGTTCGGGAAGGTGATTTTTAATCTACAAGATTTGCCAAAGCTTTCAAATATATCGGCAGAAAGCTCCTGGTTCCTGAGAAAACATCCTCTCAGCTCAGTAGCAATAGTCACACAGGCAATCGTGTGTTCATCCCTGATACTTACCTGTTTCATATCTTCTTTGATTCTGGGTCAGTATTTGCAAAGATGTGTCTGCTTTATTATTACTTTTTCCCCACAAATTGGTTTTGGTCTTTGTAATGCTATCCGCTGCCTGTTTTTCTGTTCTGTTTGAGCCCCGTTGTTTTAGTCTGTTGTTCTTTTATTTATTTATTTTTAAGATTTTATTTATTTATTCATGAGAGACGCAGAGACACAGGCAGAGGGAGAAGCAGGCTCCATGTAGGGAGCCCGATGCAGAACTCGATCCCAGGAACCCGGGATTAAGACCTGAGCTGAAGGCAGGCATTTGACCACTGAGCCACCCAGGTGCCCTAGTCTGTTGTTCTTTTGATAATATTTCAGACAGATGCATTTTTGTCTTTTCTCTTTCCCGAAACAACTGCTCGGTGCTGCACACCCGCTTGTACCTAGAGCCACGGTGCTCCTGAGTCATGGAGTAAGCCCTGATCCCATACCTGCTTCAAGCCATGTGAGAAAGCGAGAGCTTCCCAGTGGTTTTCCCTGAGTTTGGGGGTTTCTCTCATCCCCGACTGCCTACCTCATTGCTCTGTGTTCAGAGGATGCAATCCTGGCGTTCCTGGAGCTCGTTTTCCCACGTCGCCAGTTTTTACAAGCATTTCCTTTTGTGCCTGGGGAGTTATGGGAGGATCGTGTCTGCCGCCCACCAGGCTGCGCGTGTGTCCCTGTCATCTGAATCCCCTGCATCCCAGGGACTGTCCCCGGTGCTGGGTCTGCCAGTGGCAGGAGGCCTGTTGGTGTCTGTTTCCGCGTCGTGGATGGCGGCACAGTAATGCCTCTGTCACGGGGACTGTCACGGCCTCTGGAGGCGAGGCCTTTCTGTCTCTGGCGGCGCCAGCTGCTGTGAGGTCTCCATGGTCTGGCGGGTCTAGTGTCCGCACTGTTTGGTGACGGGTCACTCCAGGCTCCAGCCTTCCCCTGAGTGAGTGTCTCTGCATCCCGAGTCCCACAGTGTCTCCTCCATACAGCGATGTGCAGCCACTGTGTGCTCTGGGGACACCAGTGCCTGCCAGTGTGCTGGGCTCCCTTCACCGCCAACCTCTCCTCCTGTCTTTCATCCTGCTCCTTTCCTCAGCTTCCTGCATCTGTCGGCATTCTCCCCCAACCCCTCCCCGGGTTCTGATTTCCTGTCTGTGTGTCTGGGCGCAGTGCTCTGTGCTCTGAGCTTCTGTTCTCTGGCTGTCTGGTCAGCTTGCACGCTGTAGCAGCGGTGACGTCCCCATGACAACTTGGGGTTCAGTGCCCATGTGCTCTCCTGCTCTTGCCTGAGCCACGGCTCCCATGTGGCTTTGGGTTCGGGTGGGCCCCAGACACATCCTGGCTGTGGATATGCTCCCCGGGGTCGCTCGGGTCTGGCCCCTGGCAGATCACATGTCTACCTGGGACCGCAGCCTTCCAGGAGGGGAGGGGAAGTCATCCTCTAGAGACAAGACCAGGGTGAAAGTCTTCCAAAAAACTTTTCCTGAACCCGAGTCTCTCATAAGAGGAGGAAATTCCTTTTTCCTTCACTCCTACTGTTCTAGAAGCTTCTCTGGGAAGGCAATTTCCTTGCATACCATGCCTCCCACAGTCCTATGGGTCCAGATCAGTCATCCTCAGGAAAGCATGAGCCGGAGTTGCCTCCCTTCTGGGTGGCCGTGTGGCTGCAGGGCAGTCACCCAGCTCCTGCCTCCTGTCCCCTGGAGGAGACTCTGCCTCCCGCCACCTGCTTTCAGAGCTTCCTGGTGCTCTGGGCTCCGTGGGACGGAGGGCCTTCTGTGCTGCCTCACCTACCGAGGACGTTCCTGGAGAGGAGGAGGAGGATGCGGAAGCCGAGGCTGGCAGCATGAGAGTGGCAGCCAGAGGGTGAGCAGGCTGCAGCCCCAGGTGTCCGCATGGCCAGGTGACTGAGTAAGCAGAGACACAGAGGTGCATTCAGTGTGAGGCCTTCTGCACAAACGTCGAAGTGCCCAGGGTGGTGAGACATGGTGTTTATGGATACACATGCGTGTGGCGACAGCACGAGCCCTTGAGACAAGAGACACGGGTTCCCACAGAGCTGGTCCTTTAGAGAACCTGGGGGGACGGGCAAGGGACAGGTGCCGTGGCTAACGCTCTGTTTCTTTCCAAAGAGAGAGAATTGGGAACAGATGGCAAAATGTTAACATCTGTTAAATCTGGGTGGTGGGTGCATCATGGGTGTTTTTCATGTTCATTCCTGAGCACTTGAAGTATTTTGTGATCAAAAACATTTTAGAAGCTTTGAGGGGGAGAGCAGAGGGACGGGGCCCCACTGGGCAGCAGCATCTTAGGTCAGTAACCGTGACGCGGCCGAGCTGGGCCTGGGGACGGTCCACACACCTGGGCAGAGAGAGCATGTAGGGGCTTGGCGTTCTGACCCTGGCTTTGCCCCCCAAGTCCTGGGCCCTCCGGGCAGGGTCCTTGGCTCTAAGCCTCGGTGTCTGTAAATTGGGGCTGACCTGGAGGAGCAAATGACACGGAGTCTGTGGAGCGCTGGGCACAGGGCCTGCCTCTTGCGGGCACATGAAGGTTGCAGTGGCCACGAGACACATGTAAAGGGGGAGGCCGTGCTACCTCCCTAGAAAGGACGACGTCCAGAGGCTTGCAGATTACATCGCAGGGAGACGTCCTTACCCCTTGCTGGCTGGCATGTCTTACAAAGCTGGTGTTGCCTGGTGAGCAGGAGGGTTCAGTCCCCACAGAGGGGGCAAAGGGCCATTTGCCTGCTGTCCCCTCCCATGTCACCTTGGAATCATGGTCCCCAGGGTGGGATGTGCTGGACACTCCTGGGGACAGCACCACATCATCGACACCTCAGTTGTGAAGGAGGGACGTTCCCGGGGAGTGCTGTGCCCATGACTGGGGCTGAGAGGTTGAGCATGGTGGCGACTGACATTCCAGGGGACCACGTGCACGTATGATGGTGACATGAGGACACAAGACACTGGTTCTAAGAAACACACGCCGGTGTTTAGGGGTGAAGAGGTGTCATGCTGAACAGTTTGCTTCCATCCATGTGCTTCAGAAACGAGCCACGCGTGGAGGGCAGAGCAAAACCCTAACCTCGTGTGGGGCCCACATGCGTGTGCAGCTACTTTATGGGATCCTTGCAACTTTTCTCTGAGTTTGGAATTACATCAAATACAAATCCCAAATAAAATAAAAAGTTATCAAAGAAAGAACAGATGATGACAGAAATGGGAGCATCATAGGGCTGGAGGGTCGTTGGGCAGAACTGCATGCTGGGTGGGCCGTGTGTCTGTCTGTCTGGTGACCTTCTGGTGGCCACGGGAGTGCAGGGGCCGTGAGAACGGGTCACGATCCCCTGGCGCCCCCCTCGGTGGAGGCCAGACTGCCAGCTGTGCCCCGGGGTCCCTGCAAGGGGGGTCGGCCGGGTGGGCTGCCCGGGGTGGGAAGGGCTGGGGGCCCGGGGAAGGAAGGCCCTTCTTGGCCGAGGCCCAGGGTCCAAAGCAATTCCCAGACGGGCTGGTTTTTGGAGGTCCCTGAAAGTCATGTGACATGCCGGGGAGTGACTGGGGGATGTCACCCTGCCGCGGGGCCCTGGGAGTCCGCGGATGCCCTCCGCCCTCACGGCTCAGCCCAGCCGGCCCTGGAGAAAGCTCTCTGCTTCCCCAAAAGGGAGAGGCCTCGTTTTCCAGGGGCTTGAGAAACAAACAAACAAAACAAACAAACAAAAAAACCCTGTATCTAAAGCAAATGTTTGCAAAAGAATCAGTTCCCTGTTGGTTTCTCTTAGGATCAAAAGACCAGGCTCCAGGGAAAACAGTGGTCCTCACACCTGGGGGGGGGAGGTGGGGCTTCAGTCCGAGGCCAGCGGCTCCCAGAGGCCCGCACGTGCCCTGGGGACAGGCCTGGGGGGGGGGCAGCTGCCTTGCAGGGCCGCCTGCCCTGCTGCCTTTGGGACTTCCTCTCCTCTGTGGCCTTGGATGCGAGCTTCCCAGTGACAGACCTGCCCACCAGGCACAAGAGTGACGAGGAGGTAATTAAATGCCAAGTCTGAGAAAAGCCTCCTCCGCGGGCCTCTGCGGCTCTGGGTGTTTGTGTGCTCTTGGCAACAAATGCAGTGACCAGGAGGCTTGTCAGGATTTCAGAGGAAGCAGGTGTGACAGGGAGCGGAAGGGACAGCCCGGGATTGACACCCCAGTAATCACCAGCAATGAGGTCGTCTGTGCGTGTCTCTGCACCTCCGTGGAGGTGGCGTCTGGGGCTGCCTGGAGCTGCTGACCTGCCGGGTCCCGGATCCCGGGGGAGAGCCAACACCCCCCCAAGACCCTCCTGAGACACTGCCCTGTGCCCCCAGGCCGTGGCGGCCCCTCTGTAGGGTCTGGGAATCCCGGAGTCTCCTTCCAGCCCGTGAACCAACTGCCCTGGACAGCTTGTGTACCATCGTGCACCTAATTCCTCATTTCACTCGGTAAACACAGCCCATTAAGTTCCTGACAGGCCTCCTTGCCCTCCTCCCTCCCTGGGGGGACCAGACTCACTCCCTATTTTACCCAGGAGAGAGATAGGGAGATAGATAGATGAGATAGAGGGAGAGCTGGAGCTCTGATTTCTGCATTCACGATGTGTGGACTCCCGCCACTCACACTGCATCCCAGTGTAGACGTGGCTCCCAGGAGGACAGGAGCAGGAGGGGCTGCCTCTGTCCCAGCGCTGGAAGACCTTGGAGCACCTCCGGCCAGGCAGTCAGGCCCCTGGGTCCCGCTTGCCTCCTGGATATGGAAGCTCTGACCCCATACCTGGGCTGGGGAAGGTGTGTCCATCCTCCTGTGGCAGGTCCTGGGATGCAGGGCTCAGGGATGGGGTCTGAGGGCACTGGGCTGGGGAGTGGGTGGCAGGGGATGGTGGGGAGGGACAGCCCAGGCCCTTGGCCGTTCTCTGCCTCTCACCGGCTCAGATCAGAGGACCCACTTGGGTTCCAGTGACTAAAAGAACATTCCTTTCTTGCTTTCCGAAGGGATGCAGACTTCTGGTATTTAGATTTTACCTGCCAGCTGGGGTGGAGACTTGTCTGGGACTCTCACCTTGAGGCACAGCCTCCCCTCTGACAGCCCCCTGCCTGCTGCCGAGGATGGGCAGCTAGGCCCCGGGCTTGCCCTTCCCTGTCCCTGTGTCCCTCTTCCCTAGAGATGCTGACCTGGCAGGTGAGAGATGCCCTGCAGACCAGGGCTGGGACCATCTGCCAGGGAGGAAGCCCAGGTCAGGGGTCTGCCCACAGGGTGGGCAGCGCAGACTCCATCTGGAGGTCTGTCCCAGGTGCCCTCGGGGGTCTGTCTGGCCTGTGCACCAGTCCTAGGCCCTGCCTTAGGGGTGGAGGCCTACCGTCTCCCTGGGATGTCCCTGCGGACTAGGTTGACCTGGATGGACAGACGGAAAGCACAAGCTCTTTATTTCTGTGATGTCAGGAAGCACAAAGAGAAGCAGAGCCCGGAGTCCAGGCATGGGGAGAAGAGGGCTCGAGGGAGCCTGACTGATGTAGGGAGCACATCTTCTAGACCCACAGGTGTGTCCTGTTGGGACCTGAAGGCCGGCCCAGCTGTGTGGGCCCCTTCATCCCTGTCCTAGCCTGAGGTTCCTGCCTGGCGCCTTACCCAGGACCAAGGGAACCTGCTCGAGTTTCCTGCCTGAGGCCTCTCCGGGGCTCTGAGTGTGGCTTCTGCCTCCTGCCTGTGGCACCTACGGCTCCATCCATACCTGCCGGCAGGTGATGGGCAGGCGCACACCTCCCTGGAGCTCCGGCCCTGCGGATGCCTCTGGAGCTTCAGGAGGATCACAGGGTTCAAAAGTGAGCTTCAGCTCCCTCCCCACACTGTTGTATAGATTTTGGCTAATCGATGCCCGAGTGGGGGAGTGAGCAGGCCTGGGTTCTTCCCTTAACAAGCTCCTCGTTCTGCTCCATCTGTTAAAACAGCCCTCGACAAGGAGCCACCCTGGCCTCCTGAGGGAAAACAATCAATCCTTGTTGAAGTGTCCACACCAGACCTCAAACATCAAACAGTTTAATTCCAGATTAAATACAGCTACAAGGTTTCAAGACGGCCATTTGCTCGTTCAAAACTAGTCATTCGTGATCATCTGGAGAGCACAGGGCATTTGTCCTCATCTACGGGAGGCAAACGGCCCAGGTGGAGACGGCAGGGTCGCCTCCACATCTGAGGGTGGTTGCTGCATGTGCTCACCGGTCGGGAGCCCACCGAGGCCTGGGGTCCTGGGTGGTGGGGCTGGAGCGGGGGGACCCTTGCAGATCACCAGCTCCAACTGCCATTTTACAGATGGGAGAGCCGGGCCCGAGGAAGGCCAAGTTCACACACTGTATGAGGGTGGGGACCCATCTACGTGCTAGCTGGATGGTGTTTGGCCACAGGGCAGGTGTATGGCAAACAGAGGCAGGCACTGACCCATTTTTCAGCACTCAGGGGGTATTTACTGAGTGCCGAGGACTTGCCCAGCAATGGGGGCAGGCAGGTGATGCCCAGAGTCCCGTGCCCACCCCCAGGTCCCAGCCCTTTGTGGATGCATGACACAGCCCACACTTTGCTCATTCTCCCACTGGGGCACTTTGGTTCTTTCTGGTGTTTGGCAGTAACGAGTAAACCTGCACACTCAGGTACAGGCCTCTGTGTGGACCTACACCTGCTTGTCTCGGGCAGCCACCTCGGAGAAGAATTGCTAGGCCACATGGTAACTCGGTATCACCTGATCAGATACTACCTGTTTCCCGAAGTGCTCATCCCAGCTCTCTTGCATACTAGCAGCATCTGAGAGCCCCGGGGGTCTCCCAAGTGTACTAGGTGTGGACAGGCTTTAAACTGTGGTCATTCTGGTGGGCCTGCTGCCCTGGACCCTTCAGCATGGTCATCGCTCAGTAGCAGCAGCAGTGGAAGCTGAGGCCAGGCAGTCAGGCTATGTGTGTGTGTGTGTGTGTGTGTGTGTGTAAGCACCCACATGTGAGTGCCTGGGGACCTGGATGTGACAAGTGGAAAGCCGCCACCTGCTGTTCTGGACCATCTGTCTGCCTGGTTCCAGCCCAGGGGCATAGCAGGCTGTCACCTCACAAAGGGGCCAGCACTGCTCTGGGTGTGAGTCGTCGTGTCCAACAGGGCATCACCTGGGTTGGGGAGGGACGTCCTAGGCCCTGGAGAAGGCCCCGGCTCTGGACAGAGGGTCCCCACTGGGAGGCCGACTTCTCCATCCAAGCCCTGGCCTGCATAAGCACCCGGTGGGTGAAGTGAGGGCCTCTGTGTGGCTGGACAGGTGCCAGGAAACCTCACAGTTTTGGACAGGTCATTGGTGCACAAGAGGGTGGGGTCCTGCCACTGCAGAAAACTGGACAAGAGTCTGAGGATGGGTGTCCATGCTCTGATCCCTGGACTGGCCCACAATCCCCAGGGCCTTGATTTGCTCTTCCTTAAAATGGGAATATCCTGCTCTTTCCTGCTTATCTCTTGGGGTTAGAAAGGCAAATGCACTGTTTTCAAGCATAGGCCATCCTGTTGGCAGGATGGTGGGCTCCTCAGCAGGTGAGTCATTCCAACCAGCGCTATCCAGGGTTGGTCTGTGAGCCACGCAAAAAAGCCACAGAAACGGAAAAAGTCTTAGAGTTACTTGACAAGATAACTTGTCTATTGAGCCTAAACACAGAACATTGGGACTTTGATTGATTGATTGATTTACTTTTATTTTTTTATTTTTATTTTTTAAAGATTTTATTTATTCATTCATGAGAAGCACAGAGAGGAGAAAGAGAGGCAGAGACACAGGCAGAGGGAGAAGCAGGCTCCATGCAGGGAGCCCAGCGTGGGAATCGATCCTGGGTCTCCAGGATCACGCCCTGGGCTGAAGGTGGCGCTAAACCGCTGAGCCACCGGGGCTGCCCTTGATTTACTTTTAAAGATTTTATTTATTTATTCATGACAGACAGAGAGAGAGAGGCAGAGACACAGGCAGAGAGAGAAGCAGCCTCCATGCAGGGAGCCTGACGCGGGGCTCGATCTCGGGTTTCCAGGATCACACCCTGGGCCAAAGGCGGCGCCAAACCACTGGGCCACCGGGGCTGTCCGGGACTTATGACTTAAGGGGCTTTTTAATGATTGCTTTTGGCTTCATTTTGCTGGCATGGGTCTGTGTGGGAGGGAGAAAGTACCACTCGTCTTTGCCATGGGGGCTTTGGGAAGCACAGATTTATACCATCAAGAATAAACTTCTCTTTTTAAAAAGGTAGTTTGGAAGAAGTGTTGCCGAGCGCAGTGAGGGCCGGCACACCTTCCCGACAGCCATTTGATGAGCATGTGATGAGGGCCCGAGAGAAGTGGCCGTCCTTCAGCGCAGTCATCTGAGATGAGGTCACAGAAGTGACCCTGAGGACCCCCAGCACGCACGCTCTGCAGCCGCTCAAACCCGAGGTGTGGGGCCTCCAGAAGGAGCTGAGGACGCAGCGGTTCAGCCACACAGTGGGCCATCGGGTAACCGTCCAAAGCGATGTAGACACAAGATCTCAGAGGAGTATGGACAAGATGTTCCATCTTCCACGTATTTGTTCGATGAGTGTTTACTGATAATCCACAAGCGCCTGGCAGGTGCACTGGAGATGGATGTGTTTACTGACAGGAGCAGCCCTCGGAGGCTGGTGCCGCGGGGTCCCAGGGTACGTTGGTGCACAGAGGGAGACGCGTGTGCATGAGCACGGCCTGGCCTCTAAGCCGGGGCAGGGTGGTACGCTTTCTGTTTTCCTTCAGCCTCTCAGTGTGTCCCATGATGTTCTGTGATGAATATATACGGTTCACTAAATTAGATTTGGAAATAAATGCAATTTAGAAAGTCTCCATTTGCATATAAACAAGGGTGTGCAGCAGGAAGCGCCCTGTAAGTCACTGGATTCTGTCTCCAAGACTCCTCCGGGGGCCTCGGTCCAGGCCTCCCCCCGCCACCGACACTGCAAGGGGTCCCTGGCATACATGCCTGGCTGCCCCAGCGCCACCCCCGAGGCCCCAGGATGCTCTTCCATCTGTCTGTGTGCCCCCAACCCTCCTGGGGAGCAGAGCCTTCAACTGGCTCTCCGGGCCCCCACCGGGCCCCCACCCGGGCTCCACCCAGGCCCCCAGCCCTCTAGCCTGCTGGCTGCTATTGGCCCAGGCCAGTGTGGCCTAGAGCCCTGCCCCAGGTCCTCCTGGGTTTCGGCTGCAGCCCCCCACCCCCCTGACCCCTGCTCTGACTCCAGCCCTTGATCACTGGACCCTACCTGGTGAGTGGGGATGGTGCTGCCCTTCCCGGAGGGGCAGGAGGCTGTGGTTGGGCTGGGCTTGACCCTGAAGCCCAATCCTCCTGCTGAGGCTGCCCTGGGGACAGTCCCTGCCCAGTCCTCATCACCCTGCTTTGGCCAGGCCATACGTCACTCAGGTCCTCGCTGAAGGGAGCTTGTGTTGCTGACTTTCATGCAGCTAAGCCACTCTGCCGAATTCAGCATGGACGCCACCGCCTCCAGGAAGCTCCCCTGGCATCTTGCCCTTGCAGCTGGGTCAGGCGCTCTTCTTCTGTGCCTGCATGGCCCACTCCTCCCCAGTTTCAGGGCTCGCTGCTGCCCCCCACTCATGGGAGTTCTCTGTCCCCCCATTAACGGCTGTTCCACAGGGCGAGGCCCCGAGTGTCTCAGCCTCACTGAGAGGTGTGTGATGGGCATAAGGGCAAACAGTCCCTCGGGGGCTGTGTGGGGAAGGATGGGCATCTGCGGGAGCCAGCGAGCCACCAGCACTGGGGAGGCCTCGGGGGAGCCGGTTCTGCGGGCGGTGCACCTGCAGGGAAGGGCTTGCGCCTCTTCTTGCCACCCTGTCTGCCCCACGCCAAACATCCGATGTGCCCTTTTGGCCACAAAACAGTCGAAGCTAGGCCCCCTATGCTGGGCACCCAAGGGCCATAAACAAATCCTCAGTGGCTCGTCTGTGAGTTTTTAAGCATACTCTCGGCTCCCCCTAGACCTGTGCTCCTGCATGTCGGGGACAGCAGAGGGGGCAGAGGGGTCTGGTGTCTGGGGCTCTGCGGGGTCTCCCTCATCTGTCTCCTTGCCTTGGAAACTCGAAACTCTGCTGAGTCGTGGGCCAGATGCTGTTTCCATGGCAACCCTCTCTCCTCCCCCAGCAGCGATGCTGGAAAAGCCAGTTTTCAGCTTAATCTTCCTGGAAGTCTGCCGGGCACCCGGGTGCTGTTTAGGAGGAAATGGGGGCCGTTCGGCAGAGCAGCCCTGCCTGGGCCTGCCTGCTGCTGCCTCGATTCCAAGGTTTAAAAAGTTATTACTGCTGTGTTGTTATCCTGCCCAATGCAGCAAGCAGCCATCTCTGAGTGGAGGGATGGGGTGTCCTCTGACCTCTGTTTTCCAGGTGGGCAAAGGGAGCTTGCCCACAGGCAGGGGCTTGTCGGGGCAGACTTAGACCCGGACCCAGCGTGTGGCTCCTGAGGCTGGGCCTTGAGCTCCATGGGGACCATCCATGCCTCACATCATGGCCCTACACCCTGTACCCTGACCCCCTGGAGGGCTCCCTCCAGCCTCCCCAAGGCCCTGAGCCAGGACAGAAGCCAGGGATGCACCCCAGGGACACGCCTAGGCCGCCTGTTGGCATGAAGGCCCTTCCTGGGCTCCACAGGGCCTCTGGGGTATCAGACACGCACTCCCGCAGCCGGCCTTCGCATGTGTCCATGCAGATGCCACTGATCCTGTGGCCGGAGACTCTCCCGGCCGACCTGGGGGGGGGCTGGGCGGCTTCCACGCGCTGGGGTGCTCGTCCGCCTGCCATGGCAGCCAGAGCCACGCTGTCAACAGGGCCGCAGGAACCAGGTGTCTCCTTCTATCCCAATGGATCTGCATTCAATGCACTTACACGTTCTGCTCCTCGTGGCACTTGCAACGTTTCAGAGGCTGAAGAGCCCCACATGGCTGCCGTACTGGCCGGAGCAAATGTACATTTGCTTGTGGCAGGAAGTTCTGCTGAAGAGCACAGACCTGGGCAGCTAAGTCTGCAAAGAACTGTTAGTGTTTGAGGCCCACCTTGACAGACCCATGGAGAGGACGGGGCCAGGCCACTGCGACTAGACACAGATGACTCTCGGATGGGTCTGGCGATCCCCTGCCTGTAGCTGTGTGACCTTAGGCAAGTCACACAACCTCTCTGGGTCTCGGCTTCCCCCCTGCACCACGGGAAGAATCACAGTATCTCTGTCACACACTGAGGCTGCATCCTGGTTAGTCACAGCCGAACGAGCTCCCAGGCGTCATGAGTGCCGTCCCCCGTCCTCCCCACCCCCATCACCTTCATCATCATCCTTGAGAGAGAGAGCAGTCAGTGCTTCTCATCCCAGCAGCCACCCCGGAGACAGCTACTCTTCCTCCCCCTCGACAGGCAAGGAAATGGAGGCTCAGAGAGGTCAAGGCGCTCGCTCACAGGCACGTGGCCAGTCGGCAAGCAGATGCTGGAGCCCGAGCCTATATCTGAATTCGGGGCTCACGTGGTATGAGCATGCCACGCAGAGCCAAGGGAGCAGAGTGGGTCCTTTCTGTCCCCATTTGCTTGCAGAACTTTCCTGCATGACCCAAAACATGGTGCTCTGTCCCTTCAGGTCTCTCCAGGGAAAATGAGGCCAGCACAGGTGGCCTCTCCTCATCGTCAGGTCCCTGTCTTTCTCCGGTGAGGATGCTGCCCAGACCCAGGGGTCCCTCAGCTGTGGCCACTCCGTTCCCTGTGGCCTCAGGCGATCGCAGGCCATGCCTGGGCTGCTCCAGGGATGTCAGATGGCCCATTGCTTCCCGTGGACAGAGACCCCCTGAGATTTCATCTGGTGCTCCAATACATTTTCTCAGAGGAACTTTGGTATTTGTCTCCAAACTGGTGCTTCTCTTTATAAGTTATTGAGTTCGGAGATGAAAGGTGCCAGTGACATTGGCTACCTCTTGGCTCTGGAAAATATTACTCTCCCCAGTGAAGTCACTGGAGGTGCCAGGAGACAGACCACCCACCCCCTTCCCGCCTGAGAGTTTAGTTCAAGTGTGGCCCCAACAGCTCAGTCTCTGTGGTTCAGAGGGTGGAAAGTAGCACCTGCCACAAAAGGATACAACAATCCTGGGCAGGCCCAGGGATGCAGCTCTGGGCGGCTTGCCCATTGTTACCCTGGGGCCCCCGCCCCCCACCCTCCAGGACAGCTCTGGCCCAGAGGATGCTGCTGAGTCGGAATGTACTGGCTGGCTGTACCATTGGGAGTCCCTGGGCACACGTACTTGGTCCTCCTCAATCGATCACCAGCCATCCTTGCCTTGCTTCCCCATCTCTCTGAGCCCGAGCCCTCTTATCTGTAAAATGGGCATTGTGGCAGTGCTGACCTTGAGCATCATCGTCAGGGGCATATTAGATGGTCCACTGGGTGCTCCCTCTGCTCCTCCTTTCAGGGCGCACATGTGGAATACGGAAGCCATGGCACTTTCTGTGCCAGGTGCATCTGAAGCAGGCCGGATGGCGGTCTTTTGAAGATATCCTACCTGCCGGCCACTTGAGGCCCCATCTTCCAAACAGCTCCAGGCTTTTGGCTAATTTCCAATGAATCTTGTGTTGTTTACGTGTATTTTTTATCGGGCTGATAATTAGAGTGCTTTGCAATAATTAGGTTGGTTATAATGATGTTTGCTGGCCTTGAAAGGCGGGTCAGCTACACCTGTTTGTGATGTGGTGTGCCCACTGCCCCGGAGAACCGCTTGTCTGGTTGCTGGTTTCCAATGCTGGTGCATAAATTTGATTTTACAGGAAAAAAGAAAAGGAAGGAAGCAAGGAAGGAGGGAGGGAGGCGAGGAGGAGAGAGGATTGGGGGAGGGAGAAAGAGAAGGAGGGAGGAGGGGGGGAGGGAGGGAGGGAAGGAGGGAGGAAAGGCAGGGTTGGTAAGTACCCACAGCTCTTGAGGGATGTTTTCAGCCAGCAGAGACAAGAGGATGAAATCGCAGGCAGTGATGGAGAGCCTGCAAGCTCCACGGAAGCCCAGGGACTTGAAGCCATGGGACCCCATGCCTTCTGTTCACCTTGTGTTCCTAAGGCAGTTGACCAGTTGGCTGGTTTGCACCCCTGCAGGAATGGAGGGACTTCCACCCCCACTCAGCTCCCTCTGACTTGTCTCTGCTGGGATGCTGTGCTGCAGGGAGGTCTTCCCTGCCCCTCCACGACTGTGTCCCTGCCCCCCATTGTGCCCCCCTCCCCACCCCCAGCTTACCCCACTGTGGCCGTCCCATGAGACTGCCCTGGACTGGCCTGCTGGGTCCCTGTTCCCTCCGGGCCAGGCCTGCAGCAGATGTATTGCCTACCAAACACCAGGGTGGGTGTTCGTATCTATGATGAAACCGGCAGGGAAGTACAACCAGCTGTTGGAATGTGTGCAAGAATTATTTCTCTTGTGATAAAAAACAATTTCTTTCCATCTTGAAATGGGCTTTTCCATGAGCCACGGCCAAGAAGCTCAGGGGGCTTACGCATGACATCCAGACAGTGTTTTGGCTCATCGTGGCAGTAGAGCTCCTTCACCTCAGGAGCCCGTGAACAATCTTTAAGCCAACAGCAGCATGATTGGGAAACCTCCTCCCAAGTGACCAGAGTGCTGAGCACCCTTTTGCTGGATGGAGACTCGTCTCCACCCCTCTGACTGAGCAGCTTCCAGCACCCATGCCTTGTAGAGGGTCCCAGAGGAGGGATCTGGCCTCCTCCTGATTTCGGAGTGCAGGAAACCTGGAACCCCCCTGAGGTGCAGTCAGTCAGGATGGGGACCCTGTGTAGCCAGAGGAGTCATCTGCCATCATCCCCCACTTGTCTGTAATGCCTCCCCACAAGGAGCTGCTCCTGATGTTTCTCTGGCCCATTTCCCCAGCCACAATTTCAAAGCAGGTGTCCTCTCTGTGGGCAGGGAGGTGGGACAGGATGAGTGTCAGAGTCACAGAGACACTGGAGCTGCCATTTGGGGGATGAGGGAGGGGCCATGAGCCAAGGAAGCAAAAGTTTCCAGAACAGGGAAAGGCAAAGAAACAGATTCTCCTGGAGCCTCCCTGAGAGCAGGGCTGTGCCAACACCCTGACTTCAGCCCAGGGAGATCCAGTGCTGAATCCTAGAACCACAGGTGGTTGAGGTGTGTGGTTTGTGGTTTTGTGTTGCGGCCGCAGGAAGAAAAGCAGGACCACGAGGTGAAGGGCAGGGCCAGAGAGCGCCCTTGCCTTGTTGGTGGTGCACTGGGCAGTCGTGTATGTTTCTGAGCAGCTGGTGATCTGGGACAGGTGGCAGTACAAAGGGGTGAGGACAGCACGTTGGCCATAGTACCTATTGGATCTAGGGGGCGGGGGTGGCCCTGTGTGTCCAGGAGGAGCTTGGGTGCCACACGGGGGGCTGGGAGAGGGCCGGGCTGGAGTGTGGGTTGTCCAGAAGTCCAACTGAGTAGGGTTTCCCAGGGAGTGGTGGAGGCAGAGCCCTGGGGTCCTCCACAATCAAGGAGGACAGGTAGGGAGGGTGTCTAGGGAGGGGACAGAGAGGGGCCCCAGAGAGGGGCCTCCTGGGCCCCAGTACAGCTGTGACCCAACAGCGTCCTTCCCCAGGCAGCCAACGGACTCCAGCAGGGTGCCAGGCGTCACCTGCCAGGATGTGCAGTCTAGAGCTGGAGTGGCACTTGGCCAGGGAGGGGAGCCGCTGTTGGCTTTCCAGAAAGCTCCTGAAGCATGCGTTCCAGCAGCAGGCAGTCTGAGTGTTGACTGAGGGAAGAGCAGGCCCGAGTCTTCCCACCCTGGGCCTGGTTCTCGCAGTGCATAGGCTGCCCCTATGTCTATGCTCCTCCTGCATCTGGCTAAGGAGCCAGTGCCCTGGGGGTGCCCCCCCTCCAGTCCTGGTTGGATCCTCTGGCCTGGTTTGGGGATCTTTTCTTTCCCTGGCTCTCTGCTTCACTGGTTGCCAGTGTTAGCACGGGGCCCTGACCGATCAGAGGAAGATAAGCAAGGAGGGGATAGAGGTATGTTGGTTTGGCCTCTACTGTGTAAAGGGCATTGAGGGCATTTCCCTAGGATTGTGTCCTTTCGTCCTCAGGACAATGTGAGCACAAATCCTTGTATTGTCCCCAATTTGGAGACCTTAGGGGAAGGATGTTCACCCCCTGGATGCCTCCAGCAAGGGAAAGCATGTGAGCGAGGCAGACAGGAGGTCCACCCCCAGACAGAGGGAGAAGAAAAGGGAACGCAGTGCAGTAGCATTTGCTGCAATTGGGGCACCTGCCAGCACCTGTGGGGCACAGGGCTTCAGAGACCCGTTGCCTGGTCCCTCTGCTGCTGCCCGGATACAGGAGGCTCCATAGATAGAACTGCCTCCTAAGGGAGGCCCATGTGCTTACGTGAATCTGCCCTTTTGGGTCATTTGCTTGCTGCCTGCCCAGGAGCTGGCTCCCGGCCCCACAGCAGCCCTGCCCCTGAGTCCTGCCCCTGAGTCCTGCCCCTGAACCCTGCTCCTGAGACCTGCCCCTGAGTCCTGCCCCTGAGTCCTGCCCCTGAACCCTGCTCCTGAGACCTGCCCCTGAGTCCTGTCCCTGAGCCTTGTCCCTGAGCCCTAAGCCCTGCCCCTGAGCCCTTCCCCTGAGCCTTGTCCCTGAGCTCTGTCTGTGAGCCCTGCCCTGGAACCCTGTTCCTAAGCTCTGTGCCTGAGCCCATTCCTGAATCCTGCCCTGAGCCCTGAACTCTGAGCCCTGTCCCTGAGCCCTGTCCCTGAGCCTTGTCCCTGAGCCCTGTGAGCCCTGCCCCTGAGTCCTGTCCCTGAGCCCTGTCCCTGAGCCCTGCCCCTGAGTCCTGCCCCTGAGCCCTGAGTCCTGTCCCTTAGTCCTGTCCCTGAGCCCTGTCCCTGAGCCCATCCCATGAGTCTTGTCCCTGATCCCTCTCCCTGAGCCCTGTCCCTGAGTCCTGTCCCTGAGCCCTGCCCCTGAGCCCTGTCCCGGAGTCCTGTCCCTGAGCCCTGCCCCTGAGCCCATCCCATGAGTCCTGTCCCTGAGCCCTGCCCCTGAGCCCTGTCTCTGTGCCCTGCCCCTTAGTCCTGTCTTTGAGTCCTGTCCCTGAGTCCTGCCCCTGAACCCTGTCCCTGAGCCCATCCTGTGAGTCCTGCCCTAGGCAGTCCGGGTGCAGAGGTGAATCCAACACAAGCTCCTGCTGGACGGCAGCCCTGTCATCCGTCCCCACCACCCCGTCCCACCTCTGCCAGGCTGGCTGCCTATCTGTCTCCCTTCTGTGGCCAAGATCCACAGCTCCCATCTCAGGGTCCTAGATCCCAGGTCCAGCTCCATATTTGGCACCAAGTAGATAAGTAGATATTCGTTCATTCATCCTCTAATTTGAGGGCCCACTATGTGCCGCACACGACTACGGAAGGAACAGTTGATTGAACGAACGCTTGACATACAAAGTCCGGCTCAATTTCCCTCTTCACCCCCGTCTCTCTGGACAAGTCTGGGCCTCAGCGTCTGCCCCCCCCCCCCCCCCCCCCCCACCGAGATAAGCAATTTGATGAATCCTGTATGCTGTCCAGCGGGGCCGTTCAAAGGGCAGAGAGGCAAGCACAGAAATCAAGGTGCTCTAGACAGGTTGGTGTGTGCTTTAGACAGGTCGCTCAAGCTCTCTGTGCCTCAGTGTCCCCCTCTAAAACCGAATCCATCACATTCAGTACCCGCCACATTGGCCCTAAAAAGGCCGAGCCAGGCGTTGCCCCCTGGCGCCTGGTGTTGCTACAAACCCTGGTGCTGGTGCTTATGGCCATTGTGAGCAGCGAGCTGGGGTTCGGACTATCCCCTGCCAGATGCTTCTGTCACCGTCGTCAGGCAGACCTTCAGACGTCCTTTCCTGGCCCTGCAGCCCTGCCCACCCCACGCTCCCGGACAGCAATCTGCTCCCCGTCATCTCTTTAAATATTTACGCGGCGTGATGCAATGCCGGTCTCTGATGGCCTGGGCTGGCGCTTGAGCCCCAGTGGCAGGCTTTCAGAGCTTAATTTTAATATTTTGTTGGAAGAAAATTGACCCATAGAGAAAGCTGAAGCTTTTAAGGCATTACGATGCCGAGGAGCTTGGAGAGACCCAGCTGGAATTTCACTTAAGGGGAAAAGGTGCTTTCTCCCCGAGCCCCTCCTCCCTGGGCCTGTCCCCAGCACCAGCACCACTGGGGAGGCAGAGGCGGTGGGCCTGTGATTTCCTGAAAATGAGGGCTGTCTCAGGCGGATGAACCCCTGGAGGAAGTGAGAGCGAGACATGACTCCGCACCCTGGCTCTTCAGCGGGGGCTGCTGATGGCTTGGGCTTCTCTGCTAAGGCCTGGGCTGGCAAGGAGAGGCAGGGTGTTCTAGGGTGACTGCTCTGCTGGACTAGGGCAGCCGGAGCTTTCTGGAGGAGAGGGCCTGCTTGGAGGACCATCCTTTGCCCACAGAACATGCCTTAGGGCCAATGACATCACCCCCTGCAACTCAGTTTCCATATCTGGAGATGAGGCACCAACGCCCATCCTGGTGACCCTACGGCAGGGTGAGGGGGTCTGGAGCAACGCAGAAGTTAAGTCTGGGCCGACGTGGTGGGGCACTGTGGGTTGGCTGTCTCTCATGGCCCAGGTACCCCTAAGCTCATGGGTTTCATGGATAAAGCAGGCAGTGACAATGGTTACCTAGTAATGTCCCCGGGATCCAACGAGATACCTCATATGAAGTGACTTGGCCCTGGCACAGAGACAGCTCTCGGAAATCATGACACCATGCGCCTCATGACTGGCGCTTCACAAAGGCCACTTGGGAGGGGGCCCTTGCTCCTACTTGCGGCGACGGAGGTGGGCACACCTGCTGGAACCCGAGCAAGAGACCAAGAGCTTCCCGACCAGACGCCGACTTCCCCACCCGCCAGGACACGTTTGCTAATTGGGGATTCTTTAAGTAAGCTCTGGGCCCAGGCTGACCTTTGCTTAGCAAATGATTTTTCGTGGCATCGCAAAGACATTATGCCGAGTTTTCCAGGGTAATAGCAGAAACAGCTTACAGAGCAAACGTCCCGAGAAGCACTTACGAATGTCCAATTGAACCACAGATCACTTAAGTGCTAACTTCAATACACTCTTATCTGTTCGTTAGGAAAGTTCAGAAGCTACATGGAGCCCTTTGCAATCCATAAAGGAGAGCCGACCAGGTGACACATGGCCGGGCCAGGTCACAAAGCCAGATGTGCTGGCTGGGCAGCAGAGCAGCAACTGTGTCAACGTCTTTCCTTCTGAGTCAGGACACTGTGAAATTCCTGCTGGTTCTTTGTCCTGAATCAGCGCCCCTGGGGACAATGCTGAGGCGATGTGGGGCCAGCGACAGGGGACACACGGCCCCAGCTGCGCATTAGCTTCCACCCGTTATTAATAAGGTGGTTGGTTTGGCCTGTAAGCGGATTGTACAGCTAACTAATGTGTCTGTAGCTTAGAATTATTTATTGCCTATGATTGCTCTGCCTGGGTTTTCAATACATAATTCATATTTTGGAGATTTCTTATTTTCTGAGCTCAGAGCTGGGAGGAACTAGAAGTCTGGAGTCAAGGCCGTGTGTGAGTGCCCCCAGCATGGGGAGAGTGAGGCACTAGCTGGGGACCCGGGCTGTCTACTGCCCATAGCGGACCGTGGTGCTGGCCGGGGAGCCCAGGGGGCCTGGGAGAACCTTGGGGAGCCTTCTGGAGCTCTGTGCCCCAGGCACGGTCCCTTAGAAGACAGACTCTGATCCCCAGGAGTGAGCTTGTTCTTCCACATCCGCCTCAAATTTTGGGGCTGCTTTCCAGGTGACCCCACACAACAGGGGGTTCTCAGAAGAGGGAAGGAAAAGGATAATTCTGAGTGGGAGAAACTGGGGCCAGACTCGGGAGGCAGTGCCAGCTCTCAGAGGGAAGGTCAGGACAGGCAGCGACCTCCGGTTAATGGAGATGTCCCTTGCTCTGGACTAGCGCTGCCAGGGGCCAGCGTCGTGGCAAAGGCTGGGCCATATGGACCCCAGCGTGTCTCCTAATCCCTTGATTATAAAGTGGTCACTGTGGCCGCGATGCCCTGGGGAGCACGCGTAATAAGAAAGGAGGCTTTGAACAAAATTGCTACCAAGAGATCAAGCAAACTCAGTTTGGGAGGTTTTCTAGTAGTGGCGCCGTGCGGTTCACCTTCGGCGATGAGAGCGGCGGGGGCCCCCGCCAGCTGCTCGGGTCTGGGCTGTAAATACGGCTTCTGCCGTGTGCATTCACTCTGGGAAAACCTCACCTCAGAAGGACAGCGGGAGCCACTATAGCGCAGAGAGGCTGTGAGCAATGATATTAGGGATGAAAAGGATGCAGCCCCAGTCCGTGGAGGCCCGGGGTGGGCAGGGAACAGAGCGCGTGGAATATGAAAGCATCGCTGGATCTCAGGGCCAGACACAGATGTGTGATGGGAAAGAACACATCAAATGCCATTAAGACATCTTAATCTGAGCTCATTTCTCCCCTAAGGACAAGAGGTAGGTGGTGGCGGGGCTGTAGGAAATGGGAATAACTCTTGAAATAAGAGTGTGTGTGGACCTGTGCACGTGTGAGCATATGTGCACTGTATGTGTGTATGTGTGGACTATGGGTGTGTGCATGCAGCTGGATTGGACAGTGTACACATGTGTACACATGTGAGCCTGTGCACATGGCATGTATACCTATGAGGATGTGTGTATAGCTTACACATGTGAACATGTGTGTACCGTATGTATGTGCGCAAGTGGGTAAGTGCATTGTGTGTGAGTACGTGAACATTATGTGCATACTGATGAGCATGTGCGCACTGTTTGGACAGGTGTACACATGTGAGCATGTGTGCATCTGTATGGTTTGTGTATGTATGTGTAAGCATGGATGTGCCCTGTATGCATGCATATGTGCACAGGAGCATGTGTGCACTGTTTATACATGTGCACACATGTGAGCATATGTGCATTGTATGTGTGCATGCATGTGGTTTGTATGTGTGAGCATGTTTGCACTGCATGTGTGCATGTGTATGGTTTGTATGTGTGCATCTGTAAGCATGCGTGTGCACTGCATGCATGCATGTGTACACAAGAACATGTGTGCACTATGTCTGTGCACAGTGTTGGGTGTATTTGCATGTGTGCCATGTATGCAGGAGCACATGAGTGTGGTGTGTATGTGGTAGATGTGGTGGTAAGACAGCAAGACATCCATGTGTCTCAAGGCTGCTGTCCTAGGGCTCGGTTCCACGGGAACACCCAGAGGGTGTCACAATCCACCAGGCACCCAAACTGTCAGCTGGCGTTGGCCAGTTGCCTTCAGTTATAGGCAGACTTTAGCTTCCACACAGAGAGGCAGCCAGGAAGGGCCTTCCCAGTGGAGCTGTGCCGATCGTCACTGCCAGGTACGAGGACAGGGACAGCCGCCCTTGGGCATCCAAGCCTTGGAGAGTCACTCCTGAGTAGCTAGCCTTCCCCTTGGCTGGAACAGGGCTTCCCAGCCTCTGCACTGTTGCTACTTGGGGGGTAAAGCTCTGTTGTGAGGCCACACTGTGCATTGCAGGTTGTTTTGAGCTTCCCGGGTGCTAGATGTTAGCAACGCCTCTCTCCATTGTTACAACCACAGATGCTTCCAGCCGTTTTCAAGTGCTGTCCGGTCTGGACATCTGCCCTATTCAGCCTCAGGCTGTGGGCTCTGTTGGGGTCAGCCTTTAATCTGACAGGGACACACAGGCCATTGAGGGCACTGCTCTGCGCTGGGCCTCAGCTTTGAGACTTTGGGTGCTCTGAGAGCCAGCAACACTAGGCCCTGCCTTAGGGATTCAGGACAGAGAAGAACAGGTTTGTCCCTCTCCTTCCTCATTTGTTTGCCAACACTGTTCCCTCCCATTCCCAGAAGTTGGTTTTGTCCCTGTCCTACCAGTCCTTGGGGCCAGGTCAACCAGTCATGGCCTCTAACCCAGCTCTGAGGCTGGGATCCTGGGGTGCCTTTGCTTACTCTGAACCCTTCTCATGGCCTCTGTAGCTTTTGACTTGGGTCCTCTGTCCCTTTTGGGGCCAGTGATGGGGACCACATGGACAGCTGTCACTAGAATTTGTCTAGTCTGGCCAGCTATCTACTCATATGGAATGTGGAGTCCTCTCAATGGGCATCCCCAACTGTTTCCTGGAGTCTCAGGGGTCTTTGTGAGCTTATGGTGAGTCCTGGTCACCACTCCCTTTGCCCTGGCCTCCTTTGGGCTGTCTTCCCTGGAAGCCCTCCTTGCTGCCCACGTCTGCACCTCCTGGCTCATGGGTGACTGCTGACCGCCTCTGGTCATGAATCCATGAGGCATGGATTCTCCGCAGCATCTTCTCTCCCCTGAGCAGGGGAGGTACCATGGGGCAGCAGGGGAGGTACCATGTGGCAGCTGGCAATGCACTAGCGGGGGCTCCTATCAGACAAGCCCCCTCACCCACCAAGAAAACCCAAGGGCAATGGCAGGAATGCTGGCTGCGTGGGGAAGGGAACATGTCCCCGTCTGGGCACCGCGGCTCCTGGGCTGAGCCAGCTCGGGGCTGCTACTATGGGGTACAAGATCTTAACTGTCATGCTCTGGCCGGTCTGATTCACAGCAGAGAAGAAGATGGTGCGTGAAGAAGACAAATCTCCAGCACACCCATGCTGCCGTGTGGACGGATTCGGAGTGAGAACCTCCGACTGCATCAAGGCTGGAGGCTACCGCAGGGTCTGCGTGTCCTTGTGGCCGTGTGGTCAGGACGCCCAGGCTCTGCCTCTACTGGGCCAACAGGAGCCTGGTTGTGCTTGGTCACTCCAGGAGACCTCCCTGATGCCAAGGAGCTCTGTGGGGCACATGGGGAGACCCTGAGATAACTGGGCAGCCCCAAGTCTGCTTATTTTTATTTTTATTTTTAAAATTTAATTTAATTTTAATTTAATTTAATTTAATTTTTTTCTGAGTCTGCTTTAAGGGAAGGTCAGGCCACCACACTGCCGGGCAGGACATTCACCCAGAAAAACGCAGGTCCCGAGTGCTGACAATTTGTTTTCGTGCTAATTCCCCCGAGAGTGTGGGGGAGTAGAGCAACGATGTCAGTAGTTAATTCAATAATTAAAAACAAACATTGCTTCATTTGAAAAGACTCGGTCTTTCCTGGCTGCTGAGCCCAGATTGAGGCTCCCGTGAAATATTTATTTTGGGAGCATGGTGTCGGGGTCCCTAACATGGGGAGCAGAGGACAGGGAGAGCAAGCAAGGCCTGAGCTCAGACTGCTCTTGCTAAGTCCTCCGGGGATGCTAGACCCTCTGAGTCTATGCAGTCGTCAGCCAAAGCATCTGAACCAAGAAGGGGGTCCCTCTGAGCCCCCAGCGCAATGACACATCTCTTTCAGGGCACGTCATACCTCACGGCGTCCCTCGGGGGCCGTGGCCCACCTGCTCCTAACACAGGGCGCAGACTCCATCGTCTGGCCACTCCACTCTGACCCTGGCTAGGAATATTCCAGGAGGGTAATTGGAGGAGCACGCGAGGTGATCAGGCCACACACAGAAGAACCATCAGTGGCACTTAAAACCCTCTTGGAATTGGCAGGCTATCACCCAAAGTCAAATCCATTTTTCCTGAATTAGACTGAGTGGTGATTATGCCACATGTCCTTGCACAGTTATCATCACTGGGGCTCCGGCGGGCGCCTCGCCAACTATGGCTAATTAACCATTACCATGGTCCCGGTGGACCTGGAGGCCTGAGCCTGCAGGAGGCATCTGTGCCACAGGGGTGACACAGGGAGGGAAGGGACCCATGGAGGTAGACCCCCCCCCGTGATGGGGACATGAATAATTCACATGCTGCCTCCACAGGTAGGTGCCTCTAGTGGGAGCCTCCAGGCTGTGGACAGTTGGGGAGATCTGAAAGGTCCCCAGGCTGGAACCCCTCCGGTGGCTCCTGCTGTGTCCATCCTGGGCCTCTCTGAACAGCCAGCTTCTCTGTCATAAATGCCCTTTCGCAGAGCTGGGAAGGCCATGAGGGAAAATGCAGGGCTGGGACATGGGGACCTGTAATGTGTGAGCCAAATGTCAGTCCCTGCAAATGCTGGTGGCTAACCCTGGCAGGGCACCGTGGAAGAGACAACGGGCCAGGTCACCCTCCATGGTGAGCCCGGAACACATGTGTGACTTGTGGGACGCTGTGTCCACAACATGGGCTCTTGAGGGTCCCGTGGCTCCCCAGGCTGCGCAGGCAGGAGAGTGACCAGCAGGCAGCTGGAGGGGGGCCGCCCACAGGCTTTGCTGACCCAGACCACACCCCACCCTGGCTGGGTGGGGTCTGGGTTCCCAAGGGGCCAGGGAATGCCTCACCCTTCAGACAGTTCGTCTGGGTCAGCTGGAGCCATTCGGATTGCATGATCCACGGCTTGGGGGATGGACCACCGTACGGTCACTCAGTCGAGTGTTTATTCCAACTGTATACAAGGTGCTGTGCCTAGGGTGAGATGGGAATAAGACTGGCTGAGAGAAGGAGGCTGTTGTCCCAGTGCTACGAAGCAGACAGGCAGCCAAGCACCAGGGGGGCCTGGGTCACTGCAGGGCCAGTGCATGGGGGCTGGATCACTGCAGGGTCAGTATATAGCAGGGGGGGCTGGGTCACTGTAGGGTCAGCACACAGGAGCCTGTGTCACTGCAAGGTCAGTGCATGGTGGGGGGCCTGGGTCACTGTGGGGTCAGTGCATGGGGAACTGGGTTACTGCAGGACCAGTACATAGGGACCTGGGCCACTGAGGGTCAGTGCATAGTAGGGGAGCTGGGTCACTGCAGGGCTGGTGCACAGTGAGGGGGCTGGTCACTGCAGGGCCAGTGCATGGTGTGGGGGTGGCTGGGTCACTGCAGGGTCAGCACACGGGGGCCTAGGTCATTGCAGTGTTCAGTTCACTAGGGACGTAGGTGAAGTGCAGAACAAGCTCCAGGGAGGAGAGAGGATTCCAATCAGGAGAGGCTTCAAGGAGGAGATGGCCCAGATGGTGGGTGGGATTGGGAGGTGCCTTAAAGGGGAAAGGAGGAAGACGCAAGCCTCTCCACGAGTGATGGGAATGGGTGGGGTGTGGATGGTTGCAGGTTCTGAGCACAGCTGGACCCCCGCCCTAGAGTCCTGGCTCCAACCAGTGGGAGGCTCCTCCCTGTCTATGCTTCCTGTTGGAGCCTCACCAGGAAATGCCTCCTTTCCAGGCAGTTCCCTCCTGGGGACCTGTGTGCCCATGTGTGCATGGTGTGCCTCTGTGTACGTGTGTGAGTACATGCATGCATCTACTTTGCAATCCCACCGCCCCGCACGGGCAGCCTCCTGGACTTGGGGACAGGAGGGGGCGACAGGGAGACGACATCTGATGTTGGACACGGGTCTACAAGCTGAACTGAGTGCTTTTCCTGTGGGTGGGAAGCTAAGCGAGGTGAGCTGAGCCCGGGCAGCCACCCACCAGCGCCACTGCGGTCAGGTAAGGCTGGCTCACCACCACACACCACGTCTGGTTGTCGCTGGTAGGTGAGACTCTGTCACTTACATCAGCAGGTCTGTGTATGTTCGGGAGCCAGCTGGAGGCGCCTGCTTTCAGGTTTCGTCGCTGTGGCCAGCAAGGTGGCCTGCAGCCCAGGAAAGGAGCATCCAGCCCTGACACGCAGCAGGCCAGTTGGAGATGGGGATGAGCTTCTGGGGCGGCACACACAGGACCCTGTGGCTAGTGGCACAGAACCACAGAGACGTGTTCCCTCCCGGTTCTGGAGGCTGGCAGCGACAGTCCCTTGGGGTTGGGAGGACCTATTCTTCCTCTCCTGCTCCTGGTGGCACAGGGTCCCTTGGCCAGTAGCCTCCTCACTCCAATCATCAAGGGCAGCATCTTTCAATTTGTCCACTCCAATCCTTCCATGGGGTCGCCTCGTACGTGGTCACACCCCAGGCTGCCTGAGGCAGTTTGGCAAGGTGGGGCTCCTGCCCCTGGGGAACTGTCTGTCCATCCCTCAGCCCCCCTGTGCACTTGGTTTCCTCTCTTCCTGGAGTGTGGCTTCTACTTCTGTCCAGCTGCTGCGCCTGTGGGGCTGGGTGCCAGAGCCATGGCCCTCTGTCCTGAGGTGCCCGTCCCAACTGGCATCTGGGTTTTCCACTGAGGTGTCCCTGTGTGGGGGGGAGCAGGTGGGGGTGCACACTCTGGAAGCCTCATGGGGGCGCAGGGGTTGCCCCAGGGAGAGCCTGGCCTCTCTCACGGTCAGCAGGGCCTGGGCAACCTGGAGAGAGTCCCTTGCCGCTTTCTGCACAGTCTCCACCTGCTGCCAGTCGGTCAGGGGGCCTGGAACATGCTGGAACCCAGGTATCACTTGGGTCCCCAGTGGCAGCACATGGCTCCCTGGGCTCTTCCAAGGGCCTTGGCCAGCTCCTCTCTGTCTGGGGCGCCTTGTTCTCGTCCTCGCCAGGCCCACGCCGAGGGCCGAGCAGATGAGAGGCTCTGCTTCAAGCCTCATCCCCAGGGATGGTCCGTGGGTGCAGCAGCCCAGGAAAATCAAATCACTGGAAGGGATAATTTAATCCAAGAAAATGAGCTCCTAATGATTTCAGGCTTCAAGAATGACTGATTGGATGAATGATTTGCTCTACTTTTTTCAGGAAGGGGGGCTGGCCTCCGTGGGAAGGTTGATAGCTGACCAGCGTGGCAGGTGCCCCTCATGAATCCATGTGCTGCGCACACACTTGGTGGCCCCCAGGGTGTGCGCCCCACGCGGGATCCATTCTGGGGAGACGTGGACACACGCACGAGCCTGGCGCACGTGTGCTGGGAGGGGCTGTGGGGAGCTGGGACAGCCTGGCCGTGCCCTCCTTTCTGGTCTTCCCTTAACTAGATTGTTTATTTCGAGATCATCGTAGGTTCACTTGTGCTTGTGGGAAACCACACGGAGAGGCTCCTGGCACCCTTGACCTGTGTCCCCAGTGGTAACTCGGCCCATGGTCCTAGGACGCCGGTGTGCTGGGAACCTCCCAGGTCTTTCTGCAGCACAGTCCCCAGCCTGCTGCCCCGCAGCCCCCAGCACCCCCCCTCACCCCACCTGTTCTCCATCGCTGCACCCTGTCGCTCAGGGACATGGTGTGCACGGGGTCACCAGCACCTGACTTTCCGGATTGGCCTTTTCTCATTCTGGGTTATCCTCTGGAAATTCATCCCAACAGTTGTGTGTTCCAGTCATTGGGTCCTCTTTGCTGCTGAGTGGTCTTCGCATCTGAGAGGACCTTGGTTTGTCTGACTGCTAACCCGCGGAGGATGGTTGGGTCGTTTCCTATCTGGGGGATTACGAAGAAAGCAGCCATGAACATTGTGCTCGGAGTTGTGTGTGAGCCCTTGTTTGCACTGCCTGACGTAAACACACGCGAGCACAGTTGCAGGACCGTGTTGTGGGTGCAACGTCCAGATATTAAAGCAACTGCCAGATTGTTGTCCAGAGCGGCCGCGCCATCTCCCACGTGCACCAGCAAGGTCCGCGTGATCCGGTGTCCCCTCGGCTTCTCCAGCCATTGCCAATAACTCCCCATGCTCATTCCCAACCCCGCCTCTCTGGCCTTGGTTTCCCCGACTGTGAAATGGCGATAACACCCCCTGACTAATTTGGAGCTCTCCTTGCAAGCCCTGGAGGCAGCGCTGCGAGGAAGCTGGTACTTTGCAAAAACACCATGTTCACAAGTATTCTATCCATGTGATGCTTGCAGACAGAATGAGCTCAGCCTGGTCGTGGGGGACCATGACTGTCACAGAGAAGACAGGCAAGGACTGGGGCAGGAGCATGCTGGGTGGGCATGCAGAGCCTCCGAGGGGCACCCAGCCCCTGCCCTTGAGGGACAGAGAGAAGCCCTGCATGGCCAGTCTGCACGAGGGAAGGAGGTGGCAGGGACGCAGTGGACAGACCTGGGCTACATGTTGGAGATGACGGGGCTCCTGCGGCTGAACTGGGGGAGCAGAGAGTGGGGGACGGGCTGCCCCCAGGTGGTTGGTTGTGCAGCTGGGTGATGGTGGAGCCCTTTACCCGGAGGGGATGCCTGGGGGGAGCAGGTCATGAGGCCTGTGGTCAGCAGTCCTGGGTCAGCTTCCATGAGCTGGTCATCCCCACGCTGAGCACCTCCTCCCCAGCTGAAATCGCAGAACTACTCTTCCCAGACTTCCTTGCAGCCCAGGTGTGGCCATGTGACACATGCATAAAAGCCAAGTGGTGCGGAGAGTCAAGGAGGTCTTGGGAGGTGGAGAGGTCTTCCTTCTGGCCACTGTGCTGATGATGGTGCCTTCAGCGTCTGGGGGCAGCTGTGTGGAGCTTCTGACACCACACCCAGCTGATCAGTGAGGAGCGGCGGGAGATTGTGGCAGTGGTGTTTCTGCTACACCGGCCAGGGTGAGGGTGGAGGTAGCTCTGGCTGCGTGTTTCTGGGGGCAGCATCCACAACTGGTTCTCAGGGCTCGCAGGGCTGCTGGGGGCTGCCCACCTCCCTGAATCCATCCCTTTGTGCCAATACCAGCCCACAAGGACTGTCCCACCATCGAGAATAGGTGCCCAAGAATCCCTGGCCACTTGGCCAGGAGCTGGGCACTGCCCTGACTTTACCCATGTGGTCCTGTATGCACACGTGCGTGTGGAAGTGAACATGCGCACATGCACATGGGTTGTGTGTGTGCACCCATGCCCACACTCGTGTGTGTCATCTGAATGTGTGTGCACATGGGTTGTGTGTTGCACGTGCATGCCCACACTCATGTATGTTGTGTGAGTGTGAGTATGTGTGCACGCAGGTGCAATGTGGGGAGCAGCTAGATGAACGGCTCTGATCATAGCCTCCTGGAAAGGCAACAACAGCTTTACCCACCAGGAGGTGGGTCCCGCACTTCCCGGGGCACCCCCTGGCTCGGAGGAAGGAGGCCAGAGGCAAGGAGGCTGAGTCTACGGTCCTACATCCTCGGGGGAGGACTGGCCCGTTTCCCGTACAGAGCGGCCTATATGAGGAAGAGTGTGGGGCTTTCCTTCCTACAGCCATAGGCGAGCACAGTGACCCCGGGGGACCTGCAGCGGGCAGGGCCCCTCACCTGCTGTGACGGCTGGCTGTGCTCTCCGAGGCCCGCTTCATTTGCTCTGTCACAGGCCATCACCGAGGGAGCAGCTGCTCACTGCAGGGTCCCTGGTGCTGGCTGCAGTCACACAGGAAAGGGGCCCTGGGAGAGACAAGGTGGACACAGAACCGATCCGGCCCCTGCGACAGCGGCCCTGCTCCCGGGGCCCGGAACACAGGCTCACCCCTACCTTGTGCGGCCCTCAGGCTTCACGGGCTGTGTCCCCTTTCCACGTGCCTGAGGCATGGACCCTAACTCCCATCAGCAGAGCAGGGATGCTGTGGACACCTTCTCCTTTGGCTCACGGGGTGGTGGGGACCAAACGAGAGTGTACGAAGCACCGGGGTGTGCGAGGCACTAAGTGCCCTCTGAACATGTGGTCCTGTGCCCTCCCTCCACCGGTAAGCCCCGTTTCAGGGCACCTGTCAGGCCGCTGCTAGGAGGTGGGGGAAGATTTGACCCAGTCCCCATTGTCTGCTTCCTGCTGTCTACATGGCCTGGCCATGGGAGAGCCAGAGCATTCAGCTTAGGACTTGGAAGAACTCACGCGCTAGGCTGGCACAGGCCAGAGCCCTGGTTTCTCGGCCGCAGGCTTCCCCTGCCTGTGAACTAGGGGCAGGGTGTGGCCGGGGTCTGTGCGGCTCTCCCTGGAAACGGGGACGGGCTGTCTTGGGGCAACCCGAGGCCCCAAGCCTTTGTGGCACCTCCTCATGCAGATTTGCCTGGGGTTTATTGCACACAACCCGAAGGAAGACCCCACTTCCACACCTGACGCTGGCAAAGCTACAGGGATGCCCGCCCCACCTGTTACAGTCTGAATGTCCCCCCAGATTCATATGTTAAATCCTAATCCCTAACGTGGTGCTGCTGGGAGGTGGGGCCTTCGGGAGGGGATCAAGGCCATGAGCGTACCCGCCCCCCCCCGTGCCCCCCCCACCCTCCCGTGAGCTGGATCAGCGCCCTTCAAAGACCTGGCCGGAAAGTTGGCTCACTCCTTTGCCACCGTGCGAGGTTGCAAGAAGTCAGCCACCTGCAGCCCAGGGGTGCTGGCACCTGAATTCCAGACCTCTGGGCTCCAGAACTCGAGGAATAAAGACCTGCTGTTGACGAGTCAACAGCACTTGGTTCATGGTATTTTGCCAGTGTGGCCCAATTGAAGATGCCAGTCTGGTGACCCACCTCGCAGGGCTGGACGTGAAACTCCCTCCCTTGTCTCCTGGACTGATGGGATCGCAGCAAATGCACTACATTTCCTCAGGGCGGCGAGAGGCTGAAAGTGGAGGCGGCTTAAAAAAAAAAGTGGAGGTGGCTTAATTGGGGTGCTCACTGCACCCATAAATCTCTCCTCTCCCTGCAGCCTGGACTGTGTCCCAAATGTGTCCTGGCATCCCCGGTGCTTCTGAGCTGCTGCCCCTTCCAGACCTCTGGAGACCTGTCCCCCAGAGACACCTGCGGGCTGAGAGGCAGGAGGGAGGGTGAGGGATGGGCCTTCTGGAGGCTCAGGGAGCAATGAGTGCCAGGACCTGACATATGTCAACTTTGACAAGGACATTGGCTGCAGGCGGTCACCAGGCAGGGTACAGCTCAGATGCATTTGGCAAGGACTGGGTCCCAGACAGGAATTGGCAACTTCGTTGCATGTCGGGGGTCAAGGACCAGGCTCTGGAGCCACTGCCGGGTTGCCTACTGGCTCTGCTGCATCCAGCTGCGTCAACTTGGGAAGAGTGTGCCTCCCTGGGCCTCAGTTTCTGCATCTGCAAAATGGGGGTAATGACCAACCTCTTCCCACGGGCGGCATGGAGATGGGAAGAGGAGCCTCCAGCGGATGAAGGGCACTCAGGAACTCTTGAGAGTGATTTCTATCCTTTTGTCTCTAATGCTAGTGACTTCACTCTGTGATGCTGCACACTTTGTCCCTGGCAGGGTCCCCACGGGTCTCAGGGCTGTGCGATCTGCTGTGCTGGATGCCTGGACGCAGCCTGTGGACACCGAGGCCTTAGTCACACTTGGCTTCTCCATTGGAGAGTGGAGAGAGGGGGGATGCGGGTGGCTTCAGAAATTGCCCAGGGCTGTGCGTGGAGAGGGGCCGGGACCTGGTCCTGGTGAAGCTGGAGGACTTTGTCTGACATCACAGAGCTTTGCCTCCAAGGGAGCTGACCCCACCGCTCCAGACATTTTCACGCAGCCCCTGCCCTGCTGTCCTGGGCTGTGACCTGGGGTTTCCTGGTCAGTCCCAAACCCCTGGTCAGTCCTATGCCCCCTGGCCAGTCCTATACCCCCTGGTCAGTCCTGTACCCACCAGGCCAGTCCTATGCCCCCCTGGGTCAGTCCTATGCCCCCTGGCAAGTCCTATGTCCCCTGGCCAGTCCTATACCCACGAGGCCAGTCCTATGCAGGTACAGGGAGTGACAGAGGCTCTGCTTCATCCCCTGGTACCAGGCCGTCTCCTCTCCCTGAAGCCCTGTTCATGGGCCACAGCTCAGCTGTGTCCTCCCTCCTCCACCCGTTGATCTTAACAACAGCCTTTTAGCTTTTGGAGTCCCTGGGCTCCTCCATCCTCAGATGTGCTTGTGTTCTGCCCCCTGCCCTGGTCTTCCTGCCTGGGCTGGCTGGGAGCCTCCATGCAGCTAAGTTACGTGGCCTTTGTTGTGGCGCCGGCCCAGTAGGAGTGAAATCAAACGCGTGGCTTCTGTAGAGCAAGAGCAGGAGAGGCCGCTAATGAGCCACTGTGCACATCCCAAGTCCTGTGGGTTAATTCCCGAAGAGCTGGATCAGAAACATGCCTAAAAGCCCGGTTTGATAAATTTCCAGGACGCCAACCCCGAGTGGAACAGAAGAGCTTGAAAGGAGGTGAGGCTATTTGATGTGCTCCTGTTTGTTTTCACTGCAGCTGGGGCTGGTAATGTAGCTGGGGATGAGGCTGGGATGTAGCGGGGATGTGGTTGGCAGGTGGCTAGGACATGCCTGGGATGAGGCTGGCACATGGCTGGGATGGCCTTTGAAGAGCTCTCTCTCCTCCATTCTTCATCCTCACCCTGTCCTTCCTCTTCACCTGACTCCTGGGGATGTTAACCTCTGAATTCCAGGATGGGTGAAGCCAGAAAGGTCATCCATGGTGTCAACATCCACCCTTAAACCATGTCTCAGGAGTCAGGGGAGCCCCCCCTAGTATGGCCTGGCTGGACCCCCAGGAGGTGTGGAGACAGGCTGCCCACCCAAAAGTCAGGGCTGCTGCGATGGGCAGGGGTCACTGGGTCACCCAGTGGGCCCTGGGCCGGCAGCTGAGGATGGTACAGCCACATTGCCTTGGCCCCTGTATCCTGGAGCGCCCCAGGAATGGTGGGAGGTGCTGATGCAGTCGAGGTCCCTGGGGTTCAGTCTCTGAGCCCCCCTTAGAGAGCTCAGTCCAGCAGGCAGAGAACTCTCAGAATCCTCGAGGCCTTCCCCGGATCTTGGCAGGCCTAGAGGGAGCACGTGGCCTGTCCACCTCCTGAAGCCCCTCACTCCGCTGCTTTCCGGGGTCTGCCTCTCTGCAGGCCCAGACCCGTGCTCGCCCTCCAGGACATCTGGAAATGAGACAAATCGACTGCTCCCCTTCCCCTGTCCCAGCCCTGCTGCTCCTGTCCTTGCGAATAGTCCTTTGTATCTGCTAAGTCTGTTTTAAAAAATGAGAACAAAGAACGACCCGAATAGGCCTGCTAGCCACGGAAACCTCTGGGATGGCAGTGGGAGGAGAGCAGGGCTGATGGGGCCTCCTGAGACGCTGAGAGGTCCTCAGCTGATGGGGCTGTGGGGGGCGCGCTGGCACAGGGGGCGGGGAGGCAGCAGGACTGGTCAAAGGAGGGCTCCTGGCCACCGGGCTGTGGGCCTCCCTTTCTGTGCCCCATGGCCCTCTCCCTCCTCCTCTCCCTCTTCTCCTCTCTTGCCCCTGTAGACAGGGCCACTCTCCTGGCTGGTAGTCTTCAGTCCAGGGCCCAGGCAGGTGCTCGTGTGCAGTGGTGGGTGCTGCCCGGCTCCACTCGGGATGGAGAGAATGGAGCTGGGCACCCAGAGGCTTGCAGGCCCTCCCTCCCTAGCCTCCCGGTCCATGTGTGGAGGATGAGCACAGGATGGAGGGAGAGGGGAGACTTGCAGCCAGCCGCCTTCCATGTCTCTAGAGGGCCCCCCAAGACCTAAGCACCCTAGGTCTGCACCTGAATATATGCTGCCCACATACTGCTGGCCTTTGACATTAGGGGCCCCCCTGCATCCGCCCCCAGTACCCCTCGCCCCCGCTCCCACCTCAGCAGCTTTCCCTCCCCATCACCTCACATCCCTGCGGCACCCTCACCTCCAGATGGCCCCCTAGGTCTGCTGTCCCCAAGGCACAGGGTATGGAGCATCTATGTGGCCCCACCTGCTGCTGTCACTGCTGTAATGATCTCACCCAGGGCCTGTTTATTTATCTGCTTATTTACTTACCAGGAAGACAAAACGGCAGCCGACAGAACTGTGAGGACAGATGCTCTGTCCCTCCTCCGCAGACTGAGCGAAGCCCAGCTCTGCTGCCCAGTTGCCGTGGACCTGGGCAAGTCCTGCACCCTCTCTGCCCTCAGTTTCCCCTGATGTAAGCGGCGGGCTAGGGGTACTTGAGCTCCTCAGACCTCATCATCCTGACCCTAATTCTGACAGTTTGGTGAGCAGCCGCTCTGTGACCAGCGCTTCAGGGGTCCAGGGTGTGGGCATAGAGTGTCCCCCAAATTCACGTCCATCCGGAGTCTAGAAAGTGACCTCATTTGGCCACAGGGTCTTTGTGGATGTAACTCCTTAAGGATCTTGAGATGAGCTCATTCTGGGTCAGGGTGGCCTGTGTCTGAGGGCTGGTGTTCCTATAAGAAGAGGAGAGCCGCAGACACAGAGGGATCGGCCGCGCCACGGCAGAGGCAGAGATCGGGGGACGTGGCCCCAGGCCCAGGAATACGGGGTGCCCAGGAGCTGGAAGGGGCAGCCGGCCTGTGTGGCAGCTGTGGGATGCAGGCGAAGCCGTAAAGAGGTCGCCACGAAGGGTGCCCTGTCCCCCACCTCCGCACAGAGGGACCCTGGCTGCAGATGGTTAGTGGCACGAAGGTCCCCACCCCTGGCCAACGGCTGAGACAAATGGCATCTGGGCATCAGGACAGGCTCCCTGAAGTGACCACTTTGTCACAGCAACTCCGGCCCGTGCCACCTGTGCGTTCCCGTATCTCCTGAAGGGGAAGGCCACTTGTTCTGGTCCCAGCACAGATGTTGGACTGGCACGGAGGTGGAGGAGACAGGGAACCAACCTCTACTCGGCTGGTTCATGCCTCAAAGCAAGCGGCTCCTGAGCCCGCCTGCCTGGGACCCCGACCGCTGCGTCCGCGCTGGTTCCTTCTCTCGAGTGTGCTGAGCAGCGGCGCCATCCCTAGCAGGGGTCCAGGCAAGGAGCAATGGGCGAGATGGACGAGGGCCGGCAAACAGTGCAAGGAGCACGCAATGTGGTGATGTCAGGTGGGCGCCTGGGAGGAGGGGGGACACCCGGCAGCCAGGATGGCCAGGTCTCCCTGGGAACACAGCCGCCTGCACCTGCTGGGGCCCCGTGCCTTTCTCCTGTCTGGTCTGTCTTGGGGACTTCCAGCTCTATCCCCTTCTGCTTCTATACCCCAACCTCCCTGTGTGCCAGGGTGCATGGACACACTCTTCCCCAAAGGCACAGCCCAGGCCCTGCTGTACTCATCCATGGTCCCAAACACCTGTGCTGAGGTCAGGAGAGCCCTAGTCCTAGACTGAGTCGGCACCAGGATCATTTGTTTATTCATTCATCACACATTTGATGAGGACCCTCTGTGGATTGGGTTTATGCTCAATCCTGGGATACATTGCTGGCCCTGGGTTAAGGAGGGTTCCATGCAGACCTATGAAAGTCTGGGGATGGCTGGGTTAGGACCCCCCAGTACCCCACCCCACCCACAGGACCAAGGCGGGGGTGGGATGGGGTGTCTGCTTCAGGACTCGAGTCAGGACAGATCTTGTGGACTGAGGTGGGGTGGGAGGGTAAGTGGTGGAGGGCATGAGGTGTGTAAGGCCCAGTGGGGTTGAGGGGTGCACAGGTGCCGTGTGTGCAGCTGTAGGAGGGAGGGTACTCCAGGCTGTGAGCCCCACACAGCAGGGGCCCCTGTTCTGAGCCGGTGAGCCTCCTCCAGGAGTGGAGTCAGACTGGGTTTGACGGAGGTGAGGTGTGGTGACAAGGCAGGTATCACTGGTGTTCTCCAGGCAGAAGAGGGACAAGGGACTGGGGAGCAGAAGGATGTCTGAGTGCCAGGGTTCAGCGGTGGGGAGCGTGGGGTGGGCAGTGGGTGGGTGGTGGGCAGGCGAGAGCACATGGGAAGGTGGGGGGAGATGGTGCCTCCCCAAGTCTTGCGGGGGCGACCTCCTCTGCTCCCACAGTCCCGAGCCTGAACCAAGAGACAGGTGGCCGAGACAGAGCCAATTGTTGCCTCTGGGCTGCAAGCTCCGGGCCACAGGACCCATGTCTGCTGGGTGTTAGTGCCCGGGGTCTGCCCATGCCCAGGGACGGGGGCATTTTGCAGACAAGAAGACGGTGGTCAAAGGCGTCAAAGCAACCCTCCTCCCTGGCAGCTGGTGACCGCGTCTCTGCCAGCGTTTGCTACGTTCCTGAAATGCCCCAAATGTAGCTCACTGCAGGTTCTGTGTGGCCAGCCGCGGACTAGCCATCGTTAGTACGAATACCACTCATTAATATTGAGCATGTCAAGTGGGCTGTGGTTCAGTGTCTTCTCACAAGCACCCGAGGGCCACCTTGTAACTCAGATTAGGAAGCTGGGCTGTGGGCAGAGCTGGGCTCCACACTCTGATCTGCGTGGCCTGGAAGCTGTGGCCGGGCCCGGACACCACCCGCCCCCAGGGTGCTGCCACGGCCACTCTCTGGCACCTCATGCTTCTGGGCTCGACAGACACTCTTCACTTCGGCTCCGCTGGAGGCGTGAGGGCCCGTCCTGCGACCCGCTGGTGAGTGAGCAGGGACAGCGGGCGCCTGGCCGCATCCGTCTGAGGTCGGGGATCTCTCTGAAGCTGCGGGCGAACCATCCATCACCCTCCATGCTGGCCAGGGAGACCCGCAGAGCCCAGCATGACGGCCGCCGCCTGCCGGCTCCCCGGCTCTCAGCCAGAGGGCAAGACGGTTCAAATCAAGAACCCAAGTGCAAGGAGTCTGCTCTTTGGAATGAAGGAGAAGATGGTTTTCTAAAAGCTAGGAACTCTTTGAGAACAGAAGAGTGTTTCCCCTTAGCTCACATGAGACATGATGAGACACTCTGGCTGAAGTAGAGGAACTTCCTAGATCACAGAGGGGGAAAGGCACCATTCATCACGGAAAAGGAAACCACACACCACCTGGAGCGCTGACGAGTCCCAGCTGGGGACCCACGAGCCTGCACCTGCCAGAGCTCCTACCCTCCTGAGCAGAGCCCCTGCACAGGCAGTCAGGATGGGGCAGGGGGTGGCCAGCCACCAGGTGCCCTGCCGTCCATCCGCCACAACCAAGAGGTGGGGTGGGATAGGTCATGGGGCCTGGAGATGGAATGGGGAGGGGGCCCAACAGCGCCACCCTGCAGTGCTGCCAAGTGGAAGGCAGCCAGGTGCTGAGCCACGGAGGTGACCAGGAGGGAGGTCCTCGGGCGCAGGGGTGTGCTTCCCACTTCAGGCTTGGACCCTGGGGAAGTGAGGGGACTGGTTTTGCTGGAGCTAAAGGGAATGAACAGGGGCCTCCCGAAGCTGTGCCCATGGGCTCTGGATGGATGGGCTCACGGTTCCCTGGTTTCCAGGCTCCCAGGTTCCCAGGCTGTCCAGGCTGGGTCCTACTGAGGTGAAGGTCAGCATCTGGGACCCCAAGGAGGACAGTTCGTGGGCATGGAGTGCAATGCTGGGTACACTTCAGCGGGGAGGGGGTCCCCTGCCTGACATAGGCTACAGATAATCTAGAGCTGCTAGAAATAAGTCACCGGGCAAGGTTCACTTGCTACCCTTAAAGGGAGTGAGGACCCCATCCCTCAAGGTGTTCAAGTACATGCAGTGGTTGTGAAGAAACCATGGACATGTTGTTGGTGAGAAGAGCTGCAAGGGGCCTCAGGGATCAATTGGTCTCGCTCCGTGATTTCCCTGAGGAAGAACTACAGCTGAGAAAGTACTGCCTCCTTGCAGAGCCGTGGCAGACGTGCCAGCGTCAGGGCTTGATGTCTCGGGGCCCTTCTGAGGCTCCTGCTGTGCCGATGCAGAGAGGCCAGCGCCTGGAGATCAGGTGCCAGACAGTCCCAAAGGCAGCAGAGGCAGCCCCGGGCGCCCTCGGACTGTAGGCCTCGCTGTGGCCACTGGACCTGCTCCCCAGTCCCTGCGCAGACCCAGGACCCCGTGTCACCCCATCTCCTGGCCATAGCTGAAGCACCCCCACCTTCCTTATGAACCCCTATGTTTGCACTTCAGCTGCCCTGATTTCAGGAGGTGAGAGCCCAGCGTCAGACATCTGCAGGAGGCTGACCTGGGATTTAAGGGGGGGTCTGGCCCCCGGGGAAGTCAGCAGGCAGGGGCAAGGAGCGGGAGGTGCCCTGAGCAGAGAGGACGTGTGGCCTGTATGCGAGGACCCCGAGGACCCTGAGGAGGGGCAGAGGAGGTGAGGGTGCACTAGATAGACCAGGCTCGGGGGCAGGGAAGGCTTGGAAATGAGTGCTCTGGGTGGGGGGCGTGCTGCTCCCCAATCCCCGTGGGGGAGGTTCTCTGGGCTGGGTGGCCTCAGAGGGGAGATGATGAAGGGAGTCTGCTGGGAAGCTGGTCTGGGGTCTGAGCTAGAGTGTGGTAGGGGCACAGTGGAGGGCAGAACTAGGGCTCACAGGGTGGGGTCTGGGGTAGCTGGGAGTGGAAGCAGATGGCCAGGCCACCTCCAGGGCCCTGGGTTCAAGATGCACACTCAGGAGAGGCAACATCGCTACCCTTCCTCACAGGGCTTAACAATGCTCTCACGCCTCCCCCGGGCACTCGTAAACCTCCAGATTTCTCCCTCAAGCACCAAACTTCCCTGGTGCCCCTGTGGCTTCCTGCGCACCTTGCAACAGGCTCACATATGCCGCCCGGGGAGCCACCATGCTGGGCACCCATCTCAGACGCACCCAGCTTTGAGGCACACACAGGAAGACGCTCATGTCAGAGCACCTGGGGGAGCCCCCTGGCAGGCCTGGCATGAAGCCTGCGGTACATGCTGGGCGTCCGGCAAAGGTTCCGCAGACAGTGACAGGTGGTTTGCTGGACGTGAAACGGTGAGATTAGATTTGCCCTTGGGAATCCCCTCACCCAGATCCCCAGGGGTGGTCAGCCCTCGGCTGGCTCATATGTACGTCAGCAGCAGAGCAGCACTGGCCATGGCTGGCACCTGGGCCACCCGCCAGGCACCCTGGCCAGCACACAGGGCTCTCCTGGTTGATGAACACACAGGGGCCCGGTGCCCAGGCCAACTTGGTTCGGTCTGACATACCCCTCACCCCAGTTCTTGCCTGGGTGCGTCTCCCGACTGCCCAGGGAACTGCTAGTGAACGTGGGGGGAACCCACCGGGGCTCGGAGGCTGCCCCTTGCCCTTGCCTCCCTAAGCCTGTGGGCCCCTTCCTCCTGACCAAGGTGTGGGCTGTGCCACCTGGCAGCAGGTAGGGCTCCCTTGGGCGGAGTGTCCAAACCCGTCCACATGGAGGTGGTGCCCTCGAGACCAGAGCATCCATTTCCAGAGGTTCAGCTCCGATGTGTCGAACATTAGAATAGACTGGCCGGGGTGGTAGGCCTGCTGGGTCCTGCATGCACTGTCCTTGGCACTGGGGTCACGGCCCTGTTGCAGCAGGAAGGACACAGAGGGGAAGCCACCTGTCCACGGTTGCTGGTGAGGAAAAGAAGGGCTGACCCGGAGCCCAGGCCCTGACATCTATGCTCCTTTCCCCACAGAGCTGTGGGAGAGATGACCTTGAATGCCCTTGGGGCCTTGAGATGAAGGGGAGGAGCCAGTGAACCAAGCAGAGGACCCTGGAGCCTTCACAAAGCAAGTCAGAGGTGTGGCCCCTTCCGTGTGCCTTTTAGGTCTTACCAGCATACTGCGGATCCTCCAAATAGCCGAGATCCCCCGCGAGCATCAAACCCTGGAAACAGTCAGAAATGGGGACGGGGTGTCAGGGTGGGGCTCTCGGTGGGAGGTGGTTTGGGGAGGTTTGTGCAGATCCACAGTGGGGCGGGCCAGGGCTCCCCTTCTGGAGTCACTGGGTTGGAGGGGGCGGTATCGGTGGGGAGGCGGCTCCAGCTGGAGGCAGCTGAGACCGGCTTTATATTTAGGGAGGGTAGGTGGCTGCCGACTGGGTGATTTCACAGGCTCTGGGAGCCCCTTCCAAGCCCCGAAATACCTCCTCCACCTGCTTCCCGGCGCCAGCCGTCTCTCTGAGAACAGCTTTCCGTTCACGAGTGAAGGGGAAAGTGAGGCACCCCGGGGTGTCAGGGCTGAAGTTGACCCCATCAGTTTTCCATCAAGGAGCAGGTGCTCGGAGATGTGCAGGCCTGACTGTGCTGGCCTCACAGACCGCCGTCCTGGGCCCCTGGGCCTCCTGGGGAAGCAACGAGGGGCTAAAGGCAGTTGATTCTTACTGTCACTGGGCCAGGCCCTCTGCCACATGCCGAGGATGCTGCAGGCAGGTTCCACACATCCTTGCCAGTGTCCTCTGGAAGGACACTGCCATCCAGAGAGAGAGGCATGGAACTGACAGCCTCACACACAAATCACCTCACATCATGACATGCCAAGGGAGATAAGAGTACAAGGTGCCACAAGGCACATGGTAGGGTACCCCGATTTTGTATGGTTGATCAAGAAGGGCATTTTATCTGAGGCTCTGCGGGTGAATAGGCATTCTCTAGGCGATGAATCTGGAAGAGGGCTCCATGCAGAGGGAATAGTGCATGGGACAGCTCGAGGCAGGAGGTGGTGGCGTGCTGAAGGTCCTTGCAGGAGTCGTGAAAGTGAGAAGCAGACAGGGAGCACCTACGTTCGAAGCCGGCCAAGGCACAGCAGCATCACCTCCGAGTCCTGGGCTCCTGTCAGGGGCGCCGCTGTCCAGCCCACTCCAGCATCCCGTCTCCTGGTGACCCCCAGGTAGTTGTATACACATTCACATCTGAGATGTGCCACTGCAGGAGGGATGAAGATTTTTTTTTTTTAAGATTTTATTTATTTATTCATGAGAGACACACAGAGAGAGGCAGAGACACAGGCAGAGGGAGAAGCAGGCTTCCTGTGGGCAGCCCGATGTGGGACTCGATCCCAGGACCCTGGGATCACACCCTGAGCCAAAGGCAGACGCTCAGCCACTGAGCCATCCGGGTTCCCCAAGACGGGGGCTTTGTGCAGAGATGAGAGGATCAGCCTGAGAAGCGGTGATGTGCTTGGCTTCCTTCACCCTGCAGGGTTCCTCTGCCTCAGAGGGCGCAGCGGCCAGCTGCGGTTGGTGCTTCACGGAGCATCTGTTCTTGTTTTACTTTTGTTACAGATGAGAGCTTTCCACAGACAGGGAACACACATGTGGCTTTGCTGTATCCTTCAGAGGACCCGATTTAATTCAGGGCCCAAAAGACACGTGTTCAGGACTCACTGCCGTGCCGAGAGCAGCAGAGCACTGGCCACCTGCAGCGCTGTGTGCTCAGATTTCTTTGGTTTATCCTTTTGTAAACTTTTTCTTTTCCCTCCTTCTCTGACAATAAAAAGCTTCAGATCATTAGGACAAAAATGTTTGAAGCAAAGTAAAAATTCATCAATTCAGATCCAATTCTTTGGGAATGTGGGATATGAAGGTTCTGAGCACCTGGTTTGATGAACCAATTTACCATGTAAAACACTGGCAATTTTTAGTTTCCTTGAACACCAAAACCAGCTGCTTCTTCCACCTGTTAACCTCCTGTGTAAAATTCTATGATTACGCCATGAAAACGTGCTCACCGACAGGCTGGAGCCCCCTTCCGAGGTGCTCGCAGGGTCGGGGAAGGTGTGATCGGGGGGTGGGGGAGCTCAGAGCTGACCTGGGACCTGGGTCCTCCTTCCTGCCATGGCCTTGGCACCTTTGGACCCTTGTTAGTGACGGCAAGGTAGACTTCATTCTGTACTCCACAGTCGGTCATGACCGCCGCCTTAGGTGGGGTTGACCTCAACCCCAGGACAACCAGGCCCAAAGGGAGTGGTCAGTTGGCAGAAAATTACCAAGAAAAACTTGCTTAGGCATCTAAGGTGGGCGTTCCACTAACCTGGCCCACAGGGCACCTCCAAAAGGTGGCCCAGGACCTAGTAGTGGACGGCAGAGGGATGAGGAACCTGCTGGATCTCAAGGCTGGGCGATGCTCACCTCACTGACTTAGCAGAATGCTGCTGACACTGGGCTTTCAAGGCACCATCATCACCTCGGGGAGAGCCCCCTGAGCAGCGGGCCTAGAGGAGCCAGTCTGATGTCTGGTCAAGGAAGGAGTCCTTATCGGTGCATCACGGTGAGCTGCAGGAAAAGCAAATCAAGTTGTGAGTCCCAGTTGTGGAGTCCAATGCTCACAGATGCAGGCCATGGAGATGAGAGACCTGGGTAGAACCTGCATCTGCCACTCAGGGACATGAGTCACCTCCCTCTGACCTCAGGTTCTGTGTCTGTAAAGTGGAGACAAGAATTCCAGCTTCATGGAATGTGGAAATGCTTGGCATGGGAATGGGGCACACAGTGTACTTTGTTTGCCATCCATGGTGTTATTATATAAATGGTAAACACAGTTTGATCTTGAATTATTCAAGTAAAAATGTCTTTAGAGTAAAATTTGGAAGTTTCTTTTCCTTGCTATGTGCTCTGACTAAACCACCATTAATTACCTATTCTTTGGTGTGTCTCCTTCCAGTCCCCTATTTCTATGCGTTCACATGTCTCTCTGACATCACCACCATCACCATCATCATCACCATTACCATCATCACTATCATCACCATCACCATCATCACCACCATCAGGATCACCACCATCATCATCATCACCACCATCACCATCACCATGATCACTATTATCACCATCATCATCACCACCATCATCATCATCACAATCACATCATCATAATCACACCATCATCATCACCATCACCATCATCATGATTATCTTGTATGAGTGGGATTATGATAGACATATCCCATGGCTAATCAGTGTGTCTAGGAGTCTTCATGTCAGTATGAGGAGGTAAGTTCAGTTCTTCTTAATGATTGAATAGTATGTGAAATTGGATTGGAGTAGCTTTTGTCTCTTTATGGATTCATTCCCACTGCAGTGGGCATTGGGTCGTTATTAGGTTTTCTATTGTTGCAAGTAATGCTGCAATTAACATCCTTGAGCAACCTGTGAGGTAGACAGGCTAAGGGCTCCCCCTTCCAAAGATGTTCACTTCCTAATCTCCAAAACCTGCGTAGTTGTTACCTTACCTCGCAATAGGCATTTTGCAGATGTGATGGAATTAAGGATCTCTAGATGAAAATGTTATCCTGGATTATCTGGTGGGTCCAAAGTGATCACAAGTGTCCTCATTGGAGTCTTATCAACACTCTGATTTTAGACTTCTGATCTTCATACTGTAAGAGAATAAATTTGTTCTTTTTTTTATTAAAGCCATTAGGTTTGTGGAAATTTGTTACAGAAGCAATTGGAAAACAATATATCCATCTCTAGGAACATGTATGAATTTCTGTAGGCTAGATTCCTAGAAATGAATTTGCACAATCAAAGGGTATGCTCACTTACAATTTTTATTAACATTGCAAAATTGCCCAATAAAGAGTTTACAAACATACACACAATTACACATGTGGTCTGACTGGTTTCATCCCTACATGGAAGCCAGCTCCAGATATTTCCACTCTTTTAAATTTTTGTCTGTTTAGAGACAAAATATTATCTCATTAAAGGTTGATTTTAATTTCTTTGAATGATTCCAATTGTATTTTTCCCTGCCTGAGTTTCCTGTTTACAATCTTTGCTTTGTTTGTCATGATTTTCTTATTTATTTGTAAAGACTCTTCATATTTTCTAAACAGTAATCCTTTATTTACCCTAGGGGTTGCAAATATTTTCTCTCAGTCAGTTTGTCTTTTGAATTTTTAAAACAGTATCTTTGGTCAAGCAGAAGATTTTAAAAAAGGTATTACAAGTAAAATATGGCAATAATTTTCTTTACAGCTTCCAGGTTTCTTGTTTATGTCACACGTTTTTCTTTTCCAAAGATATAGATACTTCTCTGCTTTCTTCTAAAACTTCTATACTCTATTAAAACGTTTAAATCTTTAATCATTTTTAATTTCTGTGAATGGTGTGAGGTAGGGATCCAATTTTTTTCTTCATGCAAGTAGCCAATTGTGTTCATGCATTTGTTGAAAAGATTATCCTTTCCACATTGTGTTTGCTGCATTTTTCCTAAATCAATGATGTGTATGTTTGAGTCTATGTCTGGAATTTCTATTCTGTCCCACTAATCTATGTCTGTCTTTACATCAGAACCTCTTTGTCGTGATTACTATCTCTTAATAAATCTTGAAGCCACATCATGTAAAGTCCTCTACCTTGATTTTCTCTTTCCTTCTCTTCTTTTTTCCTGAAATTTCTGATTTTTTTTTCCTGAAGTATTCCAGGTATTTTGCTTGTTAATTTCTGGGATTTTGATTGGGATTGCTGTGAATCTATAGGTCATTTTGGGGAAAACTGATACCTTAATATTGAATCTTCCAGTTCATGACCACAGTCTCTCTCCATGTACTTAGGCTCTCCACAATGTCTTTCAGCAAAATTTTGTCCTTGTCAGCATACAGATCTTGAGCCCGTTCTGTTAAATTTGTTCCTAAGTATCTCATTAACGCTGTTTCACTTGGTATTTAAAGAAATGTCAGTTTCTGATAGTTGCTAATATATAAAAATACAATTGATTGCATCTCCTCATGTCCTTGGGATTGATACACTGACTCATTAGATCTGGTAGCTTTGTCTAGTCGTTTTTCCTGCTTAGACAACCTAGTTCTTTGTCAATAAGGACAATTTGTTATCTCTTATCCAATCTGCATGCATTTTCTGTCTTGTTCCTTCCCGGCTGCACTGACTGTGCTCTCCAGGTCAACGTGGTCATGATGAGAGGACGCTGTGTTCCATTCCCAATCTTTGGTCGCACCACTCGTCTGTCAGCACCTAAGGATGGTGACAGCTCTAAATATCCGGTAGATCCTTCAGCAGGCTAAGCAGATTCCCTTCTATTTCTTGTTGCCCAAGAATTTGTATCATGACTGCATGTTGGATATTGTCAAATAATCCTTCTGCACTTGTCGAGATGCTCATGTGTCTACATCAGTGTCTATAAACTTGGTGTATTAATACAGCAAATTGTACTGATTGATCAGCAAATGTTAAACCAGCCCTGCATTCCAGGGATGAAACCCACTTGGCTATGGTGTTTTATCCTTGCTGGATGTTGTGCGTTTTGATTTGCGAGCACTTTGTGGGGGATCTGTGTGATGACGCCGTGAGGGCAATTGGCCTGCTGTTTCTTTTCCGGCAACGTCTTTGTCTGGTTTTGGTCTGGAATTGGAGTAACACCAGCTTTACAGAAGGAGTTGGGAAGTTTTACCTCTCCTGAACTTTCTGGATGAGTTAGTGTGGGAGTTGGTAGCATCTGGTGAACTTCGAATGGACCAGAAGATCACACCTTCTGTGCCCCTTACCATGCCCCTTGTACCGGGAGATCTGGGCTGCAGCCTGGGGACCCTCTCCAGGCACCAGCGGGCCACATGGAGGGCTCCCTTGCTTGCCTTCCTTCTCTCTGGGGTCACTGCTTCCTGCTGCTCATTGAATGTTGTCTGAAAACCATCCCTTCCTCTGTCTTTCCAGTCATCTAAGGCAAAGGGCTGAATCCAGTCCCTGTTACCCATTATGGCTGGCAGTGGAAAGAGGTTAAGATTTGTCATTTCAAAGTAAGTTTCTCTCTAAAGGAATCCGGGACGGAAGGGAGGTAGATTTAGCTGCTTTGGGCCATCACCTCAATTTAAGCTTCTGAATTTTTATCTAAGGCTTAGAGCAGGTCCAAGATAATCTCTACAGCAGCCTCACTCTCCGTGATGTGGCCCCACAGGGCCTCAGGGTATGGGAGAGTGTGTTTCCATCTCACACTGTAGGAGTTATGCTGGACCCTGACAGTGATGGGGGTGAGCCCACTTCCTAGGGTCCATGACATGGTTCTGGCCCAGAAAGGGCCCTGCAGATGCACCCGTGCATGAATTAGGGAAGCGAAAGCAGGCTGTGGGTCTGTTCCAGCAACTTCCTTCACACACACGACACCACTCAGCAGTCCTCAGGCCCATTAGAGCGCTGCGGGCAGGACCCAGCTCAAGAACGGTGATGCTGCACCCACCATGTCATGCCTCCAGGGCACCTAGTCCAGGGCCTGCAGGGCTGTCCGGGGGTTGGCATGAGTCACTTGCTCATAGGGGCTGAGTGGTGAGCAAGGAAGACCATGCCGGGGGCTCCCTGCAGCCCCTCCAGGGAAGGGCCTGGAGATGAGGAATAAATCAGATGCCTTCCCACAGGCAGCGAGGGGACCCTGGAAATGATTTCCACTTCTTGCTCCTTGTTTAACCGAGGGGACCTGGGGATGAAAACGAAACAGGAAGAGGGGTGATTGAAAACTCGACACTCATGCCTCCAGGCTGAGCCACAGTCAGAGGCATGGGAGAGAGGGCAGCGGGGATGGAGAGACCCAGACCCGAGTCTGGGTGGCCCACCTGCCCTGGCTGACCACCTCTGTGTGCCTCCAGCGCTTGACGAGAATTCCACCTTGTGAGGATTTGGGTTACTGGGGGCAGTCAAGGGCTTGCTCATTGTACATGCTACTCACACAGCAGCTCAGGAGCCCCACAAGGGGCAGGTGGCCTGGATGCTCTGCATGGGGCAGCCCATCCCAGCTGCACAGCCCTCTGTATGTCATTCCTGCCCCTCATAGCCAGCATGCCCTGAGCCCTTGCTTGACAGTGTGGCTGCACATCTGGGACTCCTGGAGGACTCACAGGCCACCTGTGACCTCCCTTGAGACTCTTGTTTCTCGGGCTTGGTGGATGTAAAGGCCCTTGAGGCTTTGCTCTCACCTCCAGAGAGGCCGGTTCAGCCTCGTTGGGCAGGTGGGCACCTGGGGCTGGAGGGGCGCTTGCCCACAGCCACCCAGCAGGCAAGTGAGGGGGGGGGTCCATACCAGTGAGCAGTGTTCTCTGTCCTTAAAGCCACCAGACAGCGGAGGGGCTGGAATCAGCAGGACCTGCAGTGGGATCGGGTTTTACTTTTCCTCCATGTGACATAGGACCAGTTTGATGCAGGTCCAGAGGTGGCCCCATGAGAACCCACTCACCAAGTAAGGCACTGGCCCGCCTGTCCTGGAGGTGAGAGCAGATCCGAGGCTCGGGATGTCAGGTCGTGGGTGCTCCATGACGGGCCATGCCCCCCTCCTCGTCTTCCGGCTCGTGCCACCCTCTCATGAGACCTTCGGGACCCCCTCCCCCTCTTCACCCAGGTCCCGGTGAAGATGACGAGCCCTGATCGTACAAGAGAGGGGAGATATACCTTCCTCCAGGAGAGAAAAGGAGAAGAGGCTGCTGGGTGTGATCTGCCTGCTTCCTGCCCGCCCCCGGGGCGGGAGAAGTGGAGCCCTTGCTGTGGGCACTTGCCACCCACCCTCACCTTCCATATCAGGGAGGGTTCTAGAACATCACATAGGGCAGTGGCGCTAAGTGCTCAGCTCTGTGCCTTCTGATGGTAGGCGGCCAGCCTCCCTCACCAGTGGGGCTGGTGTCCTCCTAGCTGCCCTAAGTGTGACAAGTGACTCAAGGCTGCGCCCCCAGCCTTAGGAGGCCCCGGGGGATGCCCCGGCTCCTCTCACCACTGCTCCCTAGGCTCATCGCCCTCCCACTCTGCCTTCTTTACCAAATCGCCATACTCTGCCACTGGGCCTTTGCACTGGCTGCTGTCTGGGCCAGTGTGTGGCCCTCACAGCATCCCCGTGATTTCCTCTCTGTGCCCTCTCAGAGGGGCCTTCCTGACCCCTCACATACGGCAGCCCCCTCCCCTGCCTTATTCTCACATGCACATAGCACCGCAGACCACGAGAAGGGGCACCACAACCAGTCATGGGCGACTTGCCTCCACACTGCAGAGCCTGGCAGGAGCCAGCAGCCCGGCAGCAGGTCTGGACACAATCCTGTGGATGCGCAGAAACTCGTGGGACCAGGGTTCTAAAGGACAAAGATGCCTGAGCTCTCCCGGGGAGCCCCAAACTCCCGGTAGCGGCTGCCAGGGCCTAGTTGGCACCTAATAAGGGAAACGCATTTGGTGTGCCCCACACTAGCCAGGGCGCCAGATGGTCGTAAAATGAGGGTGCTCGTGCCAGCCCATGCACAGCCCAGGTCCCCTGGCTCCTGGGTTGTCAGTCAGGCGGCCGCTGGGCCTGGGGGGGGGGTCAAGGGCAGTCAGGGTCACGCTTCCTGGTGCACAGCCAGATTCCGGAGGTACCCTCGCCTTCCACGCCCCGTGGCTGGCATCCCTGGAGACGTGCAGCACAGAGGCCCCTAAACCAGGAGCCAGGACGCCCCTCTGCCCCTGGCTCTTGGCTCTGACCGAGCACTCACACTGGATCCTGTGTGTGCAGAGCACTGGCTGTGGGCCAGGAAAGCTGGGCAGTGTGGGCAGGCTCTGCCTGAAATTGGGGCCTCGGCCCGCGGGATGCCTGAGGTCTCACCCCTAGACTCACGGCCTCGGGTCAGGCCAGGAGGGGGCCCCCGATCTGGGGCGGGCAGCAGCCATGTGCTGGCCCTGTCGGATTCTTAGAGCAGGGCTCACAGGGAGAGGGCAGGGATCCAAAAGAGGGCATCAGAAGCACCCAAAGCTGGAGCCCCAAGGGGAGCAGTCTCAGGAGGCATCCTGGGGAGACGAGTGCGGGGGGGACAGAAGGGCCGTGGACATGGAAGACAGAGTGGGAGCTCAGGACAGATGGGGCCTTTGGGGTCAGCTGGCTGCCTGCCCCAGTCAGGATGCGTGGAGGGCGCTGTGTTGGGAGGCTGGGGTGAAATGTCACTGTGGCCCGGTGGCCCAGTGGTCACGGGAGGCCCGTTTTGTGGCTGAGTCGCCCCCGTGCGCTCTGTGTTGTCCTGGGGGCCCAGGAGGACAGCTTGGTGCCTCCCCACAAGAGCCTTTCACAGATAGGCTGCCTCTTGCTCTTCTGGCTCTTGCCCGGATTGCCGCACTCACCCCGTGAGGCAGGGACCCCACGTTGGGTCTCCCACCCACCCCTTACCCTCTCCTCCCCATATTCAGGAAAAATCCTCCCAAATGCACGCCGCCACTCCTCTGCTCCCCACACCCTCCATAGCTCCCTAGTGTTCTCAGACCAAAGTCCTGCAGCACGCCCTTCCCCTGACCCTGTCCCCGAGGTCCTACTCCTCTCCTATCTCTGGGAGGAGCAGGCCTCTGGCCCCCCTCCCACCCTGCCCCAGGGTTCTTCCTCTGCGCCCACACAGCCCAGGTGCTCAGAGCAGATCTGCTGAACTGATGAAAATGCAAATTACAGACACACCGCATTTCCTAGAGGTGAGAAATCGGGTCTCAGCAGGGAGGGTGCAGCTGGGATGGGACTCAGGCCTGGAATGGCTGCTGAAGGGAGCCCCGCGGCCTTCCTCCTGGACGCCAGCCTGCTGGGCAGAGCCGCTGGCGCTTTTCTCATTGACCAAGTGGGACAAAACCCACTTGGAGGTGCCCCAGGCTTCCTGCCTCTGAGCTTCGCCTCTGAAGAGCTTGTCCTATCACCCTGATGTGACTTAGTGAGAAGGAATTTGTGTCAGGGGAGACTCTGGGGATCATCATGGGAGGCTCCCTGTGGAGGGAGCATCCCTCCTGCTTCCAAAGAAAGGTCGATGTTGCCTCTGGACGGTGGTGCAGCTGCTGCCGAGGGTGTGTGCGTATGTGTGTGCATGCTTGTGCGTGTTCTAATCTAGTTCTAAAACATGACCCCAGACACCTCACAGTGAGCATCACTGAATATTTACTATCCGTTTTTTTTCCCAAAAAAAAAAAAAAAGTAATTTCGCTGTTGGGTTATTAAATCTATTTTTATTGCTGCAAAAATGCCTCCCATCCATTAGGATGAGGGGTGCCTGGTGCTCGTGGAAGATTGCATCTTGGCCGCTGGTGCCTATCTTGCAGGAGGGGGCTGCCTGTGGCCCCCCCGCCCAGCAGCATCTCTGGGGCCCTGCCAGCCTCTCTTAGCTTGGAGACCCTAAGGGGTGCAGCTTCTCAGGCAGCTGCAGGTGGATGGGGTGCTCAGGCTGGGCCACCCCCAAACCTGGAAGCCCCCACAGGGCCAGGCTGGCCACAGTGAGGAAGATTAAGTGGCATTCTGTTGGCCTTAGCAAGCCTCAGCCAGGGGGGCCTCAGGCCGGGTGCTCAACACTGTGCCCGTGGGTGTGGGGCCACTTGGATGGACCCCACTGCTGTGACGTACATGTCGCTGGACTCAGGCTGCACCCGCACCCTCTGCTTGTCCCAAACGTGGTGGCCCCCACACCCCCAGACCTCAGGCCCAGAGCGGCCTGTGCCCTGGTGGGAAGGGCAGGGGGGCCTCTCTGCCAGTTGTGTTCTTGTCCCCCAGGGTGATCCTTGCCTTTCTCCTGTAAGCTATTCAGCATCTGCCCCGATCCCCCAGGGAATCAGGCTTTTGGGGGCAAGGGTCTGGGCTCCACTTCTGTGCCCGGCCCTGGTCACACCTGGCATGGTGCATGTTGGGGAGACGGTGTAGAGGGGACACGCAGGAGGCTCAGGTTCAAATCCAGGCTCGGCCCCCCATCACGGTGCCCCTGTGGGCCACATCCCTAACCTCTGTGAGTCTCGGTCTACACATGGAAATGATGAGAACCCCTCTGTGTGGGGTGCTGGGAGCATCAACTACCCCCGAGAACAGTGCTGGGTCAGGGATCTGGGCATATGGTCAGTTAACAACTATTATTTGCAAACAACTTGGAGCGTTCCCAGCCCAATGAGGCAGGAAAGGGCTCCCAGCTCCCGGGACCCAGTCCACCTGGTTTGGGGCGGGCCTTGGAGCCAGGGCACCCCGTGCTGCCCGACACTCTTGGACTTCAGCCCCAGAAGGCCTTGCTCAGCAGAGTTTTTCGGGACCTGCCTCACCCTGCCTGCCACGTCCGCATCGTCAGTCACCGTCTAGGGCTGTCATGAGAGGTTGGGCTCCCTGTCCTGATGGCAAGCCCCTGAGGGCAGGCTCCGGTGCCCCGGTTGGGCCTGACTCCGTTATGTTCCCACCAACGAATGAGCAGCAGCCAGGTGTTGGCTCCAAATGGCACTTCCTTGGACAAGCCTCGAGGCAGCCATGATTCCCACGTCACAGGGACAAATTTGGGTCCAGAGAGGGTCTGCCACTGGCCCCATGGCTACTGAGCTCTGAAGCCAGGCAGGGTGGAGCCCAGGTCTAGCAGGTGTCGGCTCGGGGCTCTGGGCACTGCCTTCAAGCAGCCCCACCTGCTGGATGAGCAGGATGGGACGTGGACGGAGGTGGTAAGTCACCTTCCCTGCTCAGAGCTCCCTTGGGCAGCCGGCTGGGTTCTCATCCGGTGGCTGAACACGGCCTCTCCAGGGGAATGCTATGGGATGCCTTCCTAACTGTTCCATCAATAATGCACAAAAGAGGCCTTGGAGGGGCGGCAGAGGGACTGGGTACAGTTGAGGCCTCCCGACACTCCCGGGCCCAGCTTGACCATCCCACCCGCCCTGGTTTCAGCCCACCCTCACCCCTATATCCAGAGCCGGGCCTGGGCAGACTTCCCCAGGGTTCTGGGTGCCCTTTTTACTATTTAAAGCATGCTAGCCCAGTCTTCTTTCCTCCTGGGAGAGAGGCTGGGCTGACCCCGTGACCCCGTGCTCCCACTCAGGTACTGGGGATGGGGACCAGGGCCCACCAGGGACTGGGAGGTATGTGGGGGTGACAGTGGGGCTGTGTGGGCACCTCAGGACAGGTCCTATGTGCAGCTGCCTGATTCCAACCCCTGGAATTGCTCCAGCACACTCACCGTCCCAAACTCGTACTGCAGCTGGACTTGCGCCTGGCAGCTCAACTCCCTGGACACCTGGTTGGTTTCAGGGGCCTCTTCCCTGGCACCAGCCATACCTCCACTCTATTCCCAGGGATGAGGTTTTGGGGGCCAAAGGAGAGATGAAGAGGTGTGGGGACCAATCAGAAAACTGGGGCTCAGTTTTGGGTTTGCCAAGGGCTGGTCTAAAACATGGTCAGGAAAGGTGTCCAGCATGGAAACCTCCCTCAGCAGCTCTTTTTTGACAAGGAGAAGTTATTTTGAGACCTCGGCTGGGGATGGGAAAGGGGGGCAGCTTCTCAGCATGGCTGTAGGGTGATTATCGTCTGGCAGGGGCGGGGCAGGAGCACTCAGACGACATGCGGGATTTCGAACTGAGCTTCTTAGGTTTGCCTGTGATCTTCCTGAGTTTGTGGTGTAGACACCTGTGGGTTTGCAAGGGCTCCGAGTACTGCATACCCCAGCTTTGCCAGGCTGTGGGAGGAAGGGAGTACTTGCTGTTGGGGGTTTGAAGACACCTGCAGGTAGGCCTTGCACACAAGCTCAGGCTTGGGGCCTGGTTACGGCTTCCGCACAAATCCCGAGGCTCTGCCGGGAGGAGGCAGCCCTGGCACTCACCCTTCACCCCTTGAAATCCAGTATATGTCCCAGGAGCTTTTGTTTTAGATTACTGGAAAGCTGACCCACGGGCTCCAGCATTTTCTACTTGTCATTTCTGCGTGGAGTTAAATGTGTCCAATTTTTCAGTGTTTTTTTGTCTTGGTTGGGAAATGTCACTGGAAAACCAGGCTTGGTGTTTAGAATATCTAAATGCACACTCCTCACTCCCACCCACCTTGTGCACACTCTCCCTCCTACAAAGGCTGCCAGATTTAGCAGAAAAACAACCCAAAACAAAACAAAATGGGACACCCTGTTACATCTGAATTTCAGAGAAACAACAACAAACAATTGTTTAGTGCAAATAGAGCCTAGGAAATATTTGGGACGCACTTATGCTAAAGGAATTATTTATTGTGTCTCTGAAATTCAGATGTAACAGGGTGTTATGGTCCTACTCCCAGCCCACACCCGCCCACATGCAAGCTGTGATCATGTACGAGCGGCCCCCTTCTGATCACCAGCCCCACTCCACCCCAAACAACACCCCGGAGTCTGTAACAGGGGCTCTTGGAGGCCCGAGGTAAGAGCGCCCTGGAGCCGAGGCAGAGCCTGGTGTGTAGATCATGTTTCTGGGGCCCGGGGACCAGTTTCAGCAGCTTCTAAAAGGGACCATAGAAGGACAGGGTGTGCCTGAAGTGCGGACAGGTGGCCCAGGCACCCCCTCCTCGGCGGCTTCCCAGGGGATGCTAATGGGTAAACACATTCAGCGCCCCCACCCCCCAACTCCTGAAACTCAGTGACATCCCTGGGGAGGTCCATGCGGTGGACCAGATGGCCGCCAGCAGGCTGGGGCTGAGGTTAGGCTGGGCCCCAGTGATCGGCCGGACCCGGACACTGAGGCCGAGCGAGTCAGGGGCCTGACAGGTGCACTTCGGTTTCCCCGTCTCCCCGCCTGGCCGTCTCCTACACCGCGGGGTGCTCAGTGCTTCACGCTCAGACAGATCTGGGCTTCAGTCCAGGCTCCGACACCGTGGATGAGGTTCCCGCGGCTGCTGTAACACATTTCCACACACTTGGTGGCTTAACACGGTGGAAATTGATTGTCCCGTGGCTCTGGAGGCCAGAAACCCAGAGCAGGTCTCGCAGGGCTACGGCACAGTGTGGGCAGGCAGGGCTGGTTCCTTCTGGAGGCGCCAGGGGAGACGCTGTGTCCCGGCCTCCCCAGCTGCGGGGAGCCGCCAGCGTGGCCCGCATGTCATGTCACTCCAACTCTGCCCTCCTGCCGCCCCCTTCCACATTTCAGGGCCCTCGTGATTCTGTGGGGCCCCTCGGGGCTGTCCTGGATCACTGCCCTCTTTTAAGGCCAGCTGATTAGTAGCTTTCACTCCACCTGCAAACATAATCCTGTCTGCCACCTGCTCTGGGGATTGGGGACATGATTGTTGGGGCCATTTTTCTGACCACCGCCTGCGACCAGCAGGTCAGCACAGAACCTCTTGAAGACTCAGCTTCCACATCTGTAAAATGGGGGAGTGCGACCCCCATGGGGTTCTCAGCTGATGGGAAACGACATGTGTCCAATGGCTGGTGCCACTCCTGGATAGATGGGGGCTGCCACTGTTCCTTTAGAGCAAGCTGGCCCGGCCACGATCAGCATCCGGCTTCCCAACACAGGACAGCAGCAGGTGTCATGTGGGCAGAGACCACGAATCTTGACCTCACAGCACAGGACACAGAATCTGGGGCTGTGCCGGTGGGATAGGGTGTGTGCATGAATGAATGAGTGGATGGTTCGCTGTTCATGGAGCACATACAGGGGCTGAGCATTTGTAGTGGAGGGCCAGAGAAGGGTCCGATGGGGAAAGAGGAGTCAGGATCCCGGAGCCCCCCCAGACCGGGGTGGGTGGGGGCTCCTATCCCGGGGAAGGCCACCCGGGAAGGCCTGAACACCCTCTGCCCTCCACTCTGCCTCCTGTGGTCACTCAGATGCCCCTTTCTCCCGCACAGAAGGTACTTAGTGGTGCAGAGTGGCACCACGCCCGGCCGCATGGGCTTGCTCCCCTCCCCCAGCCCCTGCTGGGATCTGTGGGCATCCCGAGAAGGCAGCACGCCACAGTTAATGCCTCTGATGCCATTTGTCAGGGACACGGTGGCCCAAGTGTACTCACAGCCCTCCAGCCATGCCTCGTAGCGCTTGGAAGTCCTTTCCCAGGGAGGCTTCCCAAGTGCTGACACTTGGCCACGGGAGGCCCTGGGTGCATGTCAGGCAGCCTCGGGCCTGCCCTGCTAGCCTGCGAGGGCCCGACTGTCTCCTGCAGGAGCCAGGACCCACTGAGGGCCTGTGTGGAGGGGCAGGATCCTGGCTCCAGGCCCTGGTGGTGGAGCTGATTCCCCACAGCTGCTGCAATGGGGCAGCCAGAGCCGGCGCCTTCCCATTCCCTGGGGCAGGGGTGGCGAGCCTGGGGGACGCTGCCCTGATATTTGTGGGCAAGGGCCGAAGCCTTTGAGGGTTTGCGCGCAGTCCTGTGGGTGGCATGGGAGGGGTTGTAAGTCCTCACCTCACCTGGGCCAGCCTCCCCTGCCCTGCAGAGCCGCAAACTGTTCCACGGACTCACATCTTCTGCAGACCCTCCGCCAGCCCCCATCTTCGTGCCAGGAATCCTATCCAGAGTTAGATACTCAACCCCAATGGTGGACACACTTGGTCTACCTCTAACGCGGGTATTGCAGGTGCACTGGCTGGGCCAGGGCAGGGTGCGGGCGCAGGGGCGCTTCCTCCCCGTGCACAGGAGGCCACCATAACCACCTGCGCTGAGGGTGCCTCTGTCCACGGGGAGGCCCAGTGGCTCCCAGGCCTTGCACAATAAGGAGTAACCTCCTTAGACTCTAGTCGGCATCTCTCCTGTGTGACTCCAGCCTCCCCTCCACCCTGCCCTCCCACCTGCCCTGCACCTGCAGCCTGGTCCAGGCCAGCTGGCTCCTGCCTCCTTTTCTTGCTGGGGTGCATCTTCCCACCTCTGTGTGTGGATCCCCCGCCTCTGGGATCAGCCTCCCACCAGGTCAGAGTCCTCACGACTCTTCCCGAAACCTCCTCGTCATGGGCCTCATTCCGTTCAGGCCCCCGAATGACCACACAGGAACCCAGTGTGAGTCCACATAAACCCTCATCCTGGATCTTCTTGCCTTCCAGTGCCCTGTCCTCACTGATGTAGCAGGAGGAACAATGCAACCCCAAAGGTGTCCCTGCCCTGGTCCCCGGGCCCCGTGAGTGTGGCTGTGATGGAGGGGTGGACACTGAGACGGGGAGCGCAGCCCGGATGGAAGGGCCGTGACAGGGGAGGCAGGAGAGTGAGACAGGGAGTCGGGAAGATGCAGGAGGGGCTCCAAGGTTAGGGCAACTTTACCACCGTGGCCCTGAAGCCAGAGCAAGGGCCACCAGCCAGGTCGAGGACTGGCCTCTGGGAGCCGGAGTGGCCCTTCACAGGCAGCAAAGGAGGCAAGGTCTGTCCTTCAGTCAAGGGACTGAGTTCTGCTGACTCCAGTCATGTGCGAGGAAGAGGGAGTTCGCCCCTAGAGCCTCGGGCAGGGGACCCAGTCCCCTGACATGTGATTTTGGCCCTCATGATTTGAAACAGAGGATGCGGCCACACCCACGGGACACGTGACCCCTGGCTCTGCGACACGATGCACTCGTGCGTTTCAAGCCACCCGGTCTGTGCCACCGTGTGGAGGCAGTGCAGGTCGTTAATACAACTGTCCTTTGTGACCTTGCTCAGGTGCTCTGGTGACATGTGCAAACATTTTGGGGCCTCTCAGGAGCCATGCGGCTGTCCCCCCCCGCACAACAGCACACACTGTGGCAACCAGCAGACTGGCATCTAGAACAAGCCTTGGAGCCAGAGGAGCTTGCCCACAAATCCTAACAGCTCAAGCTCACTTGCTACCCCAGGGGCCTTGGCATGATTCCAAATGCCCCGTGCCTCAGTTTCCCCATCTGCAAAATAGGAACGACACTGCAGCTGAGGATTTGACGAGGCAGTGTGTGTGGAGTGCTCCCCGCAGGGCCTGGCTCTGGGAACCATCAGCGGCCAGCAGTGTCACCATTACTCCAGGGTCCCTGAGTGCTGGGTTTCTGGGACTGGGAAGCTCTCCCTAGTATGGGACGACCACGTGACAGATAAGGGTCCATCCGGGAGTGGGTGTGGAGAGAATGAGGAGGCAGGCTCTGCCTCGGCACAGACACTTCGGTCCTTTCATTTCTCTGGGCCTCAGTTTCCCCAAGTGTGAAACAAGACGATTGGCTCTGACTTTCCTTCCTGGTTTTTCAGATTTTGTGATTCTGTGAATTCAGGTCAGAACTCTGCTGTTGATCTCATATGTAATTATTTTTTCTCAGGATTACACATTCTTGAATAAAAATGAAATAAGACCTTCCAAAACACTGATGAAATTCTCTTTGACCTGACATTAATATGCCACATCCAAGGCAGGAAAATGAATCAGTAAGATTAAAGACGTAGGGTGCCCAGGCGTGTAAGCGGGGCCATGGTGCGGCGGCGGGCGAAGTGGGGGGAATGTTGTTTCCATGTATATTTATTTGCTCTGACACGAGTGCTCGAAGCTGGTGCATGTGTAATCTCACAGAAACACAAACACCAGTGGAATCTTCCTCTGCCTGCATATGCGGACCTGGTCACCGCATCAGAGCCCTCAGACAGATGCTGGAGGCTCTGTGCGCCCCCAAATCCATGGCAGCTGCTGAAGACACATCCTTCTCCGGAAGACTTGATGTGGGAGGTGGAGGTGGGCCATGGGCACCTCGGAGGGAGGCTGATAAGCTGGGAGGAAGGAAACCAGGCCAGGTCAGGGGCACAGCTGAGGGACAAGGATAGGCTCTGCTCCCTCCCCTCTCCAAGGGCCACCAAGCAGGCCCCATGCTGCAGGGACCAGGGACGATGGCCACAGCTCAGGTCATGTCACATGGATGTGATGAGCTCTGTGGGGGATGATAAGAGGCTGGGCTGGGGTCTCTGCCTCTGGGGAATCAGGCCACCTGTCCTCCTACTGCTCTGGACTTTCTTCTGACCTTGGCCATGTGGTGGGCAACCAGTCAAGGGGCTGGTGGAGGTCCCTGTCCTGCACCAGGCTGGCCCAATTCCCATGGTGCAGGTGTTCAGAGAAGTCCAGGTGAGCTGGCCCTGCCTGAAGATGGACTCGCCTTGTGGTGTGATGGAGCCAGAGGGCTGAGCTGTGCTCGCTGGGGGGTCCAGGGCCTGGGAGGTCAGGAGACGGCTGGCCTGTACTCCTGCCCAGCTGTCTTTGAGGCTCAGCCCTGACGGAGCACAAGCCAGACGAGGCCAGTGGTAGGCCCGAGGCCTCCAGTGGGGAGATGTCATCTGTGTCCTAGAGTTCCCCATCCTCCCTGGTGGGCTGGGAGGGCCATCATGAAGAGCCGAGAATGCGCCAGTAGGGAGTCCTGTGGGCAGCCTGGGGGCCGGCTTCCAGAGTTCATTAAGCTGGGTCTTCCCTGCAGGGCAGAGGCCAACATGGCCCATGGGGGAGTGGGGGTGGGTCCGAGGGTCAGTCACAGGATGTCCTTACAAAGGGGCAGGAGAAGCAGATAGAGTCAGTAGAGGGGCTGGGCCGGGCACAGTGGGCTGCAAGGTGGTCAGAGGTGGTCAGAGACCATCGCCCCACAGCAAGGCACCGGCCCTGGAGCCCCTAGACAGGCTCTTCCTTTGGTTGTATGTGGAGCCCGCCCAACTATGGTGGGCAGGACAGCGCCAGGGCGCCCATCCCAGGGTCAGCGCTGGGCACTGAACACAGTTCTGTGCCCGGATGCCTCTCCTGCCTCACCCTGGCCTGAGTCTGATGTGGCTACAGGCAGGTCATGGAGCCCCTTCTGCAAAGCAGGGTCAGCCGAGCCCACGGCTGGGGGTGGCAGCTGCTGGCACCACCCTGGGAGGGCCCCCTGGCACGTGCTCCCCACAGGCAGGGGCTGCCTGGTGCCGTATTTGCACGGGTGCTGCGGTTACCAGGGCCCGAGTGCGCGGGACTGGTGAGCTCCTCCTGGAAGGGTGGGTGAGCCTCCTCCCCACCCCTTCAGGGCCTGCGGTGCTGGGCGCTCTGCAGGAAGGGCCCCGGGGATCAGCAGTGTGCCCAGAGCAGAGCCGAAGACAGCCGGCACCGACAAGTAACCAGATGCTGCCACAGATCACGTTGTGTTGTGCGTGGGCTCCAGGGTGGGCTCACGAGTTGCAAGTACATTAGGGCTTTAAAAAGACCTGCCGGCCTGGGGCACCTGGGTGGCTCGGCACTTGAGCATCTGCTTTCGGCTCAGGGCATGATCCCGGCTTCCTGGGATCGAGCCCTGCATCAGGCTCCCCACAGGGAACCTCTTCTCCCTCTGCCTGTGTCTCTGTGTCTCTCATGAATAAATAAATAAAATCTTAAGACAAAACAAAAGATCTGCCTGCCTGCTTCTCCCGTGGTAGGTGTTAGGCCCAAAACTCGAGGTGAGAGCACCATGTCCCGGCCAGGAGGCCTCCCCCTCAGCTCCTCTGGTCAAACACCACCTGGCCCCACACATCCAGTCATCACTCAGAGCACAAAGGACCACACAGGGAACAATGCAGTTCTAGAAAGTTCTCAAACACAGGAGAGGAATCTGCGTTGCTACTGCTGCCGATACAGGCATCCCTAGGAACCTTGTCAAGAGATGCCCAGGCAGTGCTCCCTTCGCCAGCACATACACTAAAAAAAAAAAAAAAAAAAAAAAAAAAAAGGGACACACAGGTGGGTCGAACGCCAAATTGAGTGTCCCAGGCATATCCAGGGCATCAGGGTCCACTCCCCACTTCTAAATTAGGCAGAAAACAGTATCACAGTGATTTCAGGGTTAAAGCTGAGAGCTGAATTTGCCGTTCTCACAGGGCACCTGTCAGGCCCACCTCCAAGCTGTTCACAGTCTGGTCGGGAGGCAAAAGTAGTCTGGTGTCTGAATATTTCCTGCAACTGTCTTTAAAATAAATAAGTAAATAAATAAATAAATAAATAAATAAATAAATAAATAAAATAATAGACATTTTTTTTTAGATAAGTTTTAGGTTTACAGAAAAATTGAACAGACAGTACAGAGTCTCCATACACACCTCCACCCACCATTTCTCTATTATTTTATTATGACTTTTTTTAAAGTTTGCTTTACTGGAGCTCTTTTCCAGTTTTTTTTTTTTTTTTTTTTTTTTTTAGAAATTAGACTTTATTATTTTTTTTAGGGCAGCTTTCAGCACTGAAAATTTAAGCAGGAGGTCCAGAGAGTTCCCTTGCCCCCTCTGCACCGCCCCCTGCCACATGCACAGCATCCGCCATGCGGACACCCTCCCTCCCCCGCCCCCAGAGCGGGACATTTGGTACAGCTGATGTTACCCAGAGTCCACAGCTAGCCCTGGAGCTCTGTCCTGGTGGCGCACAGCCCAGGGCTTGGATAAGTGTACAGTGTCCTGTGCCTGCCCAGGCCCGTCTTGCAGAGCGGCTTTGCAGCCTCAGATTTTGAGCCAGCACCCTGCAGCAGCGTGGAGCATGGTCACAACCAGGGAGTGGCTGCGTCCTGTGAGCGCTGAATTGTGTAGCATACTGCACAGGCAAAATCACAGTCAGATGCACTTCACAGCTGTAGACACATCTCTCGTCTTGGTTCCATGCAGGTCCCACGTCGGGCACCCTAAACTTAGTTTTATCTTTCCTTTAACCATCCACGTGAACACCTGCCGGGTTAAGAGAGGGGATGTGGCTCACCGTGAATCACTAGGAGTAACGTGGGGCCAGGGCAGGACCCAGCTAGATGAGAATCGGGACAAACACGGCCTCCCCCCACCCAGTCTCTGTGGGAAAAGGAAACTTTCCCCAGGACCAGGGTCAAGGCCCCAGACTGAACAGCCTGGGCCGGAGGTGGAGGGCCCCCTGCAGGTCTGGGCTCGCCCAGGGTGGACACCCACTCTGCCACATGGGCTCCTGCATCCCTGCTGCCCACTCGCCCCGCTCTTATCCACCTCGGACCTGCAGGGGCTCAGGCAGGGAATTGGAGGCGGGGGAGCCGAGCTGGCGGCTGATGCTTCCATCTGCTCAGCTCCCCCACTGGTGCCTTCATCAGCTGAGGCAGCGTCCCTCAACGGCTGCTTGCTTCTGGAACTCATCTTGCTGCTGCCCTTGCCCGGCCGGGGCGCTTGCAGGGTCCCAGCAAGGCTGACCACGTTTCCCTCCCCAGAGTCTGAGGCTGCCTCGGGGCAGGTGCAAAGGTGGGCAGTGGCTGAGAGGACACCCGTGGCACGACCCTTCCCCTGGAGAGGCCGAGTGGTGGTCTCTGGCCCCGAGATCCCTGGGCTGCCCTGACTCCCGATCCTCCTGAGCCTGGATCTCCCGTGTTCCTTGGACACGGTGACCTGCCCACATCCTGTCCACAAATCCGAGGCCAGTCGTTTAGACCGTGGGTTGGGCTCAAACCGGTCAGTGTCTGTTTCTGTTACCGGCAACCGTAGATCTGCACGGGGGACTCTGCTGTCCTCGCTGGATGCAGCAGGATGGAGAGACAGAGCGCTCAGTGACGTGGGCCCCGGGAGTGACGTCAGCCCCTTCCTCCTGCCGGGAGTGATGTCAACCCCAGGAGTGTCATGTCTCAGGAGTCGGCCCCGGGGAGTGACATCGGCTGGGGAGCGAGGGCCCACGTGTTGGGGAATTGCAGGCTTGGGTCTCCACGTCTCCACCCTCCCAGGAGCACAGGCAGGCAGGGCGGCTGTTCAGCTTTTCCTGGAGGCCGATTGCAAAACCTCTTTGGTGTTCAAGACGATCTGTTGGGAGTCCTTACCACCGCCTCATCCATGCCCCTCCCCAAATGGCTCTCCGTAGTTAGCCTTCGCCACCTTGCCGGCAGAACCTGCCAGAAGACGTACCGAAGAAGCTGAACACTCCTGCACGAACCCCAGACACACCAGGTCCCTTGGGGTGACTCCATTTCCCCTGATCCTCTCGCCCCTGGGGAGACACCCGTGTTCGGGGGTGGTGGGGGGTGCTTCCTGCTCTGCGGCCGTGCCCGGTAAGGCCGGCCTGGCATGAACCCCTGAGCTGCAATGCCCATGCCAGCCTGCATGGGAGAGAGCTGTGTTTGCCCTTGAAGACCGGGACGGGGACTCTCTGGGCTGCGCAGAAATCCATTCCTAGGATGATGGATGCCTCGGTGTCGGGTGCCCTTGCTTCCTGCGCCGAAGCCAAGACACATGTAAAAGCCCTTTAAGGGCACTGATTTACATGGCCGGGATGCAGCCCGCGGAATGGCGTATTTCACCGCGCTTAGGGCCGGCCAGCGCCAGAGACTGCCCCTCCTGGACCCGCGAGCCATCAATCTCGGGCCCGAGGAGGCCAGCAGACTGCATTCGCGCTCCCCTGACATGCCCCGTGGCCAGATCCAAGCCTGTCTCGTCTGGCTTTTTCCATTTTCCTCCTAACAGGGTCAATATTTTAACAAATCCAAGTGCTGTATGAACTGGGGGTGGTTTCCAGGAGACCGAGCTCTGTGACTGGACCGCAGCACATCCCAGCTCCCCGCACCCCTCCCCAAGCTGCTAGGCCAGTGAGCTCCTGTCACTGGGCTGGGGGACTTCTTCAGTGGTGGGGGGCCCCGGGGGTGGAGGGCCGGGAGCCCAGGGGGCTCTGTGCAGCCCTGAGCAGGGCTTGTGGCACCTAGTGACCTGGTGACCTGGCCAGCACTCACTACTCCCTGCAGATGGGACCCAGCTCCAGCCCAGGTCTGGGGAGGGAAGTCCCAGCGAGCCAGTGTGGCTGGTCCCTCAAGAACCTGGGGCCCCGGGAGGCCCGGTGGCCCTGGGAGAGCTGGGACCTGACACTAGGTCATGTTCCCAGTGGTCTGCAGGTCAGCTGGGTCTGCCGAGAGGCTTCCTGCTGCTCCTGGGGCCTTTGGACGCCAGGGAGGAGGCGCTTGGCCGCCTGAGCCAGGAGGCTCCTCGGAACCTGCACTGGTTTGCTGATCTAGAAAGCGGGATGCGCTGCCTGTTGAGAGGACACAACAGAGAAGGTGCTCCCCCGAGCTTCTCCTGTGCTCCCTCGGCCCACATTCGCAGCGGGCCTGCCACCTGCTCCCCCAGGGAGGGTGGCCACGAGGCTGGGTGCACCCACGTGCCCCTGGTGCTCGGTGATGAGACATCTGTGGGCAGGCCTGGCCATGGCCACTCCCACTTCTCAGGGGGACGTCTTGGGAGTAGAAAGGCCAGCAAATGCCCCAGAGCAATGAGGGCATCTCCGTAGTGTCAGCGGCATGAGTGGAGAGGAGGAAGGACCTTAGCCCTCAGAGCTTGAGGCTCGCAGACAGGGACCAGCCCTCTATCCCCATTTCACAGATGAGGAACTGAGGCAGCAGGAGATCACCGGGCACCGGGGGAGGTGGGGTCATACCTGTCAGGGTGAGGCCACAGCCCCAGGGCTCCTGCCTGGTTTCTCACTCCCCAGCCCCACACTTGACCAGAGCACCCATCCTGCTCCCCAGGGGAGAGAGGTTGCACGGGTGTTCTATTTGTTTTAACTCCATGTTAGTCATTAATTTAAAAATCTCTTCCAGGAGACATAGAGGCAAGACTCAGTGTCCACAATTTTTTTTTTGTTTTGTTTTGGTGTTTTCTGTCTTCTGTGGGCACCACTAGGGTGAACTGAAACAATGAGTCAGTATCCAAATGTCACACTTGGCTGGGGAGACAGTTTACATATGAGCACACATGTGAATCCAAAATGCAAAAACAAGTTGAAATCCTTGCTTGCAGGAGTGCAGAACGCCAACACCGCATATCTCAGGGGGTGACTGCAGCCCCTGAAAGATTTGTTTTTTTTTAATTTTTTTAAAGATTTTTAAATTTATTTATTCATGACAGACACAGACAGAGAGAGGCAGAGACACAGGCAGAGGGAGAAGCAGGCTCCCTGTGGGGAGCCCGATATGGGACTCAATCCCAGGACTCCAGGATCACGCCCTGGGCTGAAGACAGGCGCCAAACCACTGAGCCACCCAGGCGTCCCTGAAAGGTTCAGTTTAAATCTCACATGAGGCCATTTCTCCCCCTTTGGGGTCATTGCCAAACATAGTGTCTCCCAAAGCCTGTGCTGTGGGACAGGCTGGGGATTTATCAGCTGAGAAGATCCCTGGGCTTTCGGGTCCCTCTAGGGGCATAGGCAGGGGCCCTGGGGCAGGGGGTGAGAGTCACTTCCATAAAGAAAGGTGCAGAGCAAGAGTGCGGCACCCCCTCTTCTGTGGGGTCTGAGGCAGCATGAGCAAGGATGGACTTCCACCTCAGGGTCCTCAGGGTCCTGCAGGTAGAGCTCCTTGGCCAGCCCACCCTGCACAGCAGGGCCTTGGGGTCCGTGTGCTTCGGAGGCACAACCTGGCCCAGGCTGATGGACACAAGAAATCCTGTCGAGGGAATCTGGCACCATACCTGGGGAAAGGTGGGTCACCCCGAATCCATCGGGGTAGAGGAATCCATCGGGGATGTCTTCAGTCCCCCACAGACTACACTAGTTGAGCATCTGAGACAATTCTCCCATGATCCTCAACCACTCATCGGTGCTGGGCCCCCAGGTCATCTGATGGGGCCTCTCCATTGCCGTGGAGATAACCACTCGCAGCACTTTACAGAGAAGCAAGCAACGTTCACAGAGAGGCAGAAACTTGCCCAGTGTCACCCACGGCAGCTCCACAGTCAGTGTCCCGGCCTTGCCCCGGCATGTTGCTCACCTCAGGCAGTGTCACTCTGGGCCCTTGCGGGTTCTGTGGCCAAGCCACCTGCCGGCCAAGGGACCCAGGGGAGGTCTGATTTCAGATTCCAGTCCTGGGCCATCTGGGTGATACCGATGCCAGTGACGTCATTATCCGAAGTAAAACGGAGTTGTTCTGATGCCACTGAGAGAGAGGGAGGATGGACTCTACAGGCTGGGTTGGAACCCTGCTGGAACATGGCCCGGGGCTGACCCCCCACAGCTCCCACACACGGCCAGGCCAGGCAGTGAGTCACCATGGGAAGATCCTGATGACAGGGAGCGTGCGTGGAGAGGGGTGCTGCTGGCAGGCACTCTGCACGCTCTGGGGTCTGCTCTGTGCCCCCAAATACACTAACATACGTCCAGGCTGGGACCTGCCCTTGGCAAGGACCCTGCAGGTCTGGGGGGATGCTCTGCGGGGACGGTAACTCATAGGACCCTGGCTGCCCTCTGGCTCTGCTGGCTTTAAGATGACTATCCCGCTGGGAGGAGCTGTGCGGCACCTGTCACTGGGCACACGGGGTCCACTCACCTCCTGCAGGTGAGCTGTCCTGAGCAGGTATGGCTGCCTGGCGCCGGGGCTGCACGGTCTCTGAGTCACTGGATCCCAGGAAGGTGTGGCCTCCACCTGGAGCATGCATTTGCCTGAATTCCAGTGTCTGGGGAGCAGGCACTTACCTGTCCCAGGTGAGGCAGGTGGGGACCGAGGACTGGTTGTCAGAGGTGCAGTGAAGTGTGGCTCATGGTGGAGGCAGGTTGACGGGGCAGACATGCTCTCCTCATGTCCAGGTACCTGAGCTCAGTGGAACTGTGTAGGGGGAAGGGACTGTTCTGAAAACAAGCTGGACGATGACTGGGAAGACCCTAGACTCTGCAGGTTCCGGCACACAGATCTGTTCATCTGCAGGGCCGGTGGGGAGACAGCCCCACGGGCCCCCCAGCCCTCCTCCCACCTGGCCGCTGGGTGCCCTGGATTTTGGGCTGAAGTGCCTGTGTCTCCTGTGCTGAGATGACTGGGAGCCAGCGTCCTGGCCAGTGTCCCTGCTGCTCATCCCAAGCCCTTCCAGCGGCTTCTGGGAACGGAGGGACCGGCCAGGCTGATGACAGGCAGGAAGATCAAGACGCAGCACCAGGCTCCCTGGTGCCGCAGGCCTGGTGGGACATCCCCAAGTCGCTGCCTGGGTGGTGATGGGAGCAGGAGGCTGGTGGCAGTGACAGGGCCAGGCTGGGCTCCCAGTGCTGCATGGGGCCAGGCTGTGGGCTCTGGTGGCCCTGACCTGGGCGCTCCGGCCACCCTGCCCTGCTGCGGAGTCCACATGAAGCCACATGGCTCATCCTGCGCCGAGCCTGGGTCTCCCCTAATCCCAGAGGCTTGTCTCCAGGGGCCCTTGGGTCCCGTGGGACCGCCACAGCCCACCTGCGGCCCTCCTCAGTTGAAAACACTGTCACTCGAATGAGAACAGAGACATGTTGAGTAGCCAGAGGGTCCCAAGCCATGTGACAGCCTCCCTGGCTGTTCTGCAAAGTTGCTTGTTCAGGGAGACAGGGCCCAGAGACGAGGTCTCCCGCCAGTCGCTTCAAGAATGGCCGTCACACAGGGCCTGGGATTCGAGGAATGAGCTGGTGGGTGTCAACGCCTTTCCTCAGGAGCAAACCCAGACAGCAGCTGAGACGTGGAGGGGGCGAAACGGCTTGACAGAGAAAGAAGAATCCTCCACTCCCCTCCACTCTGGCGCTGGAGGCCAATCCAGATGGGCTGCATGGAGGCGGCGACAGAGAGGAGGGCTCTGAACATGCATGTACGTGTTCAAGCAAACAGCCAATAGGCACGTCCTGTGTGCCAGGTAATGTGGTCTCCAGGGCAAGCAAAGGTCCTCCCATCATGGACCTCACCTCTAAAACACAGGTGAGGCACCAGCGAAACCCAGAAACTAATATATGCTAATATGCAGAGTATATTGCTCATGTTGAAATGTAGGTGGGTGTGCTGAGCGTGACAACGGACTCTAATTTTAAAGGGGTTAGGGCAAGCATCACAGACAGGGGCATTTGAGCAGACACCTGAAGGTGATGGAGAGAACACGTCGATATCTGAGAGGAGAGAATTGTCAGAGGGAACGGCTTGTGTAAAGGTCCTGCGGTGAGAATAAGTCCGCATGTTTATGAGAATGGGCCTCTGGTGGGTGTGAATTAGGCTGTGATGTGATTGGGCCAGAGGTGCCAAGGCTGCGCGTGGCTCCTCAGGGAGACCCGGTGGAGTCACCACCCCGAGAGGAGGGCCTGGCAGCTCTGCCTGCCATGGTGACACCAGGGGCAGGTCCCTCCACGCTGGACCCAGCCGCCTGTGCGACCTGCAGAAATCTGCAGGATGTGTGCCACGGCGCTCCCAGGTCAGGCGGGCACAGTACCCTGGTGTCCATGCGGGTGCCTGGCCTGCTATCTCTCTGATGTCCAGGGTGGGGGCCCCCAGCTGCACCCACACCCGCAGCACCCGCAGCTGAGGAAGTGTCCCTGCCGGTGTGGCTGTGCCTCCCAGGAGACCTGAACCCCAACCCCCAGGAGGCCCCTCCCCAATTCCTGACCCACAGGAACCAAAATAGTGTTTTCAATGGTCTTCCCCACTAAGATCTGAGGATGATCTGGCCCAATTCTTGCAGGACTAGGTAACTAACACCACCCACCCGACAGAGATGCTGGGAGGACAGACTGGAGGGGGTACGTGGGAGCTCAGCTCCAGCTGGCCCCTGGGCCTCATGGCCGGCGTGGCCAGCGTGGACCGTGTGGTGGGTGTGCCTGGTGTGGCTGGTATAATGGGTGTGGCCAGTGGGGACCGTGTGGCGGGTGCACCTGGCGTGGCTGGTATAGCAGGCGTGGCCGCTGTGGCTCTCCTTACACTTGCTAATGCCTGCTAACCAAGCCCCCAGCACCAGCCTTCTCCTGTCTTCTAGAGTGGCCTGGGAACTTGAGGGGCTTCCAGAGCAGGTGCCGGGGCTCTGTGGGGAGCTGTGTGACCAGGCTGCCACCCATGGCTGGAGCTGGGGAAGTTTGCTGGTGGCTGCTAGCAGAGGTGGCATCCGCTCTCCACGCTCCATCTCCTGCCTTCACGAGGAAGGTCGGGCCTCTCGAGTCCATTCCCTTCAGAGCAGGAGGAGGCAGAAATTGAATTAGTCTGCACATTTAGGCGGCTGATGGTTTTACTCAAAGCCACTTCGCTTGCTCATTTTTAATCTCCTCCTTCCAGTTTTAAACAGCTGGCAGCTAAGTGGAGCTCAAGTGCAGGCTCCGAAGCATCGAAGCATCGCGGCCAGGCCCCTGCCCCGCCTGAGCCCCTCTCCCAAGCTTCCCCTGCAGCTGGCAGGAAGGAGGGCCGCAGCCCTGCAGAGAGTGAGGAATGCTGGGGACAGAATTGAGCAAGAACTCCCTGGAGGATGGACTGGTCCCAAAGGGAGTGCGGGGGACCCAGCGTGCCTGGGAGACAGCATGTAGGGACGAGGCAGGGTCCTGGGGTGGGTCTCAGGCAGGGTGTCAGGCCTGGACTTGGGCTCTGGTGGCTGCAGGGGCTGTGGGCTGAGCAGGAGGGCAGCTGTGGGAGCCGTGGGCCGAGCAGGAGGGCAGCACCGTGTCCCCCAGGACAGTGCATGGCCCAGACCCCGCCTGGCCTGGCTGTGAGCCCACCAACCCCAGCCCCCCCCCACTCGTCAGACCCCTTAGCTCTCCAGACGTGCTGGCCTGGGTCCCTCCCCAAGCCAGTCCTGGAACGGCTTGGCCCGCATCCACGGCCTCTCCCCAAGGAGCTTGGATCTCAGATGCACAGCTCACAATCAGTCCACGGGTGGCACGTACTTGGAATTAATGCAACTTGTTACCTTTCTAAAGCAGTAGACGGTCCCTAATAAGAGTTGATTCGTTTGGGAAGGCATATTCCTGGATTTAAAAAATGGATCCGTGTCAAGATAACCAGATTAAAGGGCAGGTTGGCGTCCACCTGTAGGCTGGCCGTGGGTTGGGGCGCCCGGCTGGGCAGGGGTCTGGGACGGGCTGGCCTCCTGGGAACGCGTGGGAAGGAGGCTCGTGCTGCACCCCCGCCCAGCCCCTGCCTTTCTCACCATGTTTCCACCTGTTAACAGATGGGACTATTTTTAACCAGCCTGCTGACACCTCTGCGGTTTTGTGTTCTTCACGCTGAGAACTGCATCCGAGGGGCTGTTAGGGTTCTGTAATACCATGGAAATCTGGGCAGCTGGAATGGGCTTCCAAAAGGAACCCCAACGGTGGGCTCTGGGGACCCAGCAGTCGCTGTGCAGCCTTGGGGTCCTGGGGGGAAGGACGAGGATCGATGTCCTGCAGGGTCGCACCTTCCTGGGGGCTCTTTTGGGGTTCCAGGGCTGGCAAGGGGGTGATGGCTTCCCCAGCTCTGGACTCTGGATGGGGAGAGTGGGGGGTGCTGAGTCCCCGAAACTCACCTCTTCACGGACACAGGTGAGGAGTCACCCTGGTCCTGAGGAGGTGCACCTGGGAGTGTCCCTGTGTCCCCTTTCCTTGCCCCGTTCCTGATCAGGGCCCAGACGAGCCCTTGACACCTGCCCCAGACACGCTGGCCATCATGCAGACTGCACTGCAGGGCCACACCCCAGCCAGGGCATACGGACCCCCTGACACCCGGATACTGATGCCCTCATGGGACATGCCCCAGGGGGGCCTGGGCTGCTGCCAAAGGGAGCGAGCAACCTGTCTGAATCTGAGCATCATGAAGGATGTGGACTGGCAGCCTTGGGGGCCGGGAAATGGGGGCCAGGGGCCAGGGGCCAGGTCTGACCTGAGTGCCCTCAAGCTCCTTCCTAGCCCTGGATCCACAAGGACCCAGACTCTCGGAACCCTGAAAAAAATAAGAAAATCTAATACTAGAAGGCTGAACTCAGATCCCCACCCTATGCCAAATAAAAAGTCTCCTGCTTATATATTTCATAAGCATGAGCCCAGGCTTCAGAGTAATATCAGGATTTACGGGCACTAAGTGCTGTGCATTCAGAGGGCCGTCCATAAGTGCTTGTCTCAAGACTTTCCGCCATTGACACAACCCGAGTGAGTTTTCTATTTAGATAAATGTGGTCTGTCGCTCCCCAACCAAGCCTGCGTGGGCCTCAGAATGATGTTCACCAGACCTCAACCCTGAATGGGCTGACGCGGCTCTTCACGTCGGATGCCAGCCAGGGAGCCGTTACAAGGAACAACCAGGTGGCCGGAGAAGGGGGGTCAGCGGCCACTTACATCTGACCCCAGCTGGTCCTGTGACCTCAGGGATTCCATCTGAGTCACCAAAGGCACTGAGAACTCCCACTGGCCCTGAGACTCGAGAGCTCCTGGAAGGCCCCGGCCTGGGAGCTGGAGGAGAGGGCAGGTGCAGCCAGGCCCGGTGGCCGGCTGGCTGGCTGGTGATGGCCTTCCTTCCAGGGACACAGCTCCTTGTTTCTAACATGGACATGCCAGGAGGTTTCTCCCAGACTGCAAGGCCCGCGTCCCTCATCCTTGTCCCCACACTCCTGGTCCAGCAAGCAGCGGAGCCCCCTGCACGTGTGGGGCTGGGCCCCATGACTCCGGGCACCCTGTATCCTCCATGGTGTGGGGGCATCTTGCACACAGGGACAGCTCTGTGGCTGGGCCGTTCTCCAGGGCAGCTGTCCTCCATGCTCTAACCCAGCCTGGGGCCTCCCCGGGGGTGGGGCTGGGGTTGAGGGGGACTGGGGGAGAAAGAGGCAGAGAGACTAACCACCTCCACCTCGAAGGACAGCTCGAACCTCATTGGCCAGAAGTGGTCACGTGACCCACCGACCTGGGGTTGGGCTTCCACCTGCCAGGCCCCAGAAGGACATTGGAATGCGACCTGATGACGGGAGGGATTGCTCAGCCCTTTACATCGATCATAAATGAGCAAACAGAGGAAAGCTTGCTGGAGCCCAGGTCCTAGGGGAGGGCAGGGTAGGGCCATGGCCGAGGAAACCAAGTGATTCTTTAGATGATGTTTAACTGTGGGAGGGCGTTGTCCTTCTGACACATACCAGATGCCTTATTACACTTCGGCTGAACCCCTATTCAGGGCGATGTGTAAACAGCATCTCTGTTCCAGGGAGCGGGTGCTGGGCTGTGGGGGTCTGGCCTTGCCTGGTGTCCTGGGGCAGCGTCTTGTGACACGGCAGCTGCCCGGGGTGATGGATTGTCCCCAGGGAGCACGCCGGCCCTGGGCTGGGGGCAGCGGAGGAGGCTCTGATGATGGATGACCCGAGGAGGCTGGTTTAATTTCCCACCATCACCTGCCACTGCGCGGCTGTCCCCAGCGGTGCCTGCGTCACTTCCCATGCTCTGCCCATCCATCAAGTAAACATGAGGTCAAAGTGCTTCTCCTCTCATCGTTGGGGGACACCTCGTGCTGGGGGCGGGGTAAGGGGGGATGGTGGGACTGTGCCTTCTCAGAAGCAGAGCTGGGATCCCAGCAGAACAGAAAGAAAGCTGCCCCTGGGCACCAGCATCTGGTCCAGGCCGGTCAGCACAGCTGGGGAGAGCAGGGGCTTATTGGCTGAGACCCCGAGGTGCCCTCAGTCCTTGCGGGGGACCACATCCTGGGGGGCTGGTGCAGACCCTCCCCGCTGCCGGAGACACAGCTCAACCAGGACATTGTCCACAACTGCCAGATAATCGCACTATGGGGCCGGACCTGCCCTCCTTTCCCACGTTGCTGTTCTAGAAGGGACATTGTGTTTCCTCCCCACCCACCCCACCCTGCCTGGTAGAGGTGTTGCATTCGTGTGTGTCGTTATGCGTGTGTTGCTCATTTCTCTTTGTTGGCAGAGAGCAGCCAGGGGGAGCAGAAGGACGGCCCATATGTTGGCAACAAGGCTGTCTCGTCACTGTCGGGGACCAGCACCATCCCACCTACCACCACACCCCTCTGTCCTGGGCCCTTCCTCCAAGCCCGACGCCCCCCTGCAGGGTCCCCACCCTTGGTAGGTGCTGGATCTGTCCAGGCAGAGCGGTCCTTGCTTTTCCCCGAGCACCGTGCCACTGGCTCTGGTGCCCACAGATGAGTCATCTCACAGCTGGCCTCAGCCTGCCACACTCCCCTCCCTGAAGTGTCACTGCCAGCCTTTAAAAATAGCTTTATTGTCTCCTTCTGACTATCAAACTAATCCATAGTGATTGCAAAAAAAGAAAAAAAAAAGTTCAGAAAATTCGGAAAGCCTGACACCTCCCCCGCCCCCCAACAGCTGCCACCCCAGTCTCTGCAGGAGCACGTGCGCGACCGGACACGTGGAGTGGCTCTGCGCGTGCCTGGTGGCCGCTGCTCTGTGGACACTCATCCACATCCATGGATGTCATGCCACGTGGTCACTTTCATGGCCACACCAAGTCATCGCTAAGAACCAGGCATCTGAATTGGGCTGGGCTGCCCCTGGGTGCAGGTGGGGAAGCCTGCGCGCCTTTTTCCCATTTGGAAACACGGGCCGGCAACAGTCCCAACCACCGAGCCCAGCTCTCCAGCTTCAGGGAGAGGAGCTCCCTCATGCACCGTGTCCTCCGTGCCCTGGCTTCTGCTGGCCCTGCCACCTGGGTTCCTCACATAGTCCCCAAGCTCAGCAGAACCCATCCTGTTAAAAGACCCTGTTTTCCTTTCTGGACAGTACAGCAGCCGTCCTGGGCCCATGTGGCATCAAGGTCACCTCTGCAACAGGAGCTGCTGGGTCCATGCGTTCCTCCTTGTCTGGCCCTGAATGTGTTTGGGGAGCAGATGTGCGAATGTGTGATGTGGTTCGCAGAACACGTCGTCCAGCGGCCAGAGCTCACACACAGTCCACACAGCCCCGGGTACAGTGGCCAGCCCGAGGCCCAGGGCCACCTGAAGCCCCCACCTGGGCCATGGGGTGCCTGGTGGGCTGTGAGCCAGACCCAGGCCCGCACTGCCACCACCGTCCCCGAGGATTCCTGGAAAGTGCTCCGACTAGCCTTTTTCTGGGCAGTGAATGAAGCCCCCGGGGAGGGCACGCAGCCTCCAGCCTGCAGCCTCTTGCTCCCTCTCTCCAGGGCGAGAGGATGGCTGGCTCTGGGCCGAGAATGAAGAACATGATTGTCCACACGCGTCCTGGCTGCTCTCAAGGGACGGCACTTTTGTTGCCTCACCCACCAGTGAATTAATTATGATGAAAGAAACACTCTGGGCTGCCTTCTTGAGAAACAGCCTCCACCTTGGAGCTTGCAGACTCCCCACTTGTCAGGTTGCTCCTCCCCGATGGGGACTGATGCTGGCACGAGTCACCAGGCTCTACATCTTACATGGAGCCCGGGGCCTCCTGGTGCTCTGGCCGCTGGACCACACCTGCTACTGGCTTTCAACCCAGCTCTCTGGGCACTGGTGTGGCCACCCCTGCCTGACCCTGGGGCTTCAGGTGTGCAAACGTGGCCTTGCTCATCCTTACTCCCTCCCTGGCCCAACATAGGTCAGATGGAATTTGGGGGTGACCAACTATGGACCGGGCTCATTTGGCTGCCTCGGCCTGGTGTCCCGGGGCATCCGGTCCAGTGGTCCATGTGCAGGTGTGGGTCTGCTTCACCCCCGGCAGGCTTGCCCAGCGCAGAGCAGACCCTTGGCAGGAGTCAGCTCACGGATGAAGTCCCCGTGCTAGATACCTGCACCCCTTTTGCAGGCCACAGAGACTCACTTGGCTATGCCCTGGAGAACGGCTGGAGCTGGACCCATGAGGGGCCTCGGAGTCCTGGGACCCAGGGAGAGCAGCTCAGGGCCAGGTAGGCTGAAACCCGAAGCAGGAGCAGCTCCACCTGGCCCCTTTTGCTGGTCCCTGAGCTGCCCGCTGGGTTCCTGCCCTCACCCGTGGACACCCTTCCTGCTCCGGACTCAGCCTCAGCGTCGACCAGACTCTGGCAATGAAGTCACAGCGTGGAAAGGTCCCAGAAACACCCTGGTTTTATTAGCAAGGCCTGTGCTCGTTTCCTTGGCAGGTGCTTCTGTAGCTGCACAAGTGATCAGTGATGCTTCTTGTGCGCTTGCCACGGGCTGAGCACACTCCACACCCCGGGATCTAATCCTGCAGGGTGGCTATAACTAGCCCCCAAGTCCCCCATCTGGGGACGGCAGAGCGGGAATTGTGGCCAGGGCCTGGCACTCTCTGCTCTGCGGGCGGGACAGCCCATGATGACCTTGACCGTGGTCTGTGCCCTTCCCACACACGCTAGTGACCGTGTACTGAGGTGTGGGGAGGTGTGGGGAGCTACGGGGCTTCTGGGGATGGGGGGGTCAGTGGGGCCAGGGGTGGTGGGTTCCAGCCCAGAGCCCCCCTGCTCACCCACCTTGTGCCCACTGCTCCCTCAAAGCTGGGGAGAGGGTCCCGTGGCCCTAAGACCCCTTCAGTCAGGGATCCTGGAACCTGGCCGACCCTTCTTCCCAAGCTGGAAAGCTTGCTCCCTGGAGAGAACCTTCCTTCCAGCAGGACTCAGATGGGCCTGACCCAGAAAGTGCAACCTCTGCTTCCTTCTGGAAACTTCTCTCCAAGTACAACGCAAGAATGAAGCTCCCAAGTCACCATCCTCCGGGTGGTGTGGTGGTCATACAGCCTGCTGCTCCCTGGGGTCCAACCAGCTCCAGAACAATCAGCATTGTGCGGTCCTGGGATGATCAGCTCTGGGGCCTCTGGGAGCCTCAGCCGCAGAGTGACCCTGAGCCTCGGGCAGCTGCTTCTCACCTGCTCCCTCCACCATCAACTCTGTCAGCTGACAAGAGCCAGATGGCCAGGAGCGGGGGCTGTCCAAGGACACGGTCACTGCCCTCTAAGGGAGGAAGATACTGATGGGAGGGACGGAGAACATTTTGCCGTCCTCGTGACCTCAGGGCTCAGCACTCTTGCTGCACCTGCTTGGCCCCTTGCAGGCCTGGCTCAGGATGGCGATGGGGTCGATGCAGGCACCGTGGGGCCTGGGGCACCAACTTCTCCCCTGTTGTGTAGCCGTGTCCACACCATTTGTGACCCGAGAAACTCAAAGTCTCCTGGCACACGGCCCCACGCGTGGAGCTGGCTCTGGACATATGCCCTCTGGTTCGACTCCCATAGCCGCGCCAGGTGTCCTTTCTGGACAAGGGAATGCGCCCAAGGGCCCAGCGGGTCAGCAGCCAGATCCCAGGGCAGAGAGGTGCCAGGAGGGGCTGCAGGGGGTCTGGAAGGACAGGACAGCACCTGGCACCCAGCCAGCCCTGCAGCTGCCCCCAGGACCTGGCCTTCCCCAGGACCCGGCCTTCCCCAGGACCCAGCCTGCTTAGACCCAGCCTGTCCCCCAGGACCCACCCTGCCCCCCAGGACCCAGCCTCCTCTAAGACCCAGGCTACCCCCCAGGACCCAGCCTCCCCTAGGACCCGGCCTCCCCCCAGGACCCGGTCTGCCTCAGGACCCACCCTGCCCTCCAGGACCTGCCCTACTGAGGTCTGGCTCTCTCCAGGTACTCACAGACAGAGGCAGCGCCACAGGACATGTCCTGGCTCGAGTCAGAAAACATCAACGTTCACACTGCGACCCCTCCTTCCAGGTGGGCGTGGGTGAAGGGTGGCATCCTGAGCAAGAGATGTCCAGCCGAGGAATGACTGACCTGAGGCTCTGGGACCCGGTTACACTGTGATTTGCACGATGGCCAGGTGGGCGCAGGGGCCGTGGGCCAACCCTCAGACATGCTCTGTCAGGATCCACCCCTCTGGCTCCTCTGGGCACTGGTCATTCAGCCCTGGTGGCCCAGAGTACACACCAGGACAGCTTGTGCCCCAGCCTGGAGGGAGCAGGGACATCCAGCCAGCCCCACCCTCTCACAGTGTCCCGAGGACAAAAGCTGTTCTCCCTCAGATGGTCCTGCAAATGGTGTGTGGCGCCTGCCATCCTGCCCTTGTCCTGCCGCAAAGAGGCAGCTTTTGTCCCACAGAGAGACAGAGATAGACAGAGACTGAGAGACCAAGAGACAGAGAGAGGAGGATGGGGTGCAGTGGAAGGACCAGGGCTGCAGAGCTGCAATGTCAGGTGTGATCCTCACCACTGAGGTCCTTTCTCCTACGACCCCTGTCCTGTGACCCTCTGGGGCGGGTCCCTGCCTTCCCAGAGCTCGCTCCACCACAGAGAAACAGATATTAACCAAGGATCCCACATTCGCTTTTATGTCAATAATCATTTAAAATCATTTATGTAAATGATCATTGAAAACATAACTTCTGCTGCTTGCGTGATTTTACAGTGATGGAGAAAGGGCACGAGTAGTTTGGGCCCCGGGACAGCATGGCCTCCTCTTCCCTCTTCCCATGAGCACGCACGCGTGCACACACACACACACACACACACACACACACACACGTGCACCATGTTTTCCTGGCCTGAGAGTGGGTCAGGGCCACATGGTAGGCTGCTCGCCTTAATGCCACAGCATGTGCCTCTCAGGAGCAAGGACAGGCTCCTGCGGTCTCCCTGCAGCAGCCAAGGTTAGGAGACGGTGGTTTGCCCCATGCTCGCCATCGCCCAGCCGGGGCCATGTCTTCCTGGCAGGTAAACCCCAGTGAGGCTGGCTCTGTCCAGAGCCTCGTCTCGGGAGGCAGATGCTGCCTCTCCCAGAAATTCAGAGAAGAAAAAACACGTCCTTGATGGCTTCCCGCATGGCTCCTGCACCTGGCACCCTCCACTTCTCCTTCTGACGGAAATTCCCACCCAGGATTGGGTCCTTCGTCCCCTGTGTCCTGTGGCTGCGAAGACGGACCCAGGCGCCATCTGTCCCCAAAGCGCAGGTCCACCCCGCAGAGCTTCTCTTCGTCTGCTCCCACTTGGCTCTCTCTAAGATTCACACGTCTGTGCATTTTATGCTCGTCACAAAATCTTGGGAATGTCTGACCCGTGTCCTTCAAATCTTTTTTCCTGTCTCACTCTCTGGCACATGGAGACCCTTGTGTCACTTGGCCTCTTGCTGCGAAGGCTGCGCCCGTGTCCCCAGCCCATCCGTGCCCCCTCAGATGGCGGGCCTGGCGCTGCTCTGCCACCCACTTTGTGCCATGTCCCTCCTGCCATTTTGATCGGGCCGGGGTCACCCCCTGCACCCTGGCGCTCCAGTCCTGGACGTGCCACATGGTACTCCCCCTTGGTTCTTACTCGTGTGTGGACGTGTCCTGCCCGCACATGGGTGATGACGTCCCTCTCAGGGAGCACTCGCCCGAGTCCCTAACAGCCGCTGTCGCAGCCACCGGTCCCAACATCTGGGGCTCTTGGGCCCGGTGTCCACTGTTCTTCCCTGTTCATAGGCCACCTCTTCTCCCGCTGTGCGCGTCTGTGTACCTTTGTTGTGTGGACCCAGGACGCTCGGGCACCGGGAATGTGGGCCCTGCTTTTCTTCTTGAGAGCCTGTGGCATTTCGTTCTGACGAGCAGCTCATTTAGTGCCCAGTTGCTTGGCTCTGCCGCTCATCACTGCTGGCGGGGACCCCCGTGTCCTCCAGAGCAGGGGAGCTGCTCACAGCTCCGCATAAGCAAGCCCCGCACACCTCATGGGATGCTGTGAGTATTCAGGAGGCTCCTTGGCAACCCAGGGGCTCCTTCTCTGTGAGTTTCACTTCTCTCCGGCATCCTGCCTGCTGGATTCTGATCCCTGCCCCGCGCCCCCCACCCCCCAGAGATGAGCTAAACCACTGTGGTCCATGCAGGCAGGGCCCCCACACTGTTTGGGGACAGAGTCCTAGGCAGGAACCCCCCAGGGTCTGGGAAGTGCCCTCGGGGCAGAAAGCCAGTGACAGACACACGGTGCACGGTCCTCCCCCCTCAGGGTTCCAGCCCCACTGGGTGTTTGCAGCTGGGGAGCTCGCCGGGCAGAGGTGGACCTTCTCTATGACAAGTGCCTGAAGGAGAGAAAGGAGGCAGTCAGGGGACAGGGCAGGGGAGCTTGAGGGTCAGGGATGGTCCTCTGATGAAGGGCATGTGGGTCACACCTGAAACACGAAGACCCCCAGCCACCGCCCCCACTTCCCACCTCCCGCTCATCTACTCCGGGGTGCCATACACCTGTTCTCGCTTTCTGTGTGTGTGTTTGCATCACGTGAAAGAGGTTGGGAACCCTGCACAAAGGTGCCAGCGAGAAGAAGGAGGCTGCCGTGCAGGAGATCCTGGGAAGTCAGGGGTACACCTAGGGCAAGTGGGAACCACGGAAGGAAGGCAATAGGGCAGGGGAGACTGAGCATCCTCGGTGGGTCCATTTGGGACAAGGAAGCCGGGCCCTCACTCCCCGCCCGCCCCCAGGAGTTCCAGGCACTCACCAGAGCCTCCTGGCCCAGGGTGGGCTGCTTCCCGGAGGGTATCTTCCAGACAAAAGGAACCCACGACCCTTGGACATGAAAGATTTATGGGCTCTGTCTCAGGGCCCTTCATCATCCATGACCATGGTGCCCAGTCTCCACAGGAGCACACAACCCCTCCCTTTCCCAAGGGACCCCTAAGGCCAAGCTCGACACAGGATGTGGAGTGATGGATGGTTCCAGTGCTGGCGCTCCTCTGCTCTCTAGGCCTCTGGCCAGCGCTTGTCTCCTCTAAGCACCTGAAAGCGAACTGGAGGTGGTCTCTCCAAGGCCAGGCGACACCAGGTTAGGTGACCCCCGTGCTTGTGGCCGGGCTGTGTGGTCTCTGTAGAGCCCTGGGCAAAGGGAAGCCCAGGCGTGGCCACCACAGATGACTCCCACATCACCCACAGTGGGAATGACAACACGGTTCAAGAAACAAAATGTGAAAACGGAGGCGTGATCCCCACCCAGGTGGGACAAGTGCCCAGGTGAGCCCGGACATGCTGGCATGACGCTCCGGGGTGGGGGGTAGGGGTGAGGTGGGGCGGGAATCATCGTCCAGGGAAAGGGCTCGCTCTTCAGATAGATCCCAGCTGAGCAGTGGGCCCCGTGCAACTCTTTCTGGGACAGGGTTGGTTTGCTGATTCTGTGATACGGCTCTATGCCTGGGTCGTACGCGGATGCCAAACAGGGGGCCAGTGGACACCACAGGTGCCCTCCTGGGGGTTAAGAACTCCCAGAGGCGCCGCCCGCTGGGTCACCAAAGGAACCCGGATGGGGAGGAGTGCACCGCTCCAGATGCCCCGGGGAGGCGGGGGCCCGCCCAGGTACTGCACTTGCAAAGCTGTCCAAGAATCTGGCCTGGAGCTGGGGAAACGTTACCCAGCCTGACGCCCAGATGCTGGCTGAGGATTTGTCTGGAGGCCTTGGCTCGAGCTGGGAACCCCGTGTGCATAGTCTGGGACATGCACAGGCTGCTGTGAGAGTGACTCCCCAGACGCCCCAGCCCACGGCCAGTGTCCCAGGGAAGCCCCCATCTCGGGCTCTTCTGATGGGCTCGGCTGCCGCACAAACTCAGCAGGAGCTGCTGGCCTGGACAGGGGACACGTTTCCTGCTGAAGGGAGGGGGCAGGGCTGGTGTGCAGGTTCCTTTGAGGTGGACCTGGCATCTCAAGTGCTCCAGAGACTCTCTCATTCAGTACTGGGGGTTGAATGAGAGGCACGCTGATGTCCTAAGCCCTGGCACCTGCAAATGTGGCCGAGCTGTAGAGTAAGGTCTTTGTGGGAGTAAGACGTAATGAAGACGAGGTCGCACTGGGGTGGGTGGACCCTGGTCCTGTACCGGTGTTTCTGGTGTCCTGTTGGCAGAGTAGAGTCAGACACATGTGGAGGGGAGCCCAGCAGAGGGAGCGGGAAGGCAGAAGGGGATGACGTGTGCAGGTAAGGGAAGGCCAGCCCCGTCAATGCCACCATCTGGGACTTTCAGCTGCGAAAGCCACGAGGGCACTATTGTGTCAGGTAAGCCGTCCGGCTGGTTGTACTCAGTCAAGGGGCCAGATGCACGTCACAGATGCCTCCAGGGATGTCTGAGGATTGAATGACATGGTCCGGGGACCAGCGGACCATGGCCCACAGGCCAACACTGGCCTATGTTTATCCATCGAGTTTTACGGGTGCACAGCCACTCCCACTCGTTCTCCAGCACAGCACGGCTGACCGGCGGACAGGAGCCCCGTGGCCCACAGGGCCTGCAGCGCTCACTCCCCCCCTCCTCGGAGCACCCAGCCCTGTGCGGGGCCCTGTAGGCGGGAGCTGGTTTGCTCTGGGCCTGCCGTCAGGGCGCCGGGCCTCACCGAGGAGCCAGGTCTCCCTCCGCGAAGAGGTGGCCCCCGGGTTGCGCATGCGGGGATGGCCTCGGGCAGCGGCCCAGCCCCGTCCTCCCTCGGCATCCCCTCTGCCTCTGGCTGACAGCCGGGCCTCCTGGTGCCCATCGCCACTGCGGCTGGAGGACCAGCGTTGGGCAGATGCCCTCACTGCTAATGAGGGTGCATCAACGAGGGCTAACGGGACCCTCCTTTCTAAAGGGAAATCCGAAAGGCAGAGACCCTCCAGAATTCTGAGCGAGGGAGCAGAGAGGGTGGATGACATGGCAGCAAGATGTTCATGGGGCGAGGGCAGCAGGTCACGGTGGGGACAGTCTTCCCATGGCGCGTGGCCCCCGTTGGCTTGCCTCTGTCAGGAGGATGATAAAGCAGTGACGACATCTTCCTGCCGCCCAAGGACGGTGGTCTGCAGAGTTGGCCCTTGAGGGGCTGGGGGCTGGCGGGGAGCACACAGCTGGGCCCCTCCCACCTCCTTTCCAAGACCTTCCCTGGAATCCCAGAGGAAACGGCCCAGGGCATCTGAGGATGTGGCAGCGGCGGGTCGTGCTCTCTGGTCCACCCGCCCTCACTGCCGCCCGAGACTGTGCCCCCTTGTCTGTGGTCCACGCAGCATCTGTGGCCTGCACTGTCCCCCTGGGGAGGCTCCCCCAAGCCACACTGCCTTCTGTTCTCAGGTTACATCAACCAAAAAGACCCACTTGTCCCCGGTGCCCACCGTGTGCCCAGCTGGACACTGGAACCCATGGCCAGAGAGCCCTCAGGGAGATGAGTGTGAGATGGATGATGGGGGCTTCCTGGAGGAGGGGGTTGAGCCTGTCTGCGAAGGAAGGGCAGGATTTGAGGGCAAGGTAGACCAGACCAACCAGGGAGATGGTGGAGAGTGGGTGATGGGGAGCTGGGCCTTCACATGGGCAGGTGGGTGTGGGGGAGGTGGAGGACAGGCCTGCACGCCAGGCACTGGGACCGAACTTCTCAGGACTCCCAGAGCTTCAGGGGCTTCTCCATGGGGAGCAGGGAGCCCGGCCACACTGAGGGAGGGGCCGGGAAGGAAGCTGGTGCCTGGTCTTGCTGAGGGGAAACACACCCTGGAGTCCCCCCTCGTGCACAGGCTGTTTGCACAAACCAACGTCGTTCCCTGGGGGAGTTGCCTCGGGTCCCAGAGACTGAGGGCTGCCCGCCTGGAGGGTAGAAGCCCTGCAGCTGGTCGCTTTTTCTCCAATCCCTTTCCTTCCCAGGGCCCCAGGGTCTGTGCCCCCTGTAGCCTTCATGCCTGGGGCACACCTGCCCCAGACACTCACACCCCCTGGGGATGGCCCCAGTCCTGCCCACCTGGGAGGCCAGCGGCGGAGGTGCCTGCCCCAGTTACCCTCTCTGCGGGGATGGGGCCCGTTGGGCTCTGCTGCTTGGTGCCTGGCACACAGGTGGCATCTCTTAACGGGCCCTGATGGGGGTGCTAGTGTGTTCTTGAGGCCAGAAGTGCAGGGAAGGGGGCTTCCTGGGGCTGTGCCTCCCAGCCCATCCGTGGGGGAGGTGGGATTTTCCACCAGGAGAACTGAGGGGCAGGAGGGGCACCAGCTTATTTGACCCAGGTCTTCCCCCAACCCCTGCAGAGGAAGCTTTCCCAACAGGAATATGCCCCGTGTTTACCTAAATGAAGTGCATGCGGGACTGTTGGAGTTTTGCTAAAAATAATAAAATCCCTTAAACATCTTGTTTTCCGGTGGCTGCTCTCCTGGCAGCTCTGAATTGCACTTGGACATGTGCGTCGGGCCCTTCTTGGGGCCGAGAAAGTCAGCAGCTGATTGATTGAAATGAAAAAACTGCACAAGACTAGGGTCCCTGATTGAGAAATCCTCCTGATAAGCATTTCAATGCTTCCCCAGATTGATTTCAGATACCAAGATCCCTGATCAAGTGGAAATTTAAGTCTCACTCCTAAAATTCCTTCTCTATCATCGACTCAACAGATGGTGTTTCTTCAGGCTACCTTTAATAGGCCTAGAAATTAAATTAGTGAAAAATGGAGAGCTCCCATAATATTAAAAGTCATCTGTGGCTTCAGGACCTGGGTGAATTTCCACCCACAGCAGCAATCCTACGTGAAAAGAGGTTGGAAATGACTTTTCGCTATAAAATGAAATTGCTTCTCTGTCACCCACTTGGCTCTTTGGGCTGAACCCAGGGGCTGGGGCTGTGGCCGGCAGGTCCTCCCCACACCCAAACGGAGGAGCTGCTGTGTCAGCGAGGGTGACCTGGGGTGCATGAGTCACTCACGCCCGTCCGCGGGCAGAGGAGGGCGTCTCCACGTGTCCTGCAGCCACACTGTGCATCAGGCACATGTACAGTTTGCTTGTACGGGTCAGCACAAAAATCCCTGGCATGTGAGATGAGCAAACAGGGCTCATGTTCTGCCCCCACATCACAAGCTGGGGGGGGGACACACCCAGACCCAGGGCTGTGTCTGTTGGGACCCTCGCCCCCGAGGCGATGAGGCTGAGGGGTCGGTTACCACACATCCAGGGCCACACGTGGGAGCCAGGGATCCCCAGGCCTTGCTTCCTGATACTGCACTGGACGTGGACACCTCAGGTGGCTTCCTGACCGTCCAGTCTCCGCTGTCCTGTCACTCGGTTCTGCTGAGCCATCTGCTGCTTGGAAACCCTTCCCGTGAAACACACCCCACTGACCTTCTCGGTGAGCACCGTCACCGGGACCCACGCAGATTCCATAAGGACCAACCCTTACCCTAAAACCCTGTGCAGTGAAGTCTCACAAGTGTCTCAAGCCGTTTTCACTGTGAAGGGTTAGGATGTGCCCTTGACGCAGCTGGGATGGGGATCTGCGCCCCCAGTACCGCACGGGCTCTGCCAGGGAGAATGAAGGACGTGTCCTGTTTCACTCTCACGTGGACTGGTGTTTACCCCGTGGTGCTCACGTGCTGGCATGGCCCTTCCCGTGGGCTCCTGCGAACGGTCTTCCAGCTAATTCCGCTTCAGAACAGGGCCAGGTGGGATGCCCGGGTGGCTCAGCAGTTGAGCGTCTGCCTTTGGCTCAGGTTGTGATCCTGGAGACCCGGGATCGAGTCCCACATCAGGCTCCCTGCATGGAGCCTGCTTTTCCCTCTGCCTGTGTCTCTGCCTCTCTCTGTGTCTCTCATGAATAAATAAATAAAATCTTAAAAAAAAAGAAAAGAAAAAGAAAAAATGGGACCAGGAGACCTACCCCGGATACCTCCCCGGGGTGCGCTTGCCGCAGGATAAACCCAGGTCTACAGTCACACATGCAGGGAAACGGGGCAATATGAGGTTTTCAGCACATGCAGGACCCCTGCCACGGTGACTCTGGGAAGAGACGAGCCCCAGTCCCCTCCCGGGCCTTCGCCCCTTCGGCCCCAGGGCAGGGAGGCCAGAGCTCAGCTCCCCACTCGCCTCCTCGGACTGCGCTTGGGAGCGGAGAAGCCGTGGTCCGGCAGGGGTGGCGGCCCGGCCGAGGCCCTGGCATGGTCCCAGCCCCGGATGGTCCCTCCCGCGAGGGGGGTCGCGTGCGGGGGAGCTGGCCGCCCAGCCGGGCCAGAGCGTGGGGGCCCCTGCTGGTGAGCCGGGCCTGCGACAGCTGCTGTCGGGGTCCCCAGTGGCAGGATTGGGGAAGCCACGTCATGGTGACACGGTGACACGGTGACACAGTGACACGGCACTCACACCGTGGGAGAGAAGAGGCCGGGGCCCCGGGGTGGGCGGCACATTCCTTGAACACCCTCCAAGCCGCCGAATCCCACCCGTTCCCCCGCAGGGCTCCTTCCACAGAGCGGCGGGTGCCCCTCGCCCCTCCCCGAGGCTCCCTGCTGGAGGGCGGCTCCGCGCCCAGGACATTTTCACGCATGTCCGAGGGGCCGCGAGGACAGGTGCACTGATCACCGGAGCGTGCGGCCGGGCGCGCCCCCACCCCATTCCCCTGGCGCGTGGGCGCACCCCACAGACGCTCCAGCCGGCCTGCGTCCACCGGGCGGTCCGGGACTCCGCTCCCGGCTGGCCTCCTGCCCGTGTCCCCCGCGGAAGGGCCGCCTGGGCTGTGACGGCCTGCGAGCTGCTCTCAGCGCCTCCCCCCACCCCGAGCACGGGAGGGAGTGGAGGGTGCTGAGTAGGAACCTGCACCCAGCGTCCTGGGGGTGTGAGCCCTGGCATCCCGTGGGGCTCCTCACCACCCAGCGCCCCCCGTCCCTCGGCTGCATAACGGGAGACAAAGTAGCTCCCGGGGCACAGGACAATTGTGCAGATGGATGGCTTGTGTACTGGGTGGGGTTGAGCCCAGCAGAGGAGCTCTGGTTTCTCCGGCCTTCCCAGTGGTCCTCATGGTCACAACAAGTTTGCCAAGAACCACCCCTTGTCTCATGTCCCCTCTCTCTCATCTAGGAAGGGCGAGAACACATAATCCTACAATGGTCGAACATCCCGGGCTGTATCGGGGGGATACAGGATACTGTCTGCTAGAGCCATTGGACCACCCCAGTGACCCCAGGCCCAGGAGTGGGGTTGGCTCGCTGTCTGGCAGGGGGTGAGGGGACTAGGAGCAGCTACAGCCTTACTTGGTAACCCACGCTCCTCCCCAGTCCTGCCGTCATTCTTTGGTGACACCACCTCTGGCCGATGATCCAGCCTCCGTTTCTGAGCCACCTTCACCATCCTGGTTCTGTTCCACCCTTACCTCTCCCCGCCAGGGGCCAGGAGACTCCCATCTTCAGGCAACAGGCTACAGGTGATTTCTCTCCTTCTCGGCATAGCCATTTCTTCCAAAGCTGCGGAAATATCCTGGGTCCTTTGCTGCCCACAGCAGAGACCTCCACGCTGCCACTTGTGGTCACCTTTGCCCCCAGACACACGTTTGCACAGTAACTGCTGCATGTGGAGCTGTCAGTACTTGCTGAGAGTGAGTCGCCGTGCTGGTGATCTCGCCGGCCCTGGCGTGCGCGGTTAACATGGCTTGTTACCCCGATGAAATGCGGGGACCATGGAGCCCCCAGGTTCCCTCTCCCTGGGTCTGGGCTTCACTGCCGTGATCTCCAGCTCCGGGGCTCCACACCTTCCCTGGCTCTGTTCTATCCTTGCAGGAGAGAAAGGGATGGAAACCAGTCCCACCACTGTCCTGGGCTGACCTGGGACCCACACTCTGGAGCCAGCACAACAGCTCGCTTGGCCCGGCTGGGGCAGGAGACATCAGATGGGTGGGCACTGGGGTGTGACGGGCAGCCGTCCACTGTGGGGGACTCAGTGGGGACTGTCCACTGTGCCAGACACCCCCCTGGGGCCTCCATCTACCGATGGAGATGCTCGGCCACGGGTCTGCATCTTCCGCCCCCAGGGCCTGGTTCCTGTGCAGCGGCGGCTGGAGACTGGTGGAGGCCCTGGCCGGCACCCCAGCCACACAATGTGGGCTCCTGGGAGATGATGTCACATGATGGTCAGCCACTGTTGGCCGTGACAGCCTGCCTGCCCAGCGCCTCCATCAGAAACGATCCCATGGTCACGCCCAGGGGCCCTGATGTGTCCTATGTGATGCTTGCAGGGCAGATTTCTCCGGGTTGACTCCTCTCCCGCTGGCTGCACTTTCCCCCTGGCCGCACCCACCTGCAGCCCCACCCTCCCACAGGCGGATTGCTAGCCCCAGGTCCTGGCATGGAGGGGATGAAGGACAGAGTGAGGTGAGCACACGCAGAGCCACAGACTCATCCATCCACCAGACACACCTGCCAGAAAGTGTGAGCATTTCCAAAGAAGGCAGTTTTGCTAAAAATACCCCCTCCCTCCCTCAGGCCTCTACCTGAATTCCCTCCTGTGCTATTTCTAAGGCATTTGGGCTTGGAGCCTTTATTTGGATGCTGTGTGTCAGGGGCTCCGGAGGCCCCAGGCTGCATGGGGCACTCATTCTGCCTCCTGTCCCGGCTGGGACACCGGCTCTGCTGTCCCCATCCGTCCCCAGCCTGGGCAGATTCAGGAGCCAAGAGGCAGAGAGGATTCTGAGTCCTGGACGGGCGTCCCAGGGAAGTGGCAGGTGCCTGGCCTCATGCCTGCCACCAGGAAGGATGTGTTGTGACAATCCCCACACCCCCTCACCCCCTCACAGCCTCAGGGAAGTGCTGATTAGCATGTTAGAGAGGTTTGGGCTCCCGGGAGCTACTAATCCTGAATTATATGCCCCTCCCCCCAACCTTGCAGCAGGTAGAGGTCTGTCCCAGCCCTGGCCAGGGCCAGCTTCCCACACCCCCCACACCCTCTTATACCCATCCTCGGGGGTCAGGGGCCTTTCTGGGGACACTGCCAACTGGCTACTGTTGCTGGAGGGTGAGGGGGGTGGATGGACGGAGGGGCTCCCTATCCCCATCCAGCAGAGGTGACATCTGTGTGCAGTGGGTGTCCAGAGCCCCCCCACCCCCCAACCAGCCACGAGACAGAGCAGAGGCCTCAGGGGTCACCGCAGAATGAAGGACGGGGTTATGACCCCTGGAAAATCTGGCAGCTGAAGCCAGGCTGCCACCCGGAGCCATCCTCCCCAAGTTTTTGGGCGCTCGTGGAGTCCCCCGAGGGTTTGTGCGTGTCCTTCTGCTGCCCCACAGGCTGCACGCCAAGCAGCAAGGGCCTGCCATCCCGGACCTTGGTCTGCTACCTGGAAGGTGGGGACGGTCACCACCATCCCTCTCCCCGTGTGTCATCGTGGTGAAGATTCAGTGAGGATGTACCTGGGCTGGGGGAGGGTGGGCCGGCCAGAGGAGCAGTCACCATGGGAAGCCACCCCCAGCTGGCACCTGGCTGGCCCCAGGCATAGCCTCTTCCCCAGCGAGAGGGTGTCATCCTGCTACCAGACTCGGGGTCTTCCCTGGTGGGGCCTGTGTCCCGTTGCTGCCCACCTGTCCCCCTCACCCGACGCCAGGGGCCTCCCCACCCGGGAAGGGGCCCACACTCCCAGGAAGGTGGAGATATGTCTGGGAACATCGAGTGTCCGTGGCAGTCTGTCCAGGGGTCACGGGAGTTTGGAGGCAGGTAGGACGACTGTGTCTGGAAACGCAGGTTGCAAGCAGGGCAAGAGAAGCCCTGGGACGCCCATGAAGGACATGTCATCAGGGCCACCCCGCCTCAGGGGGAGCTTCTGAGCAGCATCCGGTCATCAAACTCCCATGTCAACGAACCGTCATGCACATGCTCATTCCACACACCTCCACCTCGCGTCCTGTGTGCCAGCCCTGCCGCAGGAGCTTGGGGTCAGTGGTCATGGCACTGATGCGGCTCCCTCGCTCCTCTTCTTTTCAGAAGGGAGACACCATCATCCAGTGAGTAGTGTGACTCAGAGTGGCTTGTGGACAACTGAGACGATGGGGCAGGCCAGAAGTGGGTCCTCTCTGAGGAATGGATCTAGCTGTGCAAGACCCCAGCTGACTACACTGTGGACAGAGGGGCAGCATGTGCAAGGGTCCTGAGGTGGAGGGACCCCAGTAGGACAGGGTTGAGGAAAGAGAAAGGCAGAGTGCTGGGGGATACCTAGATGCACCGTGAACAGGGCAGGCCTCTGGCCGACTCCAGAGTGGGCTTCGTGCAAAGATGCAGTGCAGCCCCCTGGGGTCCGAGGACCTGGGGTCTGATCGACATGCCCCTCCCTCACCGAGCGCTCCTCAGGTGCAGGGACTGGACTGTGCTGCCCTGGCCAGCACTCTGGGCTCTGCATTGGGCCCAGCACCTGAGGCCTGGGAGTGGGGAGGCTGAATGAGTCTCATGGAGATGAGCCAGTCTGTGCACGCCTCCCGGTTGGGAAGTGAGCATCAGAAACGACCCTCCCTCCCAGCTGTGCCTGAGCTCCTCCTGCAAAATGGACTCCCCGGGCTGCATCCAGCCTCAGCCTCTGCCTTGATCCGGCCTCACTTGGGGCTAGGCTGGAGGGACAGTACTAGCCTCAGCGCAAGGTATGACGCCTCAGAGGATGGCCCCTCATGGCCCGTGGCTGGCCCTGGCTGGCTGGCCCTGGGGCCCGGGCTCCTTCGGCCAAGCTCACCCCAATGCCCAGTGGAAGTGGCTCATGCACAGAGCTAAGGGGCTGGCAGGACAGATCGTTTGCTGAATCGCAGTCTATCTACCCCTCAGCCCCAGCCCTCTTTGTCTGGCATCCCATGGGTTTGGGAATGGGTCACGGTCTGAGTGCCTGCAACCAGAACCAGTGCCTTAAACGCCTGCCCTACGGCGCCCGCTCTTCCCTGAGGTTCATCCAGCCTCCACGCAGCGACTCTGGCAGCCTAGACGGGAGGGCAGTCCAGACCCAGGTGCGGAGGCGGGCAAGCTTCTGATGCGTCGTCAGACAAATGGGAAGCTTGGTCCCCCATTCCTCCCTCCTTCGTCCCCGAACAAATGAGCTGCCTGTCGGAGGCCGGCAGGAAATCCGTCTCCCCGTGAGCTGTGGGGCCGCTGCGCTCCTGACACACGGATCCATCTCCATCTACCTGTACGGATCCATCTCCTCCTCCTCCTAAATTTATAGGCGGCAGCACATCCCCTCCCAAGAAAATATGTTAGCAACGATAAATACAGGCTCCGGCCTCGGAAATAAATGCCCTGAGTATGTAATTTAAAGCCATAGTGGTGGGATCACAGGCAGACTCTGGAGAGGCAGCCCATGGAGCCTTGCCTGGCTTGCAGAGCCCAACTTCGAGGGGGCCTGTGTGGCCCCTCAGCTCATCACGCCACTCAGACCTCAGGGCTGCAGAGGATGCAGGTGAAGGAGGTGAGGAACTGGACAGCCAAGGCCGTCTGAGGAGGAGGAGGAGAGGCACCACCGGGGGCCCAGCTGGAAGCCTGCATCCGTGGAGGGGAGCCACAGCCTCCGTTCCCTGGCAGGTGCTTGTGGCAAAGCAGAGAGGGGAGTTGCCGGGGTGTCTGGTATGCTCCTCACGGGCAGCACTCTCACAAGCCCGTGTGCCCAGCAGAGGCTCCCCATCCTCAACTCATTTGGGGATGTGCCCTCTGCTCCCTCTTGCCCTGCTTGCTCAGGGTCCTGGGGTGGGGTCCATGGACGTGGTTAACCCTCTGTCTCCTCTGGGTTTGCTGAGCCAGGGAGCAGGGCAGAGTGGGGGGTCCAGTGTCCCTGCAGTCCCCCACTGGCCCCGACGCTCCGGCCTCGCAGGCCCCGAGCCCCACCCCATGTGGTGGCGGGGGCATGCGTCTTGCCTCCCCACACCTCTGTAACCCTGGAGCGTCAAGAAGGCACCACGGTGGCCGAAAACTCAGCTCCATCTGCCTTGCCCTGGCCCATCCACACCTCAGCCGCCCAATCTTGCTGTCAGCAAAGCACTTTCTATCCTCCTTCCCTCGCTGCGCCCCAAGACTCTGCCATGACATGGCCCTGGGGATGCTCATGTCACCCCAGTTTGCTCGCAGGAACCCAGCTTGGAACCAGTGCTACACCCAGGCCTCGGCCACCCACTCGGTCCTTTCCCGCCTTCCCAGGGACTCCCGGCTCCAGTCCCAACCCTGGCAGGGGTTGAGCTCTCCTCTCACCCCGCACCCCCCCCCCCCCCCTGTGCCCAGCACTACAGCCATGGCTTGGGATGGCTTCCGCTAGAGAAGGCAGGCAGCACAGAGAGCCCGTCCACACCGGGGGCCAAGGGCTCAGGTGGAATAGAGTGAAGCTGGTGAGTCACTGGAGTAGAAATTATGAAAGTTTGTTGTGCACACGCCAGACAGTCTGCAAACCAGGAGCGCCCCGACCAGACCCCCAGTATTGCAAAGCAGCTCCCGTCGGGGGGAGGCAGTGACTGTGTCCTTCCCGGAGATCGGTTATTCATATCGGAATTTTCCTAAGTCGTAGAGTCCTCAGTGGCTACCTCGTTTCCAGAACTGTACCTCGGGTCACAGTTCCAGGTTTGCTGGCAGTTCCCAGGGCTCAAGCGAGCAACACCCTGGGTCGAGTTAGCCTTGCCAGACCGGCTCAGCTCAGCACTGTTTGCAGGACCGTGCTGGTTTCGCCTGCTCAGGCAATTTTAAGGCTGGCCTCTGATTTTTATTTTAACAGTTGCCACCTCCCCACCCTGGCTTGGTCATTCTCTTGGCAGCCTGGACGGATGGCCGGGCAGTACAGTGCCGTCCTGTCACCACTGTTGACACTGTGGCCCGGGGGCAGGCCGGAGCAACGCGTGGTCCCCGCCTTCCTCCATCCACGGTTCGAGGATGTCACCCAGGCGGGTGACCCGCAGGCACATAATCTCTCAGTGTGGCCATGCACTGGTCTGGCCAGTGTGACGACAGTGGAGAGGACAATGCCAAGGACTCTAACGCTTCTGGGAGCAGGGGTTCCCAGGAGCCAAGACTTAACCATCAGATAACTCAAATAGGTCATAATTTTTTAAAACCTATCCAGGTAGGCACAACAGCATGTGTCAGCACCCACGCATCCTCACGATGCCTTAGGACCAGGTGGAGGGGAGCGTGTTTTGTGTCAGGAGCCGGTGTTCCCTCCACCTAAGTTAGGTTTCTAAGCCATCTGAACAATCGGGTCATTTAACGAGAGCCATCTCTATGGAAACGAAAGAAAAGCCGAGGGCCAGAGTTCCAGCAAATCACGCACCCTCTGCTTTCTGAGCGGGGAGAGCAGCCTGCCGAGAAGATTCCAAACGTGGGCTCTGAGTGTCCTCAGCAGAGTGGGGGCGGGCGGGGCAGCTGGATGGACAGTTGCTCCTGGTCTGCAGCGAGCTGTCACTGCTGGTCTCCTGAGGCCATGCGGCAGGCGGCAGGAAGAAGGTGACATGCCAGGCACCGTGGCATGTGGCCTGGAGCTCGTGCCAACCTGTCCCCCGATAGCTGGCGTGGCCTCAGGAAAAGGGCAGTTGTATTTGCACCCGGATTCCAAGTCAAGAGAGTAAGAAAAAAATTGGAAATGTTAGCTGTAGGAGGGTTCCAGCCACATGCTGGAGGAAGCTGGACGTCCACATCAGTCTGGTTCCTCGGGAGCAACAGAGCCTCAGACGACGACGAGCTGTTCTAGACTCTCATGTCCACAACATGTATCATCAGAACACGACGCTCCTCTTTGTAATCATTCCCACTTCGACCCAAGATGACCACAATAAGACTGGTTTGTTTGCCCACAAAGCTCGATTTTCAATAAACTTGGCCAGATTCTTTACCTAAAAAGAGTATGACTTAGCCCGGAAGAGCAGCTGACCACACGGCCTCTTCCAAATCTGCTTTGCTGGAACTTTCCGTGAAGAATCTCACTTTACGCTTCGAAAAACCTCTGGAGGTCGGGAAGCTAAGCCAAGGATTCCCCTGGCTGGATCCCGTTCTAGGAGAACGGACTCTCCTTGGCCTCGTGCACAGATATAAATTGTCACGAACCTCGGGACCACTTCCTAAGAGTTTCTGAATTCTGGAGGGATCTGGTGGGGAGAAAAAGATAAATGTTTCGACATTTTTTTTTTTTCCCTCAAAGACTCCCTTTGCCAAACTGCTGTAAGTTATAGGCAGCCAGAGAGAGGGGAAGGGGAAGCTGGGTCCTTTAAACACCAGAACAAAGCACCGAGGAGCCAGCCACGTGTAAGTGAAGCCATAAAACTCGCAATCCTCGTCCTCGGCTCATTCAGCCTCCCGTGCTCCACTTGGTTTGGCTCAGTTCACCTCTAAGGCAGCCGGGGAGAGTCCCAAACTAGTTATTTTTCCAGGAGCGAAGCAATCACTATTTTTCCAAGGCAGGCAGCGGGGGGACAGGGGACAAAGCATAGGGGATGTCCTGCAGCGGCAGATTGAGCTGGTGAGGAGGTGTGTCCTGTCTCCCAGCTGGCAGGTGAAGGGGGCCCTGTGAACCCAGACGTCCTCCCCTCTGCACTAGGGGTGCTGGCTGTGTTCCTGACACCCCCCTGTGGGGTGGGCTTGTTCCCGACGCCTCCAACTCTCACAGCCTCGGGGTCGCCTCCACCAGTCCTCCCTCTATTTGGAGGGCATGGGCTGCAAGGGTTAGCCACACGGCCAGGAGCCACAGAGCCCACGGGAGCCTGAATCCCTCCCCAAAACCTGGAGCACTCCACCTAGCATAGGCCCCCGTGATGGCCTCAGAGGGCAGACTGCCACGGAGTCAGAGTCGCTGTGACGAATGTCACGCAAAAGGGGGGAGGGTCAGAGGAAAGAGACACTGACTCTAGCACTGGATGACAAATGCAGCAGTGACATGTGGGCTTCGGGAGGAAGGGTTGGGGAGATGGCCAGCCAGCAACGGGACTGCACAAGCAGACTGTGAGGGTCCCGTGGGCTGGGTGACCCTCCAGGGGTCTCACCTGACAGGTCACAGCATTGATTAGACCAGAGCCACAGCATCCAGCCACAGTGCTACGCGTCTGCACTCAGGTGATCTGCACAAACCCCGTGGAACTGGCTCTAGTTTACAGAATAGTCACCCCTCAACGGCTGGAGCCAGGATCCCCACCCGGCTGTGCCTGGGCCACTGTGTCACTCTGCTCCCGAGGCCAGCGTCTGTAAGCCGTGGGCAGGTAGATCCAGTCTGGAGCGGTGCTGAGGACAAAGGACAGGGCCTTGGAGGAGGGCTGGTGCCACAGGGCACCAGAGACCGTGGGGCGGCACGGAGGGCAGGCCGTCGGGTCCCAGTGACCAGTAAGGTGCATGCACCGCCTGCACCCTTTGCTCCGTCATGGAGGAGGGAGGAGTGGGGCTCCTCCAACCATGGCACAGGAAGGCATTCTGCTCCGTACCAAGCTCAACCCCGGAAGGGTGGCATCACAGCCATGCTGGGGGTTGCTGGCGTGGGGGCGACCACACTTTGAGGAATGGTCCCACAAACCCAGTTGGGGTCCCTGCTCGCAGGGGTCCTCAGCTCCAGGAGCAGCCCAGGTGGTGTCTGCACACAGTGGCTGTGGCCTTCCTCCCTCGGAGGCACTAGCAGGAGGGTACTTCCTGGGTCCCTGTGGGTTGTCAGGCCATGTGACTCCTTCTGGCCAATAAGCTCTGAGCAGGATGGGGCGTGGCGTCCACTCAGGGGTGCAGGGGCCCCAGGGCTGCTCCGAGCTGACCTGCAGGGCAAGTGGGCAGGGCCCTTGGCTGACCCATGGTGCCCGTGCTTGCAAGGGAGACCTACACCTGTGTCATTGAAGCTGCCGATACCTTGGCACACCCACCCTGATTTAGGCACTGAGATACAGTCCACCAGTAATCCCAGATCACAGGTCAAGTTGTGTATTTTCCCGAGGAAATCTCAGAGGGGGTTTTAGGGACCCAAAGCCTGTCACCCATGGGAAGAATGGAAAGGGGTTTGGGGGGACCCTCTCATAGGCGCCACCCTTGGCCCTGGAGCTCATGGTGGAAAGGTCCTAAAAGGTCATCTTACAGGGGACCTGGACCCCCGAGGGCTTCTCCCAGAGGTGCCAGCTCTGCAGAAGGAGGCTGAGGTTGGCACCAGGGCTGGAGAGGCCCTGGTGATGGGGATGCAGTGGGAGACGCCCCAGCGGGGACCCCCAAACACCCCCAGATTCACCATGTGTGAGCGCATTGGCTCTGAGTACCTGCTGGTGGGGAGACAGGAGCCCCTTCTCTAGACAACGACCGGAGTGGGCAACCCGGAGTGGGTGGGCTGGATGGGGGTGAGACGGGGGAGTAGGCCATGCAGCCCAGCAGCCCTTATGTGGGCATGGGGGACACAACGGATGGTCCCTCCAGCTCCTCATTGTCAGTTTTACTTGGAACAAGACTTTTTCTTTTCTTTTTTTTCTTTTCTTTTCTTTTCTTTTCTTTTCTTTTCTTTTCTTTTCTTTTCTTTTCTTTTCTTTCTTTTCTTTTCTTTTCTTTTCTTTTCTTCCTTCCTCCCTTTCTTTTTCTTTCTTTCTTTCTTTCTTTCTTTCTTTCTTTCTTTCTTTCTTTCTTTCTTTCTTTCTTTCTTTCTTTCTTTCTTCTTTCTTTCAACCAAGGCTGTGTCTTTGGGCCACATCTGAATATCATAGGTCTGGGAGTCAAGGAAGCCTCCCTGGAAGAGGAGGCACATATGTTAGTCGCCAGCCTCTGTTCCCTGAAGGGCTGCCTCAAGCCTGGGGGAAACACGGGGGCCCAGAGCGAGATGGGAAAGAAGAGGTCAGCAGAGGGCAGTGACAGGGGTCTCTGGGGGAGGAGTGGGCTGTGGGCTCTGCTTTGGGGTGGAGGAGAATCTTCTATCCTTGGCTGGATGTCACCTCTCTTCTCATCTATGCTGCTGCAGTGCATGGCAGGCGCGGAAACAGCTCACCCACATGGCAAGCGTGTGTTGGGACATGGGCACGTGGTAGAGGCTTGGTAAACAAGCCCCCTCGCCCTGCCCCAGAGCCCTACCCTCACGAGGCAGCACAGCAACAGGGGGCATATCCCCCATCAGCTGCCTGCGGGGGACAGTGGGATGGGGAGCAGGAAAGCCGGGTTCTGGCATCCCAGAGGCCGGGGTTGGGACCCTGGCCTGTGCTGGGTGATTGGCCTGGCTCTGCGGCTCTGCGGCCCCAGCCTCTCCCCTGGGAATGGGGATGGTGGCACCACCCGTGGGCATGTTCTGATGTGACGGGTCACCTGAGAAGAGGTGGCTCAACACCAACACCCTTGCTCATCCACTTGCCCCTCCCTGGGCTGCCCCAGTCACCTGCCCCATCTGTCCCCCACTGGCAGGGCCTCCTGTGTGGCTCAGGGCCGGGCCAGAGGCCGGATGGGCAGGTGGACACCAGCAGGAGGAAGGCCAGCCTGGCCAGACCTGGTGGCTGTCACCCGGCCAGAGGGCCAGCTGGCATGGGACCCTTGGGGACCAGAGGAGGGGGTGAGTAGCTCTGATCCACGGCCCCATCTGCCCCCGGCTCCCAGCAGGAGTGTGGACACAGGTGCCCGTGGAGGAGGGGTGCACGGGGGCTCCTCTCGTAAGCAGAGCCAACCGTTCCTTCTCCTCCCTGGCTGGGAGAGGTGAGGGTGTCTGCTCCCCGTTAATCTTGGTGAGGAAGTGCCGTGGGCTGGTGTAATTAAGCCCGTGCAGCTGGTTGCCATGGCACTCCTGCCAGCGAGGTGCCCGTGAGCCAGCAGAAGTGGGTCACGCGTCCACCTCCTCCTCATTTCTGAACCTCTGTGAAATAATGATGAGTCAGATCCAAGCGTGCGCCCCGCCTGCTGCCGTGAACTCAGCCCCTTGGCTGCCTCCTGAGCTGCCCTAATGAGCTGCCAGCCTGATGAGGGGCCGGTGCCCACTCACGAGTCACCTCTGGGTGCCAACTTACCTCTGTGCTCCCGGGCCTGCTTGCAGTCCCCACAGCGGGGCTCCGCCGTCATGCAGGTCCTTCAGGGAGCCTGGATGTTGAGCTCTCGGACAGACATGGGAGCCTGTGGATGCTGCCGGTGGGGGCTGCTCGGTCCAGTCTATAAATATCTCCACCCCGGATTCTTATAGTTTGGGACTGGGGTGGGGGGCAGCGGGGACTTCTACTCACCACCTGCCCCCTGCCTGGGATTCCCTGAAGCTAAATAGAGGCATTTATGGGGCATTCACCTGTGCCAGGCACGGAGGACAAGGAGACAGACAGATGGGGCGCTGCCCTCAGGAGGAGGATGGTGAGGTGAAGCTTCGCAGGTACAGAGGTGCTAGAAACCGGGAGAGGAAAAGCACACTGTAGTGGGGTGAATGGTGGCCCCCCCAAAGACATGCCTACTCAGAGCCTATCACTGTGACCCTCCTTGGAAGGTCTTTGTAAGATGTAATTAAGTTAAGAACCATGAGATGAGCTCATGGAGTTTAGGTAGCATCAAATCCAAGGGCAAGTGTCCTTACAAGAGAGGGGGCCAAGCGAGGACAGGGTGATACTCCGCAATGCTGCCCCAAGCCGAGGAATGCTGGGGCCACTGGGAGCTGGGGGAGGCAGGAGGGACCCTACCCTGGAGCCTCTGGATCTCAGACTGCAGCCTCCGGAGCTGGGGGAGAACCATTCCCCGTGGTTGTAGCCCTCCAGGGGTGCTGGTGGTTGTGGTGGCCCCCAGGCCACTAGTCCATGCTGGCTTGAACGTGCAGCCTGGGAGCAGCAAGGTGGATGGACCTCGGGCTGGGAAGAGTCTGAGCAGACAAAGGAGAGAAAGTGGGGGGCCATGGCAAGTGTGCGGGGGCTGGGATGGGCGGCTCTGGAGGAAGCCCAGCAGCGAGTGGGTGTCCGGGGGACACTCAATGACATTATGGGCTTGCTCAGGGCCTCGGGGGGCACCAGCAGCGAGTGAGACCCACTCCTGGAAAAGCTCATATTCCAGTGGGGGAGGGGGGCGCGTAGGGAGTAAAGGAACAGAGAGGGAAGCTATCAGCTTGGCACAAGAGAGTGTCAGAGTGGGGGGGAGGCACGGAGGCCGAGTGGGAGTGGGGTTCAGGGTGTAGTCTCCAGGCGGTGGCTTCGGGTGAGACCTAATGACAGGACACAGGCCCTCGGAGACTTGGGGAGGGCATTCAGGCAGACGAGCTTCCCCCCCACAGCCCAAGGAGGAAGGAGCTCTGCAGGGCTGAGCCCGTAGGCAGGAGCAGCGGGGGGACGGAGGTGCTCTGGGCTCTGGGGAAGCTGGCGGCCAAGCCTGGGAGGACCAGGAACGTACAGCATTATGTCCGGTGTCCCATGATGGGTCAGGGAGGCTGGATGGTGAGCAGCAGGAGGGGGCGGGGACCGAGAGGGCATCTGCTCGGGCCCAGGAGGTGAGGGTGGTTCCAGTGAAAGCCGAGGGCCCTACATGGTTCTGGGAGAGCAGTGGACACCACCTACTACTGGAGCAAGGGAGGGCCTACAGCGCAGCTTGGGGTTCTGGTCTGAGTGGAGAGAAGGTGTGGGGGCTTTGGGGGTGACAGGGACACACTGAGAGGACATTTCCACCAGACATCCACGTGCAGACATCAGTGGGCGAGTCTGGAGCGAGGCAGAGAGGCCGGGGCTGGACAGGAGACCTCGAGCCTTCTGCATGTCCCGGCCTGGAAGGGCCTGGCTCAGAGCGGGCGCAGAGCGGAGGCAGCCAGCGTGCTTCCAGACTGCCCAGCCAGCACGGATGGACGTAGGGCTGGGGGTGGGTGGGAGTAGCCCTTGGGCAGGAAGAGCAGGGCCTCCTCCAGAGGGAGGATGGACGCTCCATGCACCAACCTGTGGCTTGGGGAGCCAGTCAGCAGGTCACCAGCTGGAAGGCTCAGAAGAGAGCCGAGGCCTCTTTGCCTGCGTTCCCTGCTCACCGCCCTCTGGGCCCTGGTGGGAGCCTGGGGACCTGACGTGAATGAGCCACACTGCCAATGCTCCCGGCCTTGGCAACCCTCCTCCCCCTCACCCCCCCGGAGACAGGGACTTGCATCAGCTAGGGGTCATCCTTGCTTCTGTGGCCCCAGCATGGCTGTCCCCTGCTGGCACTGACTGCCCCCCACCCTGCTCCCCAAACCTTGGGAGCCAGGAAGGTCAGACTTCTTGTTCACAATCTTGGGGAGCCCTGAGGGTGGTGAAGAGATGTGGGTCCTGAGAGCCTTCTGGGAAATGCAGGACCACACCTGGCACTGACCTCAGGGCTTCTGGTCCCGGGAAGGCCTGGCGGGGATCCTGAGGGACACTGTCCAGGGTGATCTGTCCCCTATTGTCCTGGCATCCAGGCCTGGTCAGCTGTGGGCACTGGGCAGTGGGGAGGGGCACGTGTCCCTCCTGGTTTCTTCTCCATCACCTAGACGGGAGCCCTCCCCTTGGCTGGGTGGTACAGGCTTCTGCAGGCGCATAGATGTGGCTTCAGTGGCATAGGAAATGCTCACCACACATTCTCATGGGTCCCCGAGGGGCACCCAACACACTCCAGATGCCACTGCAGGAGGGGCTTTGTTGGAAGCACCTGATGGGCCAAGTACACCATTTCTAGCTTGTCGGGCGCAGACAGCCAGGGCTGGGGGTCCCACCCACCCCTCCCTGCACACTCGTCCTCAGGAAAGGATTCCTGACTGGTCTTCCGCACCAGCCTGTGATGTCAGCAGGGGGCCTGGGACAAATCGCCCCCCATCCCCAAATTGAATCAGAGCCTCTGTCCTCTGGGGAGGGGCTCCAGACACCGCCGAGGGAAGGTCCTGACCTGAGAAGCCTTCCTGCCTGAACCTCACCATGGACCGGGACTAGGGGAGCCCCCGGCCCGGGGGAGGTTCATGTAGTCCTTCGGGGACTTACAGGAAGTCCTGCCCTCCTGAAGCCCCTCCCTGTAGACATGGCGAAGCCCCTGTGGTTTACAGTCCCCTCCGCAGCCTGCTTCTGGTGAGGATGGTTGTTCACGGGCTCTCAGGGTCCCATGGGGCAGTGGCACTGCCATGGCATCCACTCCGCTGGCAACGGTGGGTGTCTCCTGCCAGACAGCATGCTGGGATGGGACTGGGCCAGGTGGCAGAGATCCGGAGGCTCTTACTCCCTCTCTGCGTCCCCTGTGCTGTGCTGACAAGGAGGGTGGGAGGTGAAGCCCGGCGGGCGGGCTGGTCCAGGAGGCAGAGGGCCCAGCTTCGCAGCCCCATCTTGTCTGTTCATGTCAGATTGGGGTGCATGGCCCCTTGACCCAGGCTCCTTGGGGGCCGGGTGGGTTTGGTCCACCCCCTGGACAGCATGTCCCAGGACGGGTGTCTACAAACGTTTGCTAAGTGAACCATTCAAAGTCAGATGCCACGTCCCTGCTCAGACCTGGGCTCTAACTATCCCTGCCTGCCTTTTGCAACCAGCCACCTCCATGACTTTACTTCCTTCATGGGCACCTTCAACAATCTGCCACCCCTGGTGCGTCTTCACCACCAGACTGGAAGCTCTGATGGCTGAGTTAGGTCACGCTCTCCCCCGGCATGGAGCAAACGCTGGGGTGAGGGAAGAGTGTGGGGTGCAGGTGGGAGGGGGGACATTGCCAGGAGGCCCACTGCCTCCCTCCAGGGCTCCCGTGGGGTGGGCAGCCTGCATTTCCTTGGGTCCTGCCCTCCCCCCGTGGGGTCTCCTGCCCTGTGCCCCATCCTGTCCTCTGCCCTGCAGTCCCTGCGCCCACCCGCCCACCGTGGGGCATCCTGCGCCTGGAGGTGGGGCCTTGCAGAGGCTCTCTGAGATTGAGCGGCAGCAGGTTTTTTCCATTGCTCCTCTGTTCCCCGACACTAACTTAATTAGCTTTCTGTTTTCCAAACAGGCGACGTGACTCAGCACTTGCACACGCAGGCAGGGTCTAAATCTGTCCCTAACCGCAGGTGTCTCTTAGCTCCGTCCTTTGTCAACTTAGATCACAAACTTAGAGCCCACAGGCTGTGGAGGGGGGTTTCCAGCAGCTTCCTGGGAGGACCAGGCTGGGTCCCCGCAGCAGCCCCTTCTCCTGACCAGCACCCCCTGGGGCCACGGCCACAGATGGCCCAAGTTCCTTTCCTGGGTTTGTCCTTCCTGTGGGGAGAAGGTGCTGGAAGTTAAAAACAAGGTCACCATCCACACTATTGCTCTGCAGGCATCAGGACCAGAAAGACCCTCGGAGTTCTGCTTCTGCTGCTTGGGGTGATGAAGGGCAGCGGGGGTGGGAGGTTGGTGGGGGGTTGGTCTCTGCAAACAGCATCCAGGGGTTAGGGTCACAGAGTCCCTGCCTCCCTCAGTGTCAGGCCTTGTAGAGGGGGGAAGGAGCAGGACCCAGTGGTGAGGGATTGAATGTGGCCCTGCCTCCACGGGTATTAGGGGGTGGCCAGGTGCCCTGACTCCGGGGGAGGAACTGCATGGTCCATGCACTGCCCTGCCCCCCAGGACAAGTGAACAACCCCTCCCGCCTGCCCGCCCCCATCCTTAGGGTGATATGGTGACATTTGTTAGGATGGGCAGTGATACCCCAACAGCCATACCCGAGACTGGTGCCCACCCCCAACACCCCCTATTCTCTGCAGTAAGACCCCCTGCTCCCCTGTCACCTGTAGGTGGGGGGTGCGGGGCCTCGGCAAGAGAGAGAGCCCTATCTCCCCATCCCAAGGGCAGCCGAAGGCAGGTTTCCACACTGGCAGTGTTTCTGCGTGTGGACAGAGCCTACCTCCTGCCCCTCCTCCTGATAATCCATCCGCCTGAACCCCCCACCCCTACCCTGACCCAAGCGGGCAGTGGGAGGCCCCAGGCTGCTTTAGGGGCCTTGTGTGAGCTTCTCAGACCAGCCACTCTTAAACCACACAGGCTTGCTGGCTCACAACAATATACTTCCCAGGTCGGGGATGGGGGCATTGCTTGTGGGAGCTCTTAGGGAATCCCTCCCTTCCCTCCCCTGTGCTGGAGTCCCCACCCCTCGATCCCCTTGGTTTGGAAGATCCCTGTTCCACCTGCCCTCTGACCCTTGCCTTCCTCCAGGAAGGACCCCGTGACAACACCGGGCCCACCGGCCGCTGGGAGCATCTCATCTCAGGTCTCCACATACGTCCAGAGGCTCAGGGGTTAGGCTGGGGGCATCTCTGGGGGCTGTGACTCCGTCCTCTGCAGAGTCCCCAGGTCCTTTCCCATGTGCATTCCACCTTGACCCTGACCCTGACCCCTGCCACCCCAGCTCCAGCTTGGCCTGACAGGAGCTCCTCTGGGCCCCACACAACCTACCAGGCCGGAGCTCCAAGGGGCCCTGATCCCCGTCAAGGCTGAGATACGGGGCCGACCGCGG